>NC_142772.1:8853214-9177500 GCF_988280905.1 Pimephales promelas | reverse complement strand
TAATTTACTGTTATTACTATGGTAATGACATGTAACATGTAACAAGGACACTGTAAAATGGTGTTAGCGATTTTTAGAATATATATAGCTACAGGAAGTGCCTTTTATTTAACTTAAAATAATAATCTTATAATATATATGCCTTTTGTACTGTTGCCCTAAAAAAATATGTGGATGTATAGGGGATAAGTTTACAGAATTTCAACCAGCTTTGTATTTCTACGTTTTTGATGAATAATGAAATAATTAATTAATAATGAATAATTTAACTCTTTCTCCATTTGACCTGTACACAAGTAACCTCATTTATTATTTGTCAGCAAAAGTGACCAGGATGGCACAAAACACTTCATTTGGTGGACTTTCTCAAGTTTTTGCCTCCCAACAGCTCTTTTCTGTAGTCGATGAGTACCGATTTCAGGAAAAATTTCACTTTTTTAATGCTTAGACAAGTTTTATTGCAGTAAATTGCCTCTTTAGTTTTTAATAATCTTTCTAATTATGTTAGAATGGGAAAGTGCTATAGAGAGCTATAATGATGGTGATGACACAGGAATGCTATTGTTGGATTTTTATTTTTCAATCTGATAAACAATAAAAACATTGACTGGATAGCCAATCAGAATCCACCAGATTTTAAGGAGCTTTAGTATTTAAAGTGTCAGACGACATACAATAACTGCAGCGCTTATAATGAACAGAAGGTTAACGTCCATTGGTGTGGACTCTAATATAGTCATCTTTGTTTTGAACAAGCCTTTACTCTTCTGTTTCTCGTAGGAATGGGTCAGGAAGCAGGAAAGTCTGCGTGGCCCAGACCAGCCGGAGGATACCAGACCATCTCAGGCAGGAGGTACGGCCGGAGACACGCGTATATCAGCTTCCGGCCGCTTACAGATAAACAAAGAGCCACATCTGGCGTGGACTGTCAGAACATGGAGAGGACGAGTAGTCAAAAGGACCAGGCAGTGGGTACGTACCAGCTGGTGATGGAAACATTTAGTGCGTGATGAAACTAAAGAGCTATTCAACTTTAAAGGTGAAGTGTTATTTTCTTGCTACAAACATTGAAAAAAAAAAGGAGTGCAAAAGTGTTGAATGCTTTTGGTTGATAAAACTGATAGTCCCACCCCAAACTCAAGCCAAGCATTTAAATATGCTTTACTGGTCACTGATTACTGTATTAAAATATTATAATGTTTTAAAATTACTTATATTATTACTAGCTATTCCTGAGTAAGTCGAAATCTGTGATCTGGAAAAGTGGATTTTGAGATTTCACTGGTTCACATGGTGAATAAACAGCTTTGTAATATTGGGAACGTAACTGGGGTTTTAAAGAGCTCAAATATGTGTGTGTGGGTTGTTCTGCTTTAGAGTGGAACATTCATCACCTTTAAAAGGTGTAGATGGAAACCCTGTAGGAGAGCATCTGACTTTATTATGCAAATATATATGAGAATGATGAGGGGGGGTAGAAAGTAGTTTGAAATGTGTTTTTTTTTTTTATAAAGTGACTGTCAAGAAGTAGTTTGAAATCTTTTTTATATATATATATATATATATATATAGAGAGAGAGAGAGAGTGATTGTCAAGTAATGCCCAGGTCATATTTCACCCCTAAAACCAGAGGAAAACAATAAAAATATGTACAAATATGCAAATACAAATATGTTTTTTGCATAAAGAAAAAGAAGCCTGTAATTGGAGTAGAAAACTTTTTTTGTTTTTGCTTTGTGACATTTTCTTGAAAATTAAGCAAAGTAAAGTGTTCTTTTTGTCATTCTGTAATTTGATTAATAATAATTGTCTTTATAAAAACATTTTACACTGAAGTAAAATTATGTCACAGTAGTATTTATTCTAATTAAGGTTATTATAGTGTTTAGAAAAATTATTTTCATCAATTTATTACAATGAGTGAGTATTTTTATTTAGTTCTTTTTAAATGACAGTAATTTTTCATCATTTTGGAGGAAACGTCATCATCATGAATGAGACACAAAAGTATAAGTATAAATAATTATTTTATTCTTTTGAGACAAAATGTAACCAGGACATTTTTGTGTGACTCTAACTCTAAAGTGCATATACTCTTACTTCCATATACAAAATAATTAAAGGAATAGTTTACTTAAAAATGAAAATTCGGTCATGATTACTCATCCTCAAGTTTATTTCTTCTGCTGAACACAAAATATGTTTTGAAGAATGTCGGTAACCAAACAGTTGATGGACCCCATTGACTTCCATAGTATTTTTTATCCTGCAATAGAAGTCAATGGGGTCCATCAACTCTTTGGTTTCCAACATTCTTCAAAACATCTTCCTTTGCATTCAGCAGAAGAAAGAAACTCGCACAGGGTGAGTAAATCATGACAGAATTTCCATTTTTAAGTGAAGTTTTACTTTAACTTCTATCCAGTGAAGAAAAAAGAATAACAACTGAAACATTTTCCCCTCTAGCGTCAAAGGCCAGCATTTCGTCAGTGCTTCAGACTATCCTCCCGACACCATGCACAAATTCGGTGCGCTCGGAGTTAAACGCAGCTTCAAGTCATGAGGGCCACAGCAAGAGGCAGTCATCATTGTTACGAGTCCTAAAAGCACCCTCCAACCATTTCAAGAGACCAAAGACTGAACGGGTAGTGCCATACGACAAACAATATTGTCCTGGTATAGAAAGGAGTGATAGAGCTAGAGTCTGGCCCATTAATGAAGACCGCAAACCTAACCCGGAAGCTCTGAGTTACATTAACATTGATGCCTATGAGCCTGACAGTAGCGGAGCTGAGGAGGAGGACTTGAGTTTAAACCCGTCTCTGCCTGCTCAGAAGAGACTTGATGGTATTTGTGCTTTGGGTGGAAATATAGATTCGCTTGATGATTCACATCCTGATATCTTTCCAAAAACAAGTAAACGTTCAGCGCAAACGGTACCATCTAAAAACTTAACAGAACTTCCTTTCGAGGAACCAGATTTTCAAAGAACTGTACAAGCAAATGGGAACGTTGGTCAGTCGTTGGTTGGTGAAGACCAAGCTCCTAATGGTCACGGGGTTATGGCCGGTGCTGCAGGCGTTTCCTATATGAGCACAGAAGAAACATTACAGTCCGAAATGGTTGTGAGGCCAAAGATCCGCAAACAGACGAGCGAGACTCACCTTGAGAGGAGGAAACGTTCAGAAAAAGAGGACGTGAGCCATTTGTCGGGCTCAGCGGACAGAAACAAGTGTGGCTCGGCACCTCCGGGTTTCCTCGCACAAACAAGCCCTGAAAATGAGTTCCTCTTTGAGTTTCCTCCCATGACCTTGAGTGACCTCTACTCCAAGGACACTAAAAGTGTGAATGATGATAACACTAAAGTAGATGATGATGATGATGACAATATCTGGGAAGATCTGGAGAAATTTGAGCCATCTACAAAGGGTGATGAAAGGTACAGTATATATTGCATGTATCTCAATGCAGTAGATTGTACAGAAATATTTAATTGCACAGATTCGTACAGATTAATAATCTGCATGAAAATAAATGCGTGCTTCATAATATTATATATACAGAGAATCTCATCAATGCCAATGGTCATCATTACTCATTGGTAACACAGCTGGTGTGATGAGACTCTAGTGGTTGGTTTTTGACAAATGGATCACACATTGATGTCATTACCTTTTTTAGCTTCTTTTTATTTCTTTTTACATGATGGCAGACAATCTTTTTCTGAGAAAAGAGAGAATATTAGATGTTATAAACTTTTACACTTTATATATTTTTTTTTTACAAGATTTAATTGTTTTTGAAAGAAGTGTTTTATGTTCGCCAAGGCTGTGTTTATTTGTTAATAAAATTAATGAAAAAAAATAACATTAATGAAAATATTATTATATAGTGTCTTTAGTGTCATATGATTTTTCGAACATCATTCTGAGGTTATGATTTGGTACCGAGAAACGTTATTACTTATTATCAATGTGCGATTCAGCATTCATTTTTTTTTTGTAATATTATAGACGCGTATGTCTACCAGCAGTGTTGGGTTGTAATGTATTACTAAGTAATTCATTACTGTAATTTAATTACATTTTCTTTTGGAAAAAGTAAAATAAGGGATTACTCTTAATTTCTGTAATTTTGTTAGTTACTTCGGCAACACTTTATTTGAAGGGGTGTGTGCATAAGACTGACATGACACCTGTCATGAACATGAAGGAGTCTTTATGAATGTTTATGACTGTTGTCATTAAGTGTCATTCGGTAAATTATGACACTTTTAATGCAAAGTTGACATTGTTTAAATTGTCTTTGTTATGACAACTTGACATCAACCAAGACAAAAAATGTCTTGATTATGACAACTTGACATTAACAAAGACAGAAATATCTTTGTTATGACAACTTGACATTAACCAATAAATCATAACCTGTCAACCTGACATATTTATAACTAGTCCAACGTGTTCCACTTTACTTGAGGTAAGGGGAAATATTAATGACACTGTTGTTAAAGCATTTGACGCATTTGTAATAACCCTTAATGACATCTTTATAATTAGTACGATGTGTTCCACTTTACTT
This sequence comes from Pimephales promelas, assembly GCF_988280905.1. Taxonomy (NCBI): domain Eukaryota; kingdom Metazoa; phylum Chordata; class Actinopteri; order Cypriniformes; family Leuciscidae; genus Pimephales; species Pimephales promelas. The sequence goes on along the minus strand of NC_142772.1, from coordinate 9,172,921 downwards.
GAGGACAAGTAAAATATGCATGTCACAGTTATAATGGTGTCATGACGGCCAAAGTCAAAACCAACCACATATGATAGGGTAATGTAATGTTAACGCAAAGCTAAATAAGTTTGATAATTAAATCTGTTATGACATTTGTGGTAGGTTATGATTTCTTGGTTAATGTCAAGTTGTCATAACAAAGACATTTTAAACAATGTCAACTTTGCATTAGAAGTGTCATAATTTACCGAATGACACTTAATGACAAAAGTCAAACATTTATAAAGACTCCTTCATGTTCATGACAGTGTCATGTCAGTCTTATGCACACCCCTTCAAATAAAGTGTTACTGTTACTTCTTATGTAATTGCATTAAATACCGTATAGACTACAGAACAATTCTATATTAAACTATAGTGGATTTGACATAATAATTTTACATCATTGTTAAAATGTATGTTTTTTTTTCCATAACCTCCTTTTAAATACTTCGATCAGTTCAGGAATAATTCATGCAATTTTATATTATTTATTTGAAAGAATTAAAGGGTTAGTTCACCCAAAAATGAAAATTCTGTCAGTATTTACTCATGTTGTTCAACCCCGTAAGACCTTCGTTCATCTTCTGAACACAAATTAAGATATTTTTGATGAAATCTGACTACTGGATCACTCCTCCATACTAGTCCATATGCGTCTTGAGAGATTGAAACTTGCCGGCCTCGAAAAGTTATTAAAGACATCGTTAAAATAGTCCAAGTGACTTCAGTGGCTCAATCTTAACTTTATCAAGCACCGAGAACACTTTTTGTGCACAAAAACAAACAAAAATAACGACTTTATTTCAACTATTCACTTCCTTCTCTATGGGCCTGTAGTCGGTTATGCCGAGTTCAGACTGCATGATTTTAGCCACGATTTTGGCTCGCCGACAGGTTTTGAGAAATCGCCGACAAATGCCCGAAATCACAGGCAAATCGGCGCTCGTTCACGCGAGTGACAATCACGCAGTGTGAATGAACAAAGACGCGAACTGAGAGAATCACCGACGAGTCGCCGACGCCCGTGAGATATTTGGCATGCTAAATATCTGGACCTGTCGGCGATTCAAAATCCTGCTGTGTGAAAAGTGTTTTGACTGAAAACTACATCGGCGATCACCGGCAGCCAGTGAGAGAGCAAGATAGAGAGCAGCGGGGAGTTCGGGGAGGAGTTATAGATCACATATCAACATGATATGGCATTGTTTCAACAAAAAAAGCTTCTTCTCGGTTTATTTGGACACAATAAATGGAAGAAAAATGAGTAGAAATTTGGCAGGAGCACTCGTGTCTGTTTCACCAGCTGTACCACAACCGGGTCGAAAAAAAAAGTCTCACGTGAGAACTCCGGTCTTGCACGTGTGGTGTCGCGCGTTGTTTCCTTTTCATATCTCACGCGTGTTTGTTGTGAAATGTAGTTTGCGTGCAGCGTGCTAGACAGAGTCTGTCGGCGATTTTTCTAAAGTCATGCAGTGTGAAACCTTCTGTCGCCGATCCATCGTCCAGTGTGAACACAGCAGCGACTGAATGCTGGCCAAGATAGTCATGCAGTGTGAAAAGAGCAGCGACCTGACTACTTTGAAAATCGTGCAGTCTGAAAGAGCCATTAACGTAGTGTGATAGAGTAGAGCCACGTCACACGTAGGCTCACTATTGGCCGACGCTAGTCATGTGTGTGATGCGTGTGACGTACAATAACAGAAGCTTACGCTATTAAACTAGTAACCTGACTCAAAGCAGAGAGAGAAGGAAGTGAATAGTTGAAATAAAGTCGTTATTTTTGTTGGTTTTTTGCCCACAAAAAGTGTTCTCGTCGCTTGATAAATTTAAGATTGAGCCAAAATTTCATCAAAAATATCTTAATTTGTGTTCCGAAGATGAATGAGGTCTTATGGGGTTGAACAACATGAGGGTGAGTGAATACTGACAGAATTTTCATTTTTGGGTGAACTAACCTTTTAAAAGCAGTTTCATGTCTATCCTTGCATTGTTCAACTGTTTCAGGTTGAAATGGGATTTAGAAACTAATTAGTAATGCAATACTTTTTAGAGAGAGTAATTAGTACTGTAGGTTCTAATTAATTACTTTTTTTTTTAAAGTAACTTACCCAACGCTGTTGTGTGAAAGGGCTACTGTCACTTTTAATCAATTTAATGCGTCCTTGCTGAATAAAAGTATTAATTTCTTTAAAAAATCATACCGTTCCCCCAAGCATAATAATTTATTAGATTTCGATTCAGTTGAAGAAAAAGCATATTTTTATTTCACACTCTAACAACCAAAAGCATAATATTTAGCTCCCACATTTTGTTTGCAATCGGTATCTATTTTGCAATCTTTTAATTATTTCTATAGCATAGTCATTTTCTCAATTTTTACATCACTAATTTTGAATGTATTCGATAAAGCTGAAAATGTAATAAATTTACTAATTGTATATGTTCGCTTGCTTATATAGGAAATTACAAAATCACTAGAGCCAGAACGATATATATCGGCAGGCCGATATTATCGGCCGATATTAGGCATTTTCCAAACTATCGGTATTGGCAGTTATAATGGCCGATAAATGAATATTTCAAAAATAAAATAAAAACGGACTAAACACGCTTCAACCATGTCATGAGAGTTGGAGTTGTATAGTTTGTCCACCAGAGGGCACTCTACACAGTCCCTGTTGGCAACACTCGTTGAGTTGGTCACGATACATGCATTGCTTGAATAGCAATTAAAAGAACATCCCCATCAGTTCTCTTAACTCAAATAAGCATGACAAAATTTGTGACTATCATGTCCAGTTTTGCTGCTGTTAAATAAGCCGAGAGTAAAGTGGAATTAGCTAGTAATAGTTACGTTACGTTGTTACAGTGTAGTTGACTGACCTTTTATTTTTTGACAATGTGACTAAAGTATTTCTTTAATAGCGCGTGACAGTTATAGCAATGTGACGTATCATCGCTCCTTGGCGTGTTATATGAAAATGTACAATTTGCAGTATGACATTATCCATTGCTAAATTATGGCTCATTATAGACTAGCTAACTATAAAGCTAGCTACTCTCATCAGTCTGTTCTGTTGTGACAATAAATGAAACAAGTTTCTTTTTAAAATGCATTATCATATTATTTTAGTTAAAACTCATAAATAACTACAAATAACTAATGTTAGGGAAATCTGTTAATGTTTTGTTGCGAGTTTCTAAAAAAAAAAAATATCGGCCGATATATCGGAATATCGTATTTTAAAACCTAAAAATATTTGTATCGGTATCGGCCTTCAAAATCCTTTATTGGTCGGGCTCTAAAAATCACCCATATCAGGGTTTTAAATTTGTCCCAAATTTTGATTGCAGAGTTACAAAAATTGCAAACTCAAGTGGACGAATCTCATTTTTTCAAGGTTAAACCCCTCCTTTCATGGACTGTTTGTTGAAAAGGAACAACATTTTAACTTGGTTCGTTGTGAAAAGTCGCTCATATAATGTAAATCAAGGATGAGTTTGGGCATTTACTGTGAATGCTTGATAAGGTATACACTGAGCAGGAAATGAGTGAGGTGCCAAAGGTGCTCATTCTGCATGCCAATGCTCTTCAGCTAAGAGGATTACCTTGACTTTTACGAGGTGCGCTGTGCTCACGTGTGTGTGTTTGTGTGCATGTGCGTGTATCCTGCTCTGTGTTCTAAGCAGCAGCTCAGAATTCAGCGAGGGCGAGTGGTCGGCTTCGTGGACGTCCGACTCTGGGCTGGAGAAGGAGAGGTGCACAAGTGAAGAAAGCTGGGAGACTCTGCCTGGCATGGATGAGCCTCCTGGAAGCAGCAACAGTCTGGAAGAAGTGCCTTCTCTCAACCTCGCTCTAGAGTAAGCACAAAAACTCTGAACACTTCAGTAATACTTTGGATAATATCATTACATGGCTGTCATTGACACAGACAAGTGTTTTTTTTATGATTTTTAATGTTATATAAAATACATTGAAATATGTTCACAAAAAAAAACGTTTGGCTATAAAAATGTATTTGGTAATGCATAGTAATTTTACATTAAAACATTCAATTTGCTTTCTGCATGTTAATAATTTGGCACAATGGAGAATATTTTTTTTTTCTTCATCATTTGAACAAACATCATTAAGAAAGGCTTCAGATGTAAGATTAACTCCATAAAGTATGTGAAAGTTTTGACATTATTTAGATCAGGGTTCCCCAAACTCGGTCCTGGAGGGCCACTGTCCCTGCAGAGTTTAGCTCAAACCCTGATCAAACACACCTACCTGTGAGTTTCTACCAGAGAATGTCTAATTGAAGAGAATTGGCACTGGCTGGTTACTTCCGGTTTCTGGACTGGCTGCAGTAACACGTCTCTGTCCATGCGGGGGCGCTCGCGGTCGAGTGCAGAATGAATGGGAGTCAATGGGGTTTCACCCCCAGAAATCCACTTTTCTCATTATGTAATTTTTTGTCAAGTAATTTTAAAGTTGCACTCAAAGGGGAGGGCTAAGATAATACACTCAGCTGAAAATTGCATTTTTAAGTTCACTTATCTGTTCTAAAAATCCATTCAAAACTGTGACGACGTCACACAATAGCAGAATGCTAGCGTGTTCCGGTGTTCTGTCGATTTGTCCTACCTTGTCAGATTTTCCTACCGTAGCGCAAAATTATAGCCATATCTATCGGTTCATCCTACCTCGTCGTAAAATCCTACTGAGCGTTTCTGCTTCGCGTCTGTGACTAAGTTACATAAAATATTTCTGTGTAACTTTGCCGAATTTTCTTATTAGGCCATGTTACGGTGATTTTACAGTGCAAAGTAACGTTACCTCTTCAGATTGTCCTATGAAATAAACGATAGGATGATTTTACGTTGCAAAATACCTCATCAGATTGTGCTACCAGTATGAAATAAACGAGTAGTATGATTTTACAGTGCAAAATGCCTCATCAGATTGTCCTACCAGCAGGGGTGTAAAGTAACGAATTACAAATACTCACGTTACTGTAATTAAGTAGTTTTTTTCAGAAATTGTACTTTTTTGAGTAAGTTTAAAATTGTGTAATTTTACTTTTACTTGAGTACATTTTAAATGATGTATCGGTACTTTTTCTCCGCTATTTTCCTTCTGTTTGTGGCCGTTACTCGTTACATGCTTGTTTTAATTTGATTTTTATCCATCAACGTGATTGGATCGAGTAATCGGTCTCGTGACTGTCATCAATTCAAATTAAGCATAGAAAACTTACCGCCTATTCCTGCTGTTACTCGTGACTGCTGTGGATGTGCATTCATCACGCATCGATTCAATCCAGATATCAGCGTCTTCTTCTAATATGTTAAGGTACATTTCACATTTCTGCTTAATATGATATTTATATAGGCTGGCCTGTCTACATGGCCTAACATTTGGTCTGAGGTTGGGGGAATTGCGAGACGAGTTCATAATGCGGTGAATTCCCGCTCCCATTTACTTCACAATCATAGAGACGCGCGTCACGATCTGTGCACTGCCGCGTCTCGCGCTCGCCATGCCGCCAGATTCAGAATCAGTGCACATGCCGTTAACTTGAACTGCATTACTTAATAAGAAATTAGCACAGCTCGTTAATAAACAGCGTTTTTTGATTGATCCATTATATGACCCGTCTTCATTTGGAAAGTGCACTTGCGCAAAAACATTTTTCATGCTGAACTTTTTTTCTTTTTTTTTTGGATGCATGCTGCTGATAAAACAGACAAAGTTTGTTTGTTTCTTTTGTAGAAGTTTCCTGGATATAACTTCCCTATTTAATGCACGATTTTCCTTACAAATTATATTATCAGCATTAATGTGAGTAAATGTAGCCGTGTAAAATGTAAAGGATGATGCCACCCTTCTAGAACAATGCATTTACGTTTAAATTGTAACATATTTAATAGCATGGAATAAAAGTGTGTAATTAGTGTAAGCTCACTATCTTAGCCTTTTTCAGTGCATTAGTTGAGGTAATATGATAATATTAGTGATTCTCATTTATCAAAACACTAACATTGGTACCGTTTTGGAGAGAAATTGGGTATTTTTTAATTTTATTTAACCCATCTCTTGGTGTGTAATGCTGAACTATCATATGAGTTTCTAAAGGTTTTTGAATTCTTTGCACAGTTATGAATATTGATATTTTATGTGCAACAATAACATGCTCAGGCCCAGTGGCTTTTCGCCTAATTTTAAATGCTTTTCCCCCCAAATAATATGATTTAAATGGTGATGAGTGTACTGATTTGATGCATTTTAAAAAGATGGATGATAGATATTCTTCAATCTTTCTTACAAAGAACAAATGTGAATTCCAGTATGTGCATTTTTTTTAATTTATAAATTGTAGTGCTCAGTGTTTATTATAAGGGGTAGAATCCGCACCTCAGTACTCACTACTCACTACTCTTGAGTACTTTTAAATAAGCTACTTTTTTACTCTTACTCAAGTAGTTTTTTGGACAAGTACTTTTTACTCTACTCACACTACATTTTTTGGAATGTAATGGTACTTTTACTTGAGTATGTTTTTTCAGTACTCTTTCCACCACTGCCTACCAGTATGAAATAAACGAGTAGAATGATTTTACGTTAATGTTTTTATGAAAAAAATGCTAATATGAATTTGCTTTGTATGAATGTGAGAGTAAACAGTTCTCATTACTGCTATATATCTTTGTATAGTAATAATTGACAAAAAAAGTGAAAAACTTACCTCAGATTAATAAGATCTCGCGCAAGTAGTAAAATATTATGGGCGTGTTGTTCAGCGTGACAAAAAATGACGTATTATTGATGTGCGCATGCGCAGTAAGCCTTGGTAGGACAATCTGACGGGTAGGATGGAATGTCAGAACACCGGCCAACAGCCTAACCTGTAAGAAATCAAAAGGACATAAGTACTCGTTCATTCGACTTTTGGCCTATAATCTATATTGAACTTGCGGAATCAGCAATAAAATCTATTATGAATTAACGACAAGCAGGTGAAAGAGACGCATTTAGCCGTTTAGCCCCATAGACTCCCATTCATTTTGCGCTCGCCCGCGATCACCTCCAGTGGAATTCTAATGGAACTGCAACCAAGATAATACACAATGGGGCTAATAGGAAGTGCCAAGGCTCTCCGTTAGACGGGCTCTGTTTCTACTGATCCTGAAGACCTTGATTAGCTTGCTCAGGTGTGTTTGATCAGGGTTGGAGCTAAACTCTGCTGGGACAATGGCCCTCCAGGACCGAGTTTGGGGAACCCTGATTTAGATATTGACCAAGTGGCAACCTGGCTTCCGGTTTCTCTCTTAAATCCAATACGGAAGTGACTAAAACTGCAATTCATCGATTTTCAGCTAGAGACAGGCTGCAAAAGAGAGTCAATCTCATATACTCCCTATGTTACTATTGCTAATTTATCAGCACAAAAAAAACATCTTTACAGCCTGGTTCAAAAAGTGGTTTTGGTCTATATAGTTAATTTTGCCCTTCATGACAACTGTGAGGGGTGTTTTTTTTTTTTTTTTTTTTATAGCTCATCCATTTAAGTTACATTTACATTCATTCATTTAGCTGACGCTTTTATCCAAAGCGACTTACATTTGCTATATGTGTCGAGGTCGCACGCCTCTGGAGCAACTAGGGTTAAGTGTCTTGCTCAGGGACACATTGGTCGCCATCACCACCAGTTATATTAAACCTCATCACTTCACCTCAGCTAATCCCGCCTCTTTGACAATTTTCGGTTATCCGGAAGTGAAGCGCTGCCAAGACGGCAACGGTCAGCTTCACTTTGCTCTTCGGAAACCCACGTGTGACGTCACGGACACTACGTCCATGTTTTTTCGCAGCCTATGATATTTACAGGCGCAACAGGACAATACATCTTTGTGTTCCGGTTCAGTTAAAATGACAAATGCATACTTCGAGAGCGCTCCACAAGATATTTTTTATTAGACCATCTGACCACTATGATCAAATGTTTTCAGCATTTATTTGAAATTGATTTTTTTTTTTCTTCGTAACATGTATAAATGTCTTTACTGTCACTTTTGATAAATTCAATGCATCCTCACTGAATAAAACATTAATTTTAAAATCATATCTCACTGACTATGTTGGCACAAACAGAATGTTGTCTGGACTTGATTAATAAATTGGCCATACGCCTTATTCACGGCAGCGCCATCTTTGATTTTTAATGAGAATGAAAGCAAGGCTGTGAGGGATAGTCATGCATCTCTTCAATGGGCTGTACTGTTATTTAATGTGTTTTCGGTTTGTTCTGCTTATGAAACACTGGAAAAATATCTTTCAAAAAAATGTCAGTTGACAAAAAAACTCCCGACAATGTAAGCTGTGGAAAATTGTAAGTAATCTAGGAGCTTTATTCAGCTTTTTACAGCGGATGCCACTGGAAACACGGTAAGTCTATCCCTCACAGCCTCACTTTCATACCTGTCATGGCGCTGCTCTGAATAAGGTCTATTAAGATTGGTCTCCACTTTCTGACAAATGAGTCTTTCCGTGGTACTGCTCTTATTCCAATACCTTTAGTCACACAGAAACGAATGAAACAAGTCAAATTAATTTGAAATGTGTCTCAAATATTAAGGCATCCCTAAAAACGTTGTGTTTTTCTGCTGTCCTGTGCTTGTTTGTGGTGTTCTTCAGAGAGCAGACCCCTCTGGAGGAGGGCGAGATTCCCTGGCTGATGTATAATGAAGACTCGGGCAGCAGCAGCGATGAAGACCCTGATGGTGTCAGTCAGTTTGTGCACCCTGGACTCTTTATCCTGGATGGAAACAATAACCTGGAGGATGATTCCAGCATGAGTGAAGATCTGGACACAGAGTGGAGGTCAACAAACCTAATATACATCATCAAAAATGATGCAATGTCATCCTTTAAAGGGCACATATCATGCAAAATCCACTTTTTTTAGCCCTTAAATGCATTTTGTTGTATATTTGTGTTTAGTGTTTATAAGTACAGAAAAGATGAAATTATTCTCTTCAGGTGCTTCGTTTATATCTTTATATTCTGTTTTGGTCATATTTTTCAACCTGCTAAGATTTTTCTGTTCTCTATTACGTTTTTTGAACAATTACGTCACAGTATTTGCAGCGGAACTGACAAATAAGGACATTACCGGCCCAACACTTCGAGCAATCCGCCATTATTATTTCTCGCTCCGATTTTGTAGTCCGAGCTCAATAATGCAGAAGTTACAAGAGGGCAAGTCAAAAGGATCGGTTGTTGGATCTAGTTAGCTGAAACACTTCAAGGATCCCCACTTCAACAACCTCCGCCAGTATAGAGAAGGGTTTGCCGATCGACTTTGTCTGAATGAGGGGTAAATTTCTTAGCTGCTGTGTTTTCTGACGCTTACTAAACGTAAGTTATCATATTATTATCAATACAGATTTTTAGTGGTAAGATTAGACCGTAGTCATTTATCTTATCAGTGTGCTTGTTTTAACGAGAAATAGTCGACTTTCACTAATAACACAACATATACCACTGCATCCATATGAAGATGTTGTTCTGCAGGTTCGTCGTCGTCTTTTTCAACTCGCTCGCTCTGGCTTGAATATGTTAGGCTTGATGGACAAGTCTTCCGTTGTTGACATTTTGTTAACGTTTGAATAAAAATGTTCTTTGAAGCTATAGTAATCGTATATCTCTTATCAAACTACAATAATGGCCGAACACGGGGAGTTGAACCGACCGTGAACTCAGCGACCTGGAAAGCGGGCGGGGGGAAAGACGCAACTCCTGTTTATTTAAAGGGGCCGCTTCGAAACGACTTGCTCACAGAAGCACATCAGAAAAGGGGTAGAAAAGGGGCCTGTGGAGCTATAATAATGAGGAATTCAGACCCAAGCATTGCAGTTATGCTTTATATAGACCACAAATGTATGATTTATAAGTAAAAATGAATGATTTAAAAGCATGATATGTACCCTTTAACTCTTAAGCCCCCGATATACTTGCAGCAAAGTTCTTTTTCGTTCTTCACTTAGGGGTAAAAAGAAGTCGCCGCGGTATACTGTTAGCAAACATCCTGACGCCACGCTCTTGGGAGCGAAGTTTAGATGAAGTAAGGAATAACTGACGACAGTCCGTTGAATTATTCACTCCGCGAAGCCGTTACACCTCGGGTGTGCATTATTTTTCAAATAATTCAACGGCCTGAAGTCAATTATACCGCTTATACGACAGTTACCACATCTCAAAACACTAATTTCTTACGCATCTAATCCTATGCCTCCGTCGCTAATTCCAAAACATCATTTTACAGGTAGTAACGGAGGTTTGAGCCTCTGATAGCAGACTAATGATGGAGAACACACTTACGACTCACTGAAATATTCAAAGACTGTTTCCATCGACTGTAGCAGGTCTTAAACACCAACTGTGAACAATTGCACACCTTAGAACGTTCTAAATCTAAACCAATCAGAATCAAGCATTCAACAGCCCTGTAGTATAATAACAAAATAAACAAACGATAAAATTGAAAAGAGCAGCCAAGAAATCATCCGATTATAGTGACGTGGATATGTTTGTGCAAGATCTGCAATTTGGCATTCCAGTCAAGTCACTTAGCACATTTAGGTTGCTTTAACGCAGGGATGCGAGAGCATGTCAGGGGAGACGCGGAGTATAGAGCTGCACGATATGATGAATCGATAGAGATTTATCTGCATCTAAATATATCCGTGAAGCTCAGGACTCCTTAAACACAATAGAGCTGCAGAAAAACTTGGATGAATGAGGAGGAGCGGGATGTGCTTGATTATGAGTTATTAAAAGCACAATAAACTAAGACTAATTTGTCAGATTACTGTGGCTCACATCCGAAGCACACGAGTGCTGAATTCAGCTCACTTTCGTGGCTTATTGCGCTTGAACGGTTAAATACACACATTTATGTGTCAAAATGGGGCGCAACCTTGAATGTTGTGTTGGAAGGGAGGCCCACAGTCCAGTGTTGTAGTACTCGAGACTCGGTCTCGAGACCATATTTTAATGGTCTTGGTCTTGTCATGGACTCGTCATGGAATTGACTCGTACTCGAACATTTTTTTTTTAGGACTCGGAATTATTCCCGAGTCCACTCGAGTTCAATTAAAAATATTTTTCATGATTATTAATGTATGTTAATAAAATATTTCTTTAAATTGATTGACACGCCCAGTGATTGGTGATTTTGTAGTGCGCAACTGCGCATGACAAATTGTAATAAAATTACTTTTAACACCACCTACTATGTGGCCTTTTTACCCTAAACTGATCATATTTTTAAAACTCTAAGTAAATTCAGTAAAAAAAAAAAAAAGAGGATTTCTCTAAGTAAATAAAAGTAAATTAGGTAATCACTCGACCGTCTCTGGTCTCGGACTCGACTCGGACTCGACTCTCTCTGGACTCGGTCTTGACTCGGACTCGACTCTCTCTGGTCTCAGTGTCGACTCGGACTCGAGTGAGGTGGTCTCGACTACAACACTGCCACAGTCTTTGACTTTTAAAACCCCTGCTTTAAAGGAAGCAACTTTACAGTACTAAGTAAACATGAAAAACTGTCATTGTCTCTTTCGATTAGAAATACAACTTCGACTATAAAGCAACTCTCAAGTGTGTCGCGCTCAAGTGTGTTTTTACTCGTCACATCAGTTCGTTCTTAGTATATGGGGTCTTTACAGAGTGAATCTCACGAAACGTGAATAACGATTACAAACCTTTAAATTAAAAGGGAAATGACATTTCATTTTATTGTTTTTACCATTGTGACATTCATTTATTTTCATTCCTGTTACCATAATGCAAGAAACTCATTCTCAATCTCATTCATGGTTGTATTTTTTGTTGTACTTCCTTGTTTTTAAGCTGATTTTTAAGCTTTTTTACTGTAATACAATAATTTAACTTAATGTTTTAAACCTTTGCTAATAATGTGAACTACGCATTATGGTAATGAGAATTTGAGCGGGAAATATGCTTTCATTTTATGAAAATAATGTCATGGCCGTAAGTTACAAACAATGGGCTTAATTTTCTTTATGCTAAATAAATCTGGGTTGAAACACAACCTGAAAATGTTTTCATGAGATTTAACCCACCAAGCATGTCTAAAATATGAAAATCGTTGTTGATTTATAAGAACATTTTACTTAACTGTTTTGATTGTGTTAGCTGCAACAGGAAACGAGAGATGATGTATTTTAAAGTCCTTTGTTGTTCAGGTTCCTTGATGAATTTGGTGATGGTTTTGGGATGGCTCAAGCAATCTCTTACGTGGATCATTCCCAGCTCCTCACTTACATGGCATTAGAGGAGCGTCTCGCACAGGCTATGGAGGTGAGGGTCCTTATTCTGCTTAATCGTGATCCGTGTAGTCTGTTGTGATATCAGTGTTTGAATCACTGCAGTCTAACTGAATTAGGTTTTGAGGGCATTAAGAGTCCGATTAATTTTTTTTAAGGAAGAGTAGCTTCTTTTGTACATCATCAGGGCCCATTTTTATTAATGTTCGAATTGAATGGAGCCTAGGGTGACCACCCATCCCGCTTTGCGTTGTACTGCACTGCATTTTCACCCCTTGTCCCGCACGTCGCATATTGAGGGAATGTCCCGCATTTTCATCAGTCTGTTAGTTTTTAATTATCATATTAAGAAAACGTGCATATGTTATTTTGACTTTTTAAGAAAGCATTTTATTTATTGTTTTTGCAGCGTAGTTTTTCACCCAAATTCGTCATAAGCGCAAATTCAACAGCCGTTTTTTATGTTATCCAATAGTTTAAAAGAAAGGAGTAAACACGGCCACTTGTAGGTTGTGACAGCTGTCAATCAAAATGTGGAGCGGTGATTCGTTCCATGTGTTCCCTGTCCGAAAACAAATGGATAATTCGGTCAATTAAAATTTTAATTTAACAGAATTTATCTGTTGTTGTTGGCTGCTGTGATTGTTTTAATTCACATCCTTTCTAAAAATATGAAAGTTTTTGGTTTTTAATATATTCTTAATACATATAATAAGACTGTCTATCTAATTTCATGTTGTTTTGTATTCATTTGTTCCTTGTTTATTTTGTTGGATTTTATTTTAGAACAGTTTCTAAAATGGTTATCTGCATGATGCCCGCTGCCTTTGGACTCATTGGACTGATGTTGAATTTAAATGCCATGTATTTTACAAAAGATATTTTTTCTGAAAGGGACTAAAAAACAAAGAATTGTTATCAGCTGAAAGGCAGAATACAAATGTTTTTATATAGTTAGATAGATAGATATTATTTAACAGTTTCAGGGTATGTTTTAGTGTTGGTAACATGTCCCACACCATTTTACAAGATGTAAACAACACTGGTCCAGAAACACTTCCTGTTTCAGTTTGTAACAGTTTTCTTTATTTCACATGTAAAGAAAACATCTTAAAAATATTTGTTTAACTTTTTGATTCAGTTTTATATGTTCTGTTGGTTGTATTTTATCCCAGCTTTTATGTAGTGTTAAAAAACTGAAACAGGAAGTGCTTCTGGACCAGTGTTGTTTACATCTTGCAAAATGGTCTATAATCGTCCCACATTTGGTTTGTTTGATGGTGGTCACCCTAATGGAGCCGCAAGACCTGTTTTAATTTGATTATTGTTCATTTCTTAATGAGATGAAAGCATAGTAGTCTTCCATGATTAATGCTGCTTTTTCATGAACAAATAAATATTGTATTTGCATGAACAGCTAAGTTGTTCAAATAAATGATCCATCTTAATTCAACCCAAAAAGACAATATTGAAAAATTGGACTCAGCAAACAGCAAACTTAATTGATTTCAGCCAATGAGAGCACACACTAGAAATGTAAGGCTTAACGTATAATTAACTCTCTTCTATCTTTATCCAGAGGAAATTAAATATGCTAATGTGTTTTGTTGTGTTGCAGGCAGCACTGGCTCATCTGGAGTCTTTAGCTATAGATGTGGAGCAGGCTCATCCCCCCGCCACTGAACAGATCATCGACTGCCTACCACAGATCACCGTGCCTGCTGAAAACATTGGTACTACTGCCGTTACTTGTAGATGCATAAAGTGCACATAATTCAGTTCAGCAGTCAGCATCAGTAGAGTTTTTAACAGGCTTATTTCACCGTTACACCATATTCAGAATATTCCACCTCAAATGTCTTAAAGGTGATCTAAGCGAGGTCACAAAAAATGTTGGACCGTTTCGTTCCCATTAAAGTGCATTAAGGCCTGTTCACACCGGGACTAATTTCGCGCGCGTTATTCGTCGACGTTTAACGCCTCGTGACTAAATAATGGGCGCCAATGTGAGTGTTCACACCGACGTGAAAAACGCCACGCGTAAAGCGTCATTTTTAAAAAAACGCCTCGGGTTTGACGCGTCAAAACCTATCCGACCAACGAGATTGGCCGGTTTGCTCATGTGTCTGGTACTTCTGAAGTTGCAGTAAAACACAACTTGGGGGCGCTCAAATACAAAACGGTCTTGCCGAGCACACATACGGCGAAGAAGAGATAAGATACCTATGGGCAAGATGAATGTTGAGCTGCTGGTCTCGGAGCATAAAGAGCTATAAGATAATATTTATATTAGTATTTCTGTAGTAATAGTATAGTATAGGGTGACCAATAGTCCTGTTTTCCTGGGACATGTGTAAAATGGTCACTTTGTGCTTTATAGAAATCTGAGTTGAGATGAGAACTGCGCATAGTGTCAGTTCGATTTTGACAAGTGAGGAGAGGAGAACCGCTCTGCCGACTCTTTGTATTCTTTCTTTTATTTTATTTTTCTTTTGTGACCAGATGTTTGTTTGTGGTTTTTTTTTTTTTTTTTTCTCGCTTGATCCCCATCATGTATGAGGACGAGTGTAACGTTTGAGTGGTTTTATTAAACGCGGGGAAATACAACAACAGTCTTTCGTGCATCTGTTCATCCGACATAGTGCTATGTTTTTATCTCTGGGCAACATCTCAACTTTGCGTTACACATGTCCTGTTTCCACGTCCTGTCCTGGCTGTTTTTAAGTGATGAAAATGTCCTGGTTTAAAAAAAAAAAAAAACTGCTGGGAAAGATCAGTTCTACAGCAAAATATAGATGGGCGAACAAGGTGGACGAGGAAGAAAAACAAGATAAAGAGGATGAAAACTAAAGATATAAATAGATTTTGTTAGTTCGTTTTTGTAAGTTTGTGAGAGCTATTTTTTGTTACATTTGGAGGCATTTCTTTTAGTTATTTATACAGAAGACATTATTTCTATCATTATTTCATTTGTTTTTTGACGTTTCTGTCATAATAAAACATTGAGACATGAATATGATCACCCTAGTATAGTATTCTATTATTATTTCTGTTTTACATTAAGCGCCATCTAATGTCAGGGAATGAATTTGGATGTTCACTCGGCTCATCGTCAGTGAAAAACGCTTGGGTGTGAACACAAAAAACGCGTTGAAAAACGCTGACGAATAACGCGCACTGATATTCGTCCCGGTGTGTACGGGCCTTTATATGGAGAAAAATCCTGGAATGTTTTCATCAAAAACCTTAATTTCTTTTTGACTAAAGAAAGAATGACATGGATATCTTGGATGACATGGGGTGATTTAAATTATCAGCAAAAGTTTTTTTACAAGTGAACTACTCCTTTAAGTGATTGACTTGAAATACTTTGTGTACTCCTTTTTTGTGCAATACGAACACCAGATGAGAAATGTTTTTCACAAGACCCAACACAGATTGGATGCTGGGAAAGTAATGCTCGCAACGCTAATGTCCCACTTCAACTTTATGGCTTGAGTGCATTTGGGGTGATTAATCTGCTTTGGAAAGCATAAAATGACTCCAGTTTCACCCATAATGACTGAAATGAGTCATTTGATGAGTGCGTGACTGGATCCAGACGTGTTTAAATATTTGGTTCGGTGTCAAAGGTTTACGATGGAAAGCAGAGTTGTGTTTTACATACATTGACATGCCCTCTCTCTTTGGTTCTGCAGAGCAGGAGCAGTGCTGTGCCATCTGCTGTTGTGAATATGTCAAAGATGAGATTGCAACCCTGCTTCCGTGCCGCCACATGTTCCATAAACTCTGTGTCACTCTCTGGCTCAGAAAGGTATTGCTGTTTTTCTTGGAGCTTGTGAAAGAGCCAAAAAAAACAGGCTAGTTCACCCAAAAATGAAAATTCGGTCATCATTTACGTTCCTTCGTGCTGTTTCAAACCTGCAAGACTTTCGTTCATCTTTGAAACATGATTAAAGATATTTTTAACATTCTTTCGTCCTTTTTGTCTATCCATTGAAAGTCAATGGAGCCAAAATTGTCATGCACTGAAGTACAAAAGGACACTGTAAAAGCTATCCATATGAATCAAATGCTTTAATCCATGTATTCTGAGGTGACAGAATTACTTTTATTATTTATGATGGTCAGTGCACCTACATTTAGCTCATCAAATATGGAAAACGAAAGCTTTATGATCGAGAACAGACCCCGTTCGTTATCGTGCCTCAAGGAAGCACCTTTTAACTTTCATTGCCCATATTTGATTTTCTGGTTGTGTCTGAAATCGAACATTTTAACCCTTTAGCTGTAACCCCCTTTTTGAGAATGGGGGTTAAAATGCACTATTCAAACTTAAATGGTTGTAATTTAAGAATGCTTTGGAATATATACCCAAGTTTGGTCTTGTTTTAAAGAAAACACTCAGCAGAATATTGCTGAAGTGAAAACACTTCAAAAAATGAAAGTATGAAAAAGTTAGGGAAGTTTAAATTTACAGTAAATTAAATATACTGTACTATATATTTTTTATTTTATATAGAATATATATTTTACAAAATATTTTTTACTGTAAAATCAAAGCCATAAATCTTATCAAGTTATGTTCCAAATTTGAAATTGGTATCACAAAAATTGAAGTTCCCATGAGATTTTGTTTAGGCGTAGTACCAAAAATAGCCACCGGGTGCCATTGAGTTCCATTGAATTTAGTAGTATATGTTCTGCCTTAACAAATCAATAAATTTCTGTCCAAATATCAATTCTGTCACAAAACTTGGAACCTTGAGACTCTGACCTTTCTGACAATATCTGTTTTGTCAAGATTAGAAAAAGGTTTTGATCATAAATAATGAAATAATGATGCCCAAAAGGGGAGGAGCCTGCTAAAATAAGTACCGTTTCTATGGTAACGCAACATTCAATTATAAAATAGTTTTCACAGGATGAATTCTGAGTTTATAAGCTTTCAAATGATACCTAATTTATGATAACTACTAAAATATGTGATATAATAAAAAAGGCGATAAAAAATAATATATTTTAGAGGATAATAAATATAAATATCATTTTTAGAGGATAATATTATACTATAATTTTTTTATTGAAAAATACTAGATAATATGTTTTATTGTGATCTTTTAGCATAAAAACAGAAGTTTCAATGATTAAAAGTGGGTGCATCGACTTTTTGTGACAACGGTCAAAACTCCTGTTATGATGCAGAATTTTTGAGGTGCACTCTTGTCATAAATTAATCAATTACTCTTCCTACATAATTTGTAACACAAAACAGGGGTAGAATATCTATTTAGAAGTCTCAGACCTTTCCAACGATATATAATTTGTCATAATTAGATTAGGATTTAATAGAAATATAGTGAAGTAAAGTTAGGCGTCCCGGTACCGGACGGTGACAGTTAAGGGGTTAAAGTAAAAACATTTTGGTTATATTGACTTCAATGGAGGCACATAAAACTCTTAGGTTTCATTCAAAATATCTTCACTTGTGTTTTGAAGATGAACAGAAGGTTTATAGGTTTGAAAGTAAATGATGACAGAAACAGAATTTTTTTTTTTTTTTGGTGAACTATCCCTTTAAGCTTATATTGACGTAACTTTACTGTATTTACCGAATGTTGTCTCCCCATGATTTTCAGTCTGGGACATGTCCAGTGTGTCGCCACGTTCTGACCCCGGAAGTGACCGATCCCTCGTCTTTAAGCTCCGAACAAGAAACGCCACCATCCAGTCACAGTGCGTCTGAGGGAACGTGTTGAACGGCAGTCACACACCCATCTAAACAATCCCGCAGAGAAGTACTTAAATAATAAATAACCAGTCTCACTGAGAAATTCCCATCTTAATATTTCTTTGCTGGAATGCAGCGGCCAGATACCATTTAGCCTAGCGACTTGTGCTGCAATTCATGGTCCAAACGTGGCGAACTAAAACTTATTTTCTGAGAAAATATGAATACGTATATATTCATAGGAAGCATATTTATTCATGTTTCGATTAAAATGTTTTTGTACATCAAGGCTAAACATAATATTTACTTGTATTTAACTTTTCACGTCGTGTCAAGTAAAACGTTCAAATGCAATCCCTCAATAAAAGCTCACATTTGGTTCAAATAGTCATTTCTTTTATCAATTCAGCGTCAAAATACCTTCCAAAGGTGTTTGCTACCCTGAACTCTCTTCAGATATCTATTCAGAGTACATTCAGCTGCATTGTTACATCCAGACTTAAACGCAAGTAGCTGGAAATGAATGATAATGGCTGTGCGATTCTATTTCACTGTGGTTCATAAACATATTTGTATAAATCATCCAAATCATGGGCCGCTGAATAGATAGTTTTCACAAAAGCACCTTTGGGAGTAATACCATTTCTAGAAGGCTGACAGTCTGAACTGGAAAATATGATGGTGGGGGACTATAAATACGAGATGGCTTTGTGCCGTTTACTGCGAAAGCAATTGGCATGTATTCAATGTCCTGTTATTTAGAGGCGGCAGCTCGTATCTTTGGAGAAAACCATCACAGAATAATACACTGAGAAAGGCAGAGGTGTGTGTGGCAGTAGCCCACCAAAATCACATGTACATTCCCTTACACATGTATAATAATTAATCTTAACTCATTCATAAGACTGCCCAGAGTATGTGTAAGATTAGTTTCAGATTTTTGAATTTGTGAATGTTCTGTGCAAATTGCATGCACAAATTTGTGTGAATGAGACCCACTGTTCTTAGAAGAGAAACTCTTAGATAAGCCTAGCTCGCAGAAGTGAGTACACCCCTCACATTTCAGCAAACATTTTGGTATATCTTCTCAAGGGACAGTACTATAGAAACTTGAACTTGGGTATATTTTAGTGTAGTCATTTTGCTGCTTGTATAGCAGTATATATTTACTGTCCTCTGATAATAACTCGACATACAGCCATTATTGTAATGAGTAAACACCCTAAGTGAACATGTCAAAACTGTGTCAATATTTTGTGTGAGCACCATTGATATCTAACATTACCTTAATGCTCCTGGGCATGGAGTTCACCAGAGCTGCACAGGTTGTTGCTGGGATGCTCTTCCACTCTGAGTCCTCCATAATGACATAATGGAGCTGCTGGATCTTAGACATATGACACCTCTCCACCTTCCGCTTGAGGATCACCACAGGTGCTCAATAGGTCATATCACCCTGTAGCCCAAGACTGGTTACCCACTGAAGCTAAGCAGGACTGAGCCTGGTTAGTACCTGGATGGGAGACCTTCTGAGAAAGCCAGGTTGCTGCTGGTAGAGGTGTTAGTGAGGCCAGCAGGGGGTGCTAACCCTGTGGCCTGTGTGGGTCCTAACGCCCCAATATAGTGATGAGGACACTATACTGTCAAAGAGCACCGTCCTTCGGATGAGATGTTAAACTGAGGCCCTGAGTCTCTGTGGTCACAAAAAATGCCAAATTTGCCCAGTGGCCTCTGTCCATCATGGCCTCCTAATCATCCCCATACACTGATTGGCTTCATCACTGTCTCCTCTCCACCAGTAAGCTGGTGTGTTGTGGGCGTTCTGGCGCAATTTGGCTGCCGTCGCATCATCCAGGTGGATGCTGCCCATTGGTGGTGGTTGAGGAGATTCCCCCCTTCTATGTGAAGCGCTTTGAGTGCTAAGAAAAGCGCTATATAAATGTAATGAATTATTTATTATTATTATTATTAGGTCTGGAGAAATACTTGGCCACTCCATCACCTTCAGTTTCCTCACCAAGGCAGTTGGCATCATGTTCTGCTTCAGAATGTCACAGTACATATTGGAATCCATGTTTTCCTCAATGGAGCACAGCTCCCCAGTACCAGCAGCACTCGTGGAGCCCCAGACCATCACCCCTTTTCCACCAAGGCAGAGCTGGTGTTGGTTCAGAGCCTAGTTTCAAATCGGTTCTTTGTTTTTCGACCACCAAAGCACCAGCTCCGAACGTTTCGGACACGGTGTCCAGGCGTGATTGACATAACATGAGGTCGTTTTTTTTTGTTTTTTTTTCTGTGTGAAATTTCGGATGCGAATTTCGGACTCATCTGACAAGACATGGTTGCAGTAATGTAGCAAACTGTTTGCGGGCTTTCTTTTGAGCCAGCTTCAGAAGACGGCCATGTAAGCAGTGTGTGGTGTATGTTCTGAGCACTGGCAAGCAGACCTTCCAATTCTGCAACCTCTAAAGCAGTGTTTCCCAACCCTGTTCCTGGCGGCACACCAACACTGCGTGTTTTCTTTGTCTCCCTTATCAAACACACCTGACTCAACCAATCAGCTCATAATCAGGTGGGTTAATGAGCTGATGGGTTGAATCGGGTGTGTTTGATTAGGGAGACAAAGAAAACACGCAGTGTTGGTGGTGCCGCCAGGAACAGGGTTGGGAAACACTGCTCTAAAGCAATGCTGGCAGCACTCATGCATCTGTTTTTTTTAAACCAGCTTCTGCATCTGATGCACAGCATGAGGACTCAACTTCTTTGATTGACCCTAGTGAGGACTGTTCCCAGTAGCCCCTTTTCCACCCCTTTTCCGGTTCGGAGCCGGTGCCTGCGCGCGAACCAGTTCTTTGTGTTTCGACAGCCAAAGAACCGATTCGCGGCTGGGAAAACTGGTTCCAGAGCGGCACCAACTCTTTGCTGGACTAGAACCGTTCTTTTGGCACGTCATGTTTACGTCGGGGGCTAGATGTGTTCTAAACATATTTTCTGACCATCGCAAAGCCAGGAGAAACTGCAGAAACACGCACGCGTTTTTATTTATTTTTTATTTGAAACATAAGCAAAGAAGAAAACTGTCACAATATAGAACAAATAAATGGAAAGAAAAAAGACACAAGACAGGGGTACATAACTTATCAGAAAAGATTACATATCAAACGAAAAGATTAAAAGACTTACATATTTCAATTGTTTTTAAAGTTTTCTTGGTACACGAGTTAGAGATAATCCCAAAGCAATGTACTTGCAAGCGTTTCTAGCGACGTGCACAGTGACGTAACGACGTCGTTCCCTGGGCGCTCTAGTCAGTGGAATAACAAACTGAACGGGTTCGCAAGTTGAACCAACTCCGAACCAACTTACAATATAGTTACCCACTTTACATGCTTAGAAAAGCGCAACGTTTCAAAATTCACAATTTTTTTTTTTTTTTTTACAATTTCCCATTCATTTCCTATGGGGGTCATTTTTGACCAAAGACCACAAGTGTGACTTTTTTTTTAAGACCTCTTGGCATGCTCAGATCATGACCTCAATTTTTTTTGTGTGTTCACATACATACTGCCATAAAAGTCACGAAGTTTCGTAACATTGCGATGAAGCTGTGATTTTTTAAAAAATTCAAAACATACTTTTTGTAATCAAAATGTATTGGTGTGTGTATATAAAAGTGTGTTTGTGTGTGTGTGTTGGTGGGTGTGTCTGTTTTGCACTCTAGATGTTGTAGAGTGTCACCCCTTTCCTGCAGTGTACGTTTTTTTTAAAATTATTTTTAGAATTGCAGATTTGTTGATTGTACATACAAAAATTCAGAGAATTATTATTATTATTTTTATTGTCAATTTCCCATTCATTTCCTGTGAGTCAGTCATTTTTGACAGAAGAGCAAAAGTGTGACTCATTTTTTACGACCACTTAAATTGCTCGAATCATGACCTCAATTTTTTTTGTGTTCACATACCCAATGCCATAAAAGTCACCAAGTTTCGTAATTTTCGGAAGAAGCTGTGATTTTTAAATATTCACAGATTTCTTTAATCACAATTTATTGGTGTTTTTGTGTATAAAAGTGTGTGTGTGTAGGGGTGGGTATGTCTGTTTTGCACTCTTGATATTTTAGAGTGTCACCCCTTCAATGCTGAGCAATTTTTTTCTGCATTGTGGCCGATTTGTAGATTGTACACACAAAAATTCTCAAAGTTTTTGTCAATTTCCCATTCATTTCCTATGGTCAGTCATTTTTGACCGAAGAGCACAAGTGTGACTATTTTTTTTTACGACCACTTAGCCTGCTCGGATCATGACCTCAATTTTTTTGTGTTCGCATACCCAATGCCATAAAAGTCACCAAGTTTCATAACATTCCGATGAAGCTGTGATTTTTAAAATTTCAAAACAGAAAATTTTTCTGTCAGAAATGACCGAAGAGCACCTGAGGGTTAAATAGGAAAAACGTGGAGGTGTTTGGACGCTTCTCTAATTGGCCCATACTGAATATTGGCCCATAAAACTGGGGTAGTTAAGTGCTATCAAAGTGTCTCGCACGGACTGAGACAAGAGAGGTATGCATTAACTCGTCTTATTTAAGGGAATAACATAGTTTAATATGAGAACACCGATTTGATCAGCTAGTCCGAGCTGGTGTTATTGAGTGGAGGCGGGGATTCATTTTCATGAGTGGATTTTACAAGAAAAAAGTTTAAATGTGTAATTTTGACTCGAGTTCAAGGGATAAAGTTGACTGCAAGTTGTTAACTATTCTATTGTATTTCAGTTATTGCATTCTTATCAGTTTTATTTATTGATCATTATTTTATTATTGCTAGAAAATGAGGTTAAGCACTTCCATTTAAGCAATGTATTCTTTTCATAAAACGTCCCGGTGCACACATTAATCAATCATTCAGTTACATCACTCACTTTAAATAATTAATTTCAAGCAGCAAGTTCAAAGAATCAAAAAACTTTATTGCAAGTGTACATTATAAACAATGAGGAGACATTGTTACAGTTGAATGTCAATCGGAAAGGTGTTCTGAGCTGAGACAGATGAAAGAAAACTACACAGAAAAAAGTATTTCAGCTTTTAAATGTCAACCATTTCTCTTGCCATATCTCCTCTTTCAGTGGGAAGGGGTGAAAATCACTATAAGCATTAGTTAATAGTTTGAAAATCAAACGTCCAGTGTTGCTTTTCTACTTTAGTTCAAGGATCAATTCAAGACAGGTTGGAGTTGATCGTTACCTGAAACAACAATTTGCTGTTTTACATTAAAGGGGATCGTTTTAAAGCACAAAAAGGCCAAAAGTGCAATCGATATATATTATGTTCCATCACGGAATAAATAGTTCAGCACAGAGCAGATGATGCCAATCTGACTGACAACAGAAACCTTTGCTTAAGTACTTGCAATTTTTTTTTTTCTGATGGAAGTTTATATGATCACTATGTGCAAGTCAGACACGGGAGAGAGAAATCTAATGTCTCTGAATAACACAAATTTTCAATATAATGTGAGACACAATACTGGCGTTTGCTTTAATACACTGACAGAATTATAGTGAATGGTACAAAATAGCAAAAGATTAAAATGCTAGAATAATATTACAGTATTTCAAATAAATAAAAAGAATCAAAACACACACTATAGGGATAATTGCTTTGACGTAAAAAAAAGAAAGAGCTCACCCACCAGTAGTTTAATTGATGTAAGCTCAGCTTCACACACCAAATATCTTTTTTTAAATTGATCATGCAAGGATATGAATCCAACCTGTATTATACAGTAGATTTATGGTTAAAATGTCACCAGTTCTGCATGATTGGCACATGCATGTCAAACACGTTGACTTTTGGCTGCATAAGTGATAGCAACAACTTGAAGAGGGAACACAAATAAACAGTCGATGCTATGGGACCCTCTTTACATGTTCCAAATGTGCAAATATTAGAGCAGTATTGATTCTGAATCTTCATCGCTACTATTCCAACTGAAAGTTGAGGCATATTCCTGACAGACATCCACATTCTAATAACATCAGTTTTGCAGTGGAAAAAAACCAAACACCTATAAAATTACATTACTGAATCTACAAAAAATTATTTACATTATACAAAAGGAATGATTTGATAGTAAACCTTGAATAAACCACTATTCCATTTTTGTAGAAATGGAAACACAAATTTATGTGACTCGGGAACAAACAGTTGCTGGTAAGACGCATTGAATCGGTCCCCATCGACGCTCGCGTTGAGCTTGTGTACATTGGCAGAAAAAAGAAAAAAAAAACTGGGAAATTCTTAATAATACAAAACACACCATTGTCTAATCAAACCTGTAATACTTGTGGAGGTAAATGCATATCTGTTAGAACTCAAGGGATGTTTGCATGAGGAAACCTGATCATAAAATAGCACGTTGCACAAGAGTAAGAACATCACAATCCAAGACAATGCCATAGATACAAAAAAACATGCTTGTGACTGGCTTTGGTTGCTGGTTAAACCCCCCCCAAAAAAACACTGTTCCAATAACAGAGATCCCAACAGGACAAACCACAATCAGTTTTGGTGACTTCTAATATGCCACATGGCAACACTGTAAATGTTAAAGTGATAGTTCACAGAAAAATTTAAATTGTCATCTACTAATTTCCATCTGTCCAAAACCATATCATTTTGTTCTAAGAACGTCCGAGGCAAGCTGCTTTTTTCTCCCATACAAAAGTGAATGGGAACTGGGACTGTCAAGCTGCAAAAAAAGCCGTATCTGGAAAATAGTCTATTTGACTTGTTCCCTATATTCTATGGAAGCTTGTTTCTGCCACTGAATAAAAAATAAATAAATAAATAAATAATTGAGACTTTTTATCTCACAATTCTGACTTTTTTTTCTCACAATTGTGAGTTTATATCTCGCAATTCTGACTTTATTTCTTAGAATTGCGAGATAAAAAGTCAGAATTGCGTGATATAAAGTCGCAATTGCGAGTTATAAAGTCAGAATTGTGAGATATAGTCAGAATTGCATGTTATAAAGTCAGAATTGCGAGATATAAAGTCAGAATTGCATGTTATAAAGTCAGAATTGCAAGATATATTCAGAATTGCGTGATATAAACTCAGAATTGCGAGATATAGTCAGAATTGCGTGTTATGAAGTCAGAATTGCGAGTTAAAAAGTCATAAATGGGTGATATAAAGTCGCAATTCTGAGAAAAAAAGACAGAAGTGCGACTTTCTCACAATTGCGAGTTTACATCTCGCAATTCTGACTTTATAACACATAATTGCGAGGTTATAAGTCAAAATTCTGACATCTTTTCTCAGTATTGTGAGATATAAACTCGCAATTGCGACTTATCAGGCCAATTCTAAGGGGGAAAAAAAGACCAACTTTTTTCCCGCTCAGAATAGTTTATATCTCACAATTCTGACTTTATAACACACAATTGCTACTTTATATCTAGCAATTCTTACTTTATATCTCGCAATTCTGACTTTTTATTTCGCAATTCTAACTTTATATCTCGCAATTCTGACTTTATAACACGCAATTGCGACTTTATATCACAATTCTGACTTTATATCTAGCAATTTTTACTTTATATTTCGCAATTCTAACTTTTTATCTCGCAATTCTGACTTTATATCTCGCAATTCTGACTTTATAACACACAATTGCGACTTTATATCACACAATTCTGTCTTTATATCACACAATTCTGACTTTATATCTCACAATTCTGACTTTATATCTCGCAATTCTGACTTTATATCACACAATTCTGACTTTATATCTCGCAATTCTGAGAAATAAAGTCAGAATTGCGAGAAGTAAACTCGGAATTGTGAGAAAAAAAATATAAAAAGATATAAAAAGTCACAATTACCTTTTATATTTTTCATTCTAAGGCGGAAACAAGCTTCCATAATATTCTGTGTGGCTGAACAGACTAAAGATGCAAGATGTTAATCGCTACAAATAAAAAAAATCTTCCCTCTGCTGTGGCGCTCAAATGCGATTGGTGCTTCCACATATTTAAACTTGTATCATAATCGCTTTTGTAACATGACAATGAATAGAATTTCGGCAACACTTAAATCAAAGTGCTGCTTCGCACCTTTAAACGCTGTATTTGAATATATACAAACCGTGAATAAGAATTGAGCGAGATTTTTTTGTTGAATAGCAATTTACAAATTCAGAAGGCTTAGATTCTACCATAAAAGTTATATATACCACTTTTATGATGCTTTTTGAAGCTTGACGGCCTCCATTCGCTTTCACTATATGGAAAAGAGCAGCGTGAACATTGCATTAAACTTCTCCTTTTGTATTCTTTGGAAGAAACGAAAATAATACAGGTTTGGAATGATATGAGGGTGAGTAAATGATGACAATTTAAATGTTTTCCAGAATTACTCCTATAAACATCAAATGGCATGATTCATGAACCACGACGAGGTGAGAGGTTGAAGTATTTGGAAAGATTCTGAAGGCCTGTAAACTGTAGATTGGCGCTGTGTCCATGTCATTTAACAGCTCTCAAGCAGCCTAGCAGAATCGTGCGATTTTACGTTAAGGCCACCTGAGTGTAGTATGACATTTTTGCTAATGTGATCATAAATTGCACTTAGGTAAAGATATGCATTTGGTATCGCTGCTTGATGAGTGCTGAAACATTGGAATGTAACTCAATGAAAGTCTTAAGGATGTGACGTGTTATTTTGTTTGACTGACAAACATCTGTATTTTTTTTGTCAAAAAAAAGTCCTATTGCTCTAGAAATATAAAAATGACAATATTAAAATGGCTTGAATATAAATCAAACCTGTTTGACCATCAAACATGTTTAGGACTTAAAAAAAAAAGTGATATTGTGTTATCGGGTGGACAAACAGTCCTTTATCACACATTCATCTCCACATTTTAAAGGGATAGCTCCCCAAAAATGAAAAATCTATCATCATTTTCTCACCCTCATGTCATTCCAAACCTACATGACTTTATTTCCTCTTTGGAACATGAAAGAAGATATTTTGAAAAACGTTTCACTTGATTTGTACATATAATGAAAGTGAATGGGGTCCAAAACACCAATGGACCACACCAACCTTCACTGATTGGACACAAAAACACTGAAATATCTTCCTTTGCATCCCACAGATGAAAGAATGACATAAAGGTAAGAAAATGATAACAAAATGTTCATTTTCAGGTGAACCACCCGCCTTTTTCACTGGTGCATACACAGGAATACTCAATGGCATACTGAATACACCTCATAAATCTTACGTTCTGTCAGTCGTAGCTTAACTGTTGCTCAGTTACAAAAACAAAACAAAACAAAAAAAACAGGAATATCTGCATAATTTTGACATCAGAGCAAAGCTGAGACCTCTCTCCATGCTAATGGCTCAAAACAGCTGGTGCATAGGCAGTTCACACAGTGATTATGTGACGGAGTACTCTTTAGTACAATAATAGCATGTCATTTGGTGGGCGAAACATTTGTTGTGTTTCTCTCTGCAGATTAGGGATCACCTGGATGTGAAGTATGAGTTTGGCCTTCCAGCCGTTTCCTCATTAAAGGCTATTTTTTCTTGACCGCGGCCAGTTCTTTTTGAATGTCAGCGAATTTGGGGCGATTCTCAGGTTTGTAATCCCAACATCGCTGCATGATCCTGTACACCTCGTCTGGACACTTCTGCGGGCAGGACATCCTGTAACCTACGTTACACACAGACAAACCATCTATGTCAGTGCTGATTATAAATCAATAATTGATAGTGGATATGAAAGATTATTAAAAAGCAGTTACACTTTATGTTAAGGCGTCCGTGTTACAGTGCAATTATACATTGGAAAACTGAGTAATAATAATAAAGTAATAACTGCATCTACTTACTATAGGGTAAGGGTCAGGAATAAGGCTTGGTTTCGTTGCATGTAATTATGCATAATTTATAGTTAAATTAACATTTAGTTAATGTAAAAAAAAGTGTTACCTAAAAGGCTAACAGTGACTTTATAACAGGTTTGAAATAACATTATGCACAAAACAAACTCTTTCACACTCTAGTTATCCACCGTCCAGCTATTTCAGAAACACTTTTTATATTATTTAAGTTTTTTTAATAATTAGTTCAAATAGAATTTAATTAAAGGTGAAGTGCATACAAAAGATTGTTAAAATACATTCTCTTAACCCAGTTTATTGTTCATTGACTACTAGAATGCCATTCATGGGTTCATCTTCCTCAAACATGTAAACTTATTGGTCCAAAAGACTACCCACAAAACCTCTTACAATACAATTTTAATTTAGAAGGATGTCCTGTTACTTTATCCACTACAGTAAAAATACCTAAAAGTAAAAAACCTGGGTTTTATACTAGACTGCAACTTGTCTTTTGAAAATCGATGCCCCAACACCTGCGATGAGATGACTAAACGTCTGTGAAGAGACGACCCGACGCCGGCAATATGTTATGTCCTAAATTAATAGATCATAAACTAACTAACTGTATTTTTCTATGTACATTTATGAAATGCACTTCCTGTAAAGCTGTTTTGAAACAATATGTATTGTGAAAAGCGCTATTCAAATAAATTTGAATTGAATTGAAACATGTAAACACTGCGCCTCTCGGGCACCATCAGAAAACTGAGGGCAGTCTACTCAGAACCAGCTTTGTAAATGAGTAGTTTTAGATTTCTCCGTAGTTTTTAATCTGATTATGGTGTTCGCAATGCTTCATAGGATTTCAAGTTTGTAGTGCTGTTTCCCTCATAACTGAATTGGTTTGTTCATGGTTTATAGCTCTTTAGAAAACATGCTAGGAATGTGCTAATTGATGCAGGAAACATGCTAGCAACAACGTGATAAATCATGATAGCTACATAAAAGATGTTAGCAAAGTTACACCATGTTAGAATCATGTTAGCAATGTTAAATCATCATAAATATGTTAAATCATGATATAGACATCCTAAAACATGTTAGCCTTGTGACTGTATTGCCTTCAAAACCTTTAAGCTTTAAAACTACTTCAAAATTCAAGCTTTTAAAATTTCTAAATTAAAAATGAAACACGAAAACGATTCTGAAGGGAAAACGCAAAAGTGGCGTTGCGTTTTCACTTTTTATTCTGCGTTTAGCTGAGCGTTTTGGGTGGGAAATCGGTGTGCATAAAGTGTGTGAAATTCGATGTAGTATGCACTCCAGCCAGCAAGGTGGCAGTGTGGAGCACTGCCACACAACAACACCAAGTCCAAACGCCTGCGTACAACCTTCAACGTCAAGCAGACTTTTGCGTTTTTACCCTTTACACGGAAACCCAGCGGTGGAGTGTTTTTAAGATTACCACTCTGGAGGGTGGTTTCGATTTTTTTGCGTTTTTAAGCCCCAAAAACGCTGTCGCCGTGAAAACGAAAAGGCACATCCGATAAAATATTTTTACGTAAACACAGCTTTAATGTAATCAATCAAACCCCTTAATACTTAATTGATGTAATAATCTTTTATTTTATCCTGATTATTTATTGAGTTAAAATGAAAGAAATTACATTTTTGGGTATGCGTTGCGACATTGTTATTAAGCAATAAGAAATAATATAATTTTTTTTCAATCACAAGCATGAATTATGCTTGTATCATATTTATTATGATCATGATTGGAGAATGCTTTTGAACTTGCTATTTATTAACTTGCTATGCTACTTGCTATGCTAACTTGCTTATTTCATGAACTTGCTATGCTACTGCTTTTGAACTTGTGATTCAAATCTCAATCTAAAAATATTACATCATCCAGATGCTATGAAAATTGCCTTTTCGATTGACAATATTTGCAGATCTATGCTAATATGCAAGCTAACTAAAAAAACACTAAGAACGAGAAATGTTTAATTTCACAATCTATAGCTTCATCTATATACAGTATATCAAAGTTAAAAGACATTAATGGTCGTTATAACGTAGTTTAAACGAGTGATTTTGTCTGATTTGTAACCAGGCACTAGGGGATTACCCATAAAACATGCTTTGGCTTGGGTCCTTACTGTTTCCGGGTCCAAGCCTCGATTTGTTTCAAATGAAAATACGTCTACCGGTTGAGACATGCCTTCACAAACCCCTCAAGAGCTGTGATTGTGACGTTTTTTTTTTGTTTTGTTTTTTCGAATTTCGCTAGTGTTGCAGAAACTACATACTTCACCTTTAATCAAATATAAAAGAAAAATGTACCATTTTAATAAATGTAGAAACATTTCAAATAAATTTGGAATTCATTTAGTACCTTTTTCAACCTGTTCTCGAGCCTGCTGGTTGGTCATGCCCGGGTAAGGACACACTCCTAGGCTAAATGTTTCCCACAGGAGGATCCCATAACTCCACACATCACTCTCTGAGCTGTATCTCCCTGTGGTTTAAACAACATGTCAAACATCAATCTGAATCCACTACTTAACCAAAATATATACAAATTCATAGCAACCAATTCACTCCTATTATGTTTGTAAAAAGAATCATTTTCGAGGCAGCACAGACCACATGGGTGCTTTACCATAGTTCAGTGCTTCCGGTGCCGTCCACTTGATTGGGATCTGTT
The DNA here is from genome assembly GCF_988280905.1 of Pimephales promelas. Classification (NCBI taxonomy): domain Eukaryota; kingdom Metazoa; phylum Chordata; class Actinopteri; order Cypriniformes; family Leuciscidae; genus Pimephales; species Pimephales promelas. The sequence goes on along the minus strand of NC_142772.1, from coordinate 9,142,211 downwards.
TCAGTCCTGATGAGGAGTAGATGCCATCGTCCTCCTGTCGGGACATCCCAAAATCGCTGATCTTCAGCACATTGTTCTCTCCCACAAGGCAGTTACGAGCAGCCAGGTCTCTGCAAGATTCAGAGAAACCGTAATATCACATAATGAATAATGCAATGCATGCACTCTCAGACCACAATCACGACTCTGATTGGACAATTCACATCTGCCAACAAAATAATCTACAGGAAAATTGGCCAAAACTGGTTTAAATTAAAGTCAACTTCTGCCAAAAAAAAAACAAAAAAAAAAAAACAGTTGTCGGGGAATGGCGTAAACAGTCTAGACAATTATACAGTGATTGCAGTTATGAACATCCCCAGTCTAGAAAAAGTGCCCAATGAGACCGTCCGCGGCCAAGTCTGGTGAGTCCAGCTGGTGAGAATATCCAAAGATTCTCATCTGTTTCTCAAAACTTCACAGTAACAAAGTGACTTAAACTGCAGAACAAGCAGCACTGGGTGTGATATTGATTTCTACATCGCTCTTTCTATAAACTTCAAAACCTTGAAAATGATTGCAGGATTCAAAATTGGAGGGACAGACATGGATACGGTACAAATACTTCCACAAAAACAAGACGTTGGACGACAGATTTTATACTTGCACTTGCACATTGAGGGGAAACATGTTTTTAACCACATTCTTACTCTATTTTACTTAAAGGAGGATAATTTACTCACCCCATGTCATTCTTTCTTCAGTCGAAAAGAAATTAAGGTTTTTGACGAAAACATTCCAGGATTTTCTCCATATAATGGACTTCAGTGGGAACCAAACGGTTCAAGGTCCAAATGAGAGTTTCAGTGTCAAAATGAACAAATCTTTTTTCGTGTCATTTGGTTCATTTAACGAACGAAATGAACGAGTTAACTCGGGAAAAGATTCCTTCATTTTGATAAACGAGTTTGAACAGGAGAGTCACGAACGTGCATCACAGAACAGAGCAAGGCGACCATTTTTTTTTATGAGCGATCGGTTCGCTTGATTAGATATTCCCTTATTCATTGACAGGAATCGTTTAAAGCCCTTTGAACAGTTTGCAGTTTGTACTGAAAGTGTCTATTGGACCTTGAACCGTTTGGTTCCCATTGAAGTCCATTATATGGAGAAAAATCCTGGAATGTTTTCATCAAAAACCTTAATTTCTTTTCGACTGAAAAAAGAATGACATGGATATCTTGGAATGACATGGGGAGAGTAAATTATCAGCAAAAGTTTTTTTTAAAAGTGAACTAATCCTTTAAGGGGCCGTTTACTCAACAGAATACTCAGCCATGATATCGCATAAATGCATTCTGTTTTTAAATGTTCATTTACACGATTGCGGTATTTTAGGGCCTGAAAATGGTTTTAAAGTGCAAGTTTTTTGAAAACGATACCGTTATCCTCTCCGTGTCGACACAAAAACGTAGTGTTTCTTTATAAAGTGACATCGCCAACTACTGGCCTGGCAGCATAATATAGTGTTTTTAGTTGTTTTTGTGGATCCGTGTGAACTGGGATTGCTGTGACAATGTTGTTGTTTGTATGCGAAAAACACAAAGCTTTTAAAAGCTTTTCTGTTTGTAGTGCATCCTTGTCTTGTAAATATACCTTAAAAAGTCTCATTATGTCCTAAAATGATGTTAGCTAAGCTGATGTTATTACGTATTATGTGACGTTACAAACGCGCCTCACAGAATAGAGCAAGACTAGCATTTGTCCTTAGAAAAGTTACATTTTTGGAATAAGTTTTGAAATAACCGATCGTTTCGCATGATAAGACCCTTATTCATCGTCTGGTGTCATTTAAAGACATTTGAAGCTGCACTGAAACTGTCTTTTGGAACTTGAACCATCCGGTTCCCATTGAAGTCCATTATAAGGAGAAAAATCCTGGCATGTTTTCATCAAAAACCTTAATTTCTTTTCGACTGAGGAAAGAAAGACATGGACATCTTGGATGACATGGAGGTGAGTAAATTATCAGCAAAAGTTTTTTCAAAAGTGAACTAATCCTTTAAAGACACTCTCCAGTCCAGACATTACATAACTATTGGCACTGATTGAACATTGGCAGGGTAGACCAAAAAAAATAAAAAAATAAGTGATGAGTTTTCATATAACAACGTTCAAAATCTTAAAGGAATAGGCCCTTTAAAAAAAAAAAAAAAAAAAAGTCTACAAAAGCCGATCATTAGATTCGTAACTAATCTCATACAAGGAAGATGATTCTATCTATTCTCTTCATCCCCAACCAGTGATTTAAGATTCTAGTCCACAGCCACTGCTGTGCCTCTTGCTGGCATTTATGCTGAGCAGACATCCTCAGCTACACAAGCATATTAGGTTGTCACATCCCAAAAATTGCCTTGCTGACATGAGACGGAGAAAGACAGTGGGGGGGGGGGGGTAGCGGAGGAGAGAGGGCTGATCTGACAGAAAGGTGCTCAAACCACCGTCACCCCTAACATGATCATGTCTGATAGTAAATGGATTTTTTGCAGGGTGCTGATAGAGCGCCTACAGCTCATTTCTGAGCGACATGTATTCAGCCGGCTGGCTTCAGCCTCAAACAGCACAATGCACCAAAGCCCATTTCACAGTTTAAAAATCACCACCAGAAAGAAGCAAGACGAATTGGACGGGAAGGTGCCGCAAGGTCCTGATGTTTTAATGGGTGGCTGAGTTGTTCAGATAAAGAAAAAGTAAGGTACTCTTGGGCTACTGCTAGTTGGATGGTTTAAGAGGATATTACTAATTATACCATGGTCTGGGTGAATACTCGATTCTGATTGGCTGCAGGGTGTCCGTTAAAAAGTGATATGAGGACACCTAGTAAAGTAGTTCTGGTGAAACTGCCTGTTTACCATTCGAAATGAATAAATAAATGCGCTGCCCACAACAGCTGAGTAACCATAGCAACAGGCAGTCAAAGTATCCGTTAACAATTTGCTCTATCAAAACAAACATCTAACGTTAGTTAGATATTCCATAGCCTACTAATACAACAATGAGCGACTTGGTTATTTCTTTTAACATTTATGGAGAATATGACAACTTTGACGACTGGGATGCTGCTGAAGAAAGAAAAAATGTAAATAAAACGGAGAAACGTCGCAAAGAAAATGACACCGCTGCTGCTCTGAATAAGACCCTGCGGGAGTTTTACGCAGCTGTCCAGACAACCAAGCCAGGAGGAGAGTACAGCGTTTCAAGCCTAAGAAGCCTGTTTGATTAATTGTTTTATGTGTAATTAAAAAAAATACAAATAACTATGCCTACCTTTGTGTTTCATGAAAAAAAAAAATGCATTTTTGAACCTGAAGGGTTTTACAAGCTGAGCGGACTATAAATATCTCCGGTTGCTAAATAAACCAGGCGAGTTATTATTTGTAAAAACTTGATTTAGCCTAATTAAAATATAAACTAGCAGCTAATGTTTTAAAAATGTTTTATTTGGCAAGTGACCATGGTATAAGCGGGTTAATGCCCTTCGAGGTGTCCATTGTCAGGTTTTAATGGACGACGACGAGGCGTGAACCGGCCGACGCGGAGCAGTTTTAAAGTTTGATGCAATAATGTAGCTACTTCTCTACATAAATATGATATAAATTACTTACTTTATACTTTCATTTAATACACATGTGTATAATATACCCATATAAATATTAATTAATTATAAATTTCACTTAGTCTTTCAATTCAAGACTACAAAACTCTAAACTGAATGATAAATGTAGATAAATGTAAACCTGCCTTTATAATAACAATCCGTCATGCAACATGCACACCTGCTCTTAAAGGGCATGTTGAATGACGCTCTGATTGGTTTATTTCACGTTGTGCCCAAACCACACCTATGAATAATGAGGCTACTTCAGACCAACCCCTTTAAACTTGCGCCAGGCCCGCTGGAAATATAGCTATAGCACCCAAGACCCGCCCACAAAGTTACTTGCGCTTCGCGCTTGATACCTGCGTTTCAGATTGTTAAAATATTATCATTATCTCTTTATTGAGATTTTTTCTTCAAGTGATAGGCTAAGTGAGTGAAATCAAATTTATATTTTATTGCTGTATAAGTGTCCTTTTCTTTTAATTGTCTGTCTAAAAATGACCAAAAAAGCCATTTTTAAGCGGTTAACCAAAAAATAATAATTCTTGGTAGGGGATCCCCAGAATGTTACAATTCAGTACCAAGTTATGAGGTCATAGAGGTTACATTTTTCATATGATAAAGTTTTCTTAATGACTAGTAAAAGTAGTCGTTCAGAACATGTGTGTACCCAAAGTATAGAAAGGCAAAGAGGTTCCGACAAAATACATAGATACAACAATAGATGTTCTAAAACAGACAGTTTGGGTTATGCAAATATATGTATATAATATTGTTTACATTCTTTTAAGTTTAGTCGGACAAGTTTTTGTTAGGATAAGGTGTATCATTTTTAAATCTGAAGCTTTCAGTTTTTCTTACCTGTGTATGCAGTTCTTTAGCTCCAGGTACGCCATTCCTCCAGCAGCGTCTAATGCAAACTTTACCAGTTGCTTTGTCTTAAGGTCCTCCTTTTTCTTTCTTAAGAATGATAAAAAGTCCCCACCTATTGAAAAATGGACAAAGTAAATGAGCTATAGATGTGCAATACATTAAAAGAGACACCAACATCCCAAACAAGTATTCACCAACTTTTAACGAGAATGTGTTTCAGTGACTAATGGCTGAGACGAAGATCCAGTTTACTGACCTGTTACAAGTTCCATTACTATGTAAATGGGCTGCCGTTGGGTACAGACGCCTATTAACTTCACAATGTTCGGGTGATCATACTGCTTCAGGATCCTAGAGGTGGAGAAAGCATACATGAATATGGACATGACCACATTATTTCATCACTCATTATTATTTTTAGAAGTGAACGTTTTGAAGAATGAGAAAGTATGACGTAAAGCATGCAACAGGGAATGGGTCTTCACCTGGCTTCCGAGAGGAACTTTATCTTGAGGTCTTGTGGTAGATCTTCCTTACAAGTTTTCACGGCCACTGGGGTTTTATCTCGCAGCGTTCCTTTAAAAACCTCACCAAAATTTCCCTAAAAACAACATTTGTCCAAAAGCACTTAGCAAAATACCAAAAAGAACAATGGCAGTTTTCTAGACATGCCCCGTCACATGGCTTTCTGAACATACACCTTATTAGTGGTAATAGCGACGGGTAACTTTAGACAACAAATTATCCAACACATTATTTGGTCGACTAGTTTTGTGTTTGTTTTGCTGTCATTTTTTAACAGGCCTGTCAACCAGTCAACCTAATTAATAGTGAAAATATGTTATTTCGCACAAGGGTTAAAGGGGTTATAAAAGGGTTAGTTCACCAAAAAAATTAAATTCTGTCATCAAATACTCACCCTCACGTTGTTTAAAACTCGTAAGACTTAAGTTCATCTTCGGAACACAAATGAAGATATTTTTGATGAAATCTGAGCTTTCTATCCCTTCATTAACAGCTACACAACTGCCACTTTGACGCTTCAAAAAGTCCATTAAAGGTGCTCTAAGTGATGTCAGGCCAAAATATTTTTGTCACAAACAGCAAACATCTCACTATCCGCTAGCTGCCTGTCCCCTGAACACACAGTCAAAAAACGTGGTCTCTCTAGACACCACAGGCTCCACAAACGGCAACAAAAACAAACTTGGCTAACCTGCACCACGAAACATAACAAACAGTGTTCCAGCCAATCACTGGCAAGAAACATTTGAGGGTGGGTCTGGGGGGTTAGTGCGCGTACACATGAAGGGGGTGTGAGGGAGAGAAAAGCATCAAGAGGGAAGTTTGAATAATGGCCGACACACGACCAAAGAGACGACGTTCCGATGATCAACTTCCAAAAAGGATAAAGAACGCGCGAAGTACCGAATTTACATCGGTAAAGCATTCGAAAGATGGCGGAACGGCTTCCAGTCCGACATTCAGGTTGCTCTGTTTTTGCTGGACAGGTTGGTAACGTTAAATTCTTCTCTTTTGATGCTTATGTTTGCCAAACCCACACAACGCTATAATTAGCTAGAACTATGCACTATGCAGTTAGCGTTAACTTTGGTGAATACAACATATGTTTGTAGCAGCTAGCGATCAATCTGTATTGTGATCAATCAAATTAATAGTAGGACGACAATTTATGTGAATGATTGTTTTCATCCACTGTTTGTTATGAATTTAAATGTTCATTTATAGAGTATTAACAACTTTGACCAAATTTGTTTACGCAGACGCCGTTCTTTAAACTCACTGGGAAACGCAAAGCTAACGTTATCTTGCTATTATTGCGTCCTCGTATGGAAGCTATAATTATAACCTAATTATACCTATAATTATATAATTGTAACGATTCTCAAATAATGTTTCTCTTTTTCTGTATTCTGCTCTGCAATTTATAAAAGCACTAAGCTAACTTGGTGACATTACACATTGACTTAAGTATCAACTAGAGCCAGACCGATATATCGGTAGACCGATATTAGGCATTTTCCAAACTATCAGTATCGGCAGTTATAATGGCAGATAAATGAATATTTCAACAATAAAATTAAAACGGACGAAACACGCTTCAACCATGTCATGAGTGTTGGAGTTGTATAGTTTGTCCACCAGAGGGCACTCTACACCGTTCCTATTGGCAACACTCGTTGAGTTGGTCACGATACATACATTGCTTGAATAACAATTAAAAGAACATCCCCATCAGTTCTCTAAACACAAATAAGCATGACAAAATTTGTGACTATAACTAAAATAAAAAAATAAATAAAATATCGGCCGATATATCGGATTTTAAAACCCAAAAATATTTGTATCAGTATCGGCCTTCGAAATCCTTTATCGGTCGGGCTCTAGTATCAACTAAACGTATTCAATTTACTCACACAGAGCATGAAACAGCTGGTTAAGCCATCATTACAGCAGCAGCGTTAGCACGTGAGCAACTTTCCCTTTAAGAAATGCACCTTCACAACTGTTTCAGGAAGCACGGAAGGGAGGGGGAGGAGACGAGATGCGGAGCAGGGAGCGTCTAGCTAGCCTCCGTTTTGTTTGACAATAGTTTGAGCGTCAACAAGAAGTGACGTCACCCAAGATCGCTTACAGAACCTTTAAGAGATCGTAAAATAAATCCATATGAATTGAGGGGTTTTAGTCCAGATTAAGAACAGATTGAATTTAGGCTTTTATTCACATATAAACATTCATCAACATTAGGGTTGGGTATCGAGAATCGAGTATCGATTGGAACCGGGACTAACGTTTTTCCCGGAATCGTTTAAAAGTTAAAATTTCGATTCCTAGTTTCGATATTCACAGTCCGCCGAGCGGAAGAAGAAACCACTGAACAACACCAACGAAGAAGCGTCTACCGGAAGTGTTGGCATAACCGCGCGAGTCGAACATGAGTAGCTTACGTCAGTGGTCCAAAGTGTGGCTTCACTTTTCTAAAAATAACGAAATCTCGGCAAAATGCAAAATTTGTGACAAAAGGAGTATTTGTGACAGGAGTATTTCCTTCAGAAAGGATTATTTCCTTCAGAAAGGCCGTTGGTTAGCAAGGTTAGCTAAACTTTTTTGACCCTGCCTCTTAAAAGAATCGGAATCGAGAATCGTTCGGAACCGGAATCGAAACAAGGAATCGGAATCGGAATCAGAATCGTTCAAATTCAAACGATACCCAACCCTAATCAACATACACATCAGTTGTGGTAAACCAACGGAAGCTCAAGAACGTTCGCTTGATGTCTTGTGTGTCAAGCAAGTTCGGCTAAGCCTCTGTTTATGTTCACTGATCAATGTTTATATGTAAATAAATGCTTAAATTTTACGATCTATGCATTTTTTGAAGCGTCAAAGTGGTAGTTATGTAGCTGTTCATGAAGGATAGAAAGCTCTCAGATTTCATCAAAGATATCTTTATTTGTGTTCCGAAGATAAACGAAAGTCTTACAGGTTTGAAACCACATGAGGGTTAGAAATTAATGACAGAATTTTAATTTCTGGCAAAATAACTTAATTGTACTGACACCAAACTTTTGAATGGTAGCGTATGTCTATCTCCATCAAAGTCCCATGGTATTACCATCTGATCACTGTACCATAGTACCACCGCCGTATTTTTCTAAAACAGTTTCAAACACAAGCACAATGGATGTGGACTTACTTTGCCAAGGAGTTCTCCAAGAATGACGTCCTCATGATTGAGAATCCATTTCTTATCCTGAGCAAACAAACAAAAATACCAAATTATCTTTCTGACACACGTTCATTAATGAACTAATGACTCGTGCAGAGACAAACAGAAGAGAGATGCTGAGCGTCCTGTGGGTCAGTCACTGTGCTGTTACTCTGATGAATGATAATGATGCAATTATCACCTCATTCTCCAAAAGCATTCTCATAGACAGAGACTCTCATAGACTATTTTCATTGTGGAACCTCTACTTTTACAACTTTATTTGACAATTAATACACTATTGTGATAACAGCAATGTACACAATCCATTTATCTTTGCAAAATACAAACTCAAGGTAATCGCACAAGGTAAATAAACCAAAATATTCCTTAAAAGTGCCCCATTATGCTATTGGTTCCTCATTTTGTTTTGGAGGTTTCCCACAATAGGTTTCATTGTCAAAAAACACTTTAGTTTTTTTCATAATATACATTGCAGATCATAATTTCTCAAATAGGTTGAAAAAGGTTTGTTCGAAGATCCAGTCTCTCTAAACCCTCCTTTTCGAGAGCCTACTCAGCTTTGATTGGTCAGACGGCCCAGTTGCGATTGGTCTCAAAGCAGCAAATCGGAAACAAAAAACTGAATTTCAGCTCCGGATGCTTCTTTGGTGCTTGCTACACAGTTTTTTAGTATCAATTCCAACAGGATTCCGTCCTCATCCTTTTGAAATGCATTCAAAGTGGATTTGCAGCACTGAAAAAACATTGTTGTCTTGTCATGTCAACATCATAAACCAAACTCTTCCAGGCCTCAGCTACAACTACAATGTGTGAAGGTCAAAGACAGTAGACATCGTTCACGGGCAGCTAATGAAAGCTATAGGCTGGAATTATGCAACATGGCGACCGACATTAGAACCCCTTACCCGTATGTATTTTCAATGGCATATTATACACTCACGAGAATACTTTATTACTTGAACGAAGTAAATATACATTAATGAGCACATATATTTTTGAAAGAACTAAGTGTTTTTAGCTAAGAATAAACTAAAAGAGTTACACAGTGTAGCTTTAATAAAATTTTTGGAGTTGACCCAAACTGCTTTTACTGATCACAAACTGATTCAAGGATTCAGAAGGAGATTCAAAGACAATTAAAACATACACTCAAAAAAAAAAAAACATCCCAGAGACCCTGTACATCTTGTTCAGATATGGATTCTGAACAAATGGAAATGGATTCTGAACATGATGCAATGGATACATCGCATCATGGATTCAATCAAATACCAACAAATGAAAAAATCAAAACCAGACAGCCTGTGCTAGAAATCTTATAACGGGCCATGTTTGGATCTTCCAACAGGACAATGATCCAAAAACAAACATCAAAATCAAAACAAAAATGGGCCACTGATCACAAAAGGAAGCATCTGCAATGGCCATCCCAGTTCCAGACCTGAACCCTATAGAAAATAAGTGGTCTGAACTGAAGAGAAGAAGCACCAACATGGATCTGGGAATCTGAAGGATCTGGAGAGATTCTGTATGGAGGAATGGTCTCTGATCTCTAGCCAAACTCATCAGGCATTATAGGAGAAGACTCAGAGCTGTTATCTTGGCAAAAGAAGATTGCAAAAAGTATTTAATAAAAGGGGGCAATTGTTCCCAGTGTGTTTTGGAGAAAAAACATTTATTTCATAATGTGATTTTCCCCCCACTTTCAATTCTTTTACTTCAATAAAAGGTTACATTTTTGCATTTTTTTAAAATAGAATATCAAAAGGATAAACAATGCAGATTTACTTTTTTACAGCCATCTTTGATCATATTTACCAAGGGGGAAAATACAGTAAGATACATAAATATTGGGACATCGACACAATTCTAATCTTTTTGGCTCTATACACCACCACAATGGATTTGAAATGAAACGAACAAGATGTGCTTTAACAGCAGACTTTCAGCTTTAATTTGAGGGTATTTACATCCAAATCAGGTGAACGGTGTAGGAATTACAACCGTTTGTATATGTGCCTCCCACTTTTTAAGGGACCAAACGTAATGGGACAGATTAACAGTCATAAATTAAACTTTCACTTTTTAATACTTCGTTGCAAATCCTTTGCAGTCAATTACAGCCTGAAGTCTGGAACGCATAGACATCACCGGGCACTGGGTTTCATCCCTGGAGATGCTCTTCCAGGCCTCTACTGCAACTGTCTTCAGTTCTTGCTTGTTCTTGGAGCATTTTCCCTTCAGTTTTGTCTTCAGCAAATGAAATACATGCTCAATCGGATGCAGGTCAGGTGATTGACTTGGCCATTGCTTAAAAAACTCTTTGGTTGCTTTCGCAGTATGCTACGGGTCATTGTCCATCTGCACAGTGACACGCCGTCAAATGGGTTCTGAAGCATTTGGCTGAATATGAGCGGATAATATTTCCCGAAACACTTCAGAATTTATCCTGCTGCTTTTGTCAGAAGTCACATGATCAATAAATACAAGAGAACCAGTTCCATTGGCAGCCATACATGCCCAAGCATGACACTATCACAAACATGCTTAACTGATGAGGTGGTATGCTGTGGATCATGAGCAGTTCCTTCCCATCTCCAAACTCTTCTCTTCCCATCACTCTGGTACAAGTTGATCTTTGTCTCATCTGTCCATAGGATGTTGTTCCAGAACTGTGCAAGCTTTTTTAGATGTTGTTTGGCAAAATCTAATCTGGCCTTCCTGTTCTTGAGGCTCACCAATGGTTTACATCTTGTGGTGAACCCTCTGTATACGCACAACCGGCACACCCGGGAACTTCAAGAGTAACTAAACACTAAACCAACTTTTTTTAGTAAATGATCTGCAAGAATGGATCTTCATTAATACCAGTCATTGATTCGAGTAACTTTTTTGACATTTGTTTATAAAGTGTTTTATTTCTACATTATATGACGTAAAAACGTCTTAGTGCTGCCCTCTTCAGGTTGACCGGTGGCTACTGCAGTTGAATTTTCCTATTGGATGTTCCGCACTTCGTGACGTACTGTACGCAGGTTTCAGCTCACCACGCGAGCTACACCCTTGGCAATATAAAAGCCATCTTGCCGTCAAAACCACTGTAGCGAGTCAGGAATTGGAATTGTGAGTATTAAAAACGATCAGGATAGTGTTTTAGCATCTATTTCTGCCCCTCTATCTCCGCTGGGGTCTGCCCACTTTTTCAGCATTTTCAAATATTGCCAGTGGGTGGAGTCAGGCTCTGACCAGGGGATTAGTTACCCTTTAACGGTCAATTTTGTCCCCGCCCCCTTTTGGGGGAAAACAAACTAGACTCCCCATAGACTTTAATACAAAATAACGGCAAAAACCAAAGTCCGTACACAGCCGACAGGCGTAAATAACTTAAGAAATCACTTATATAAAACATGTCAAGTAATTACATGTCCACCCTGCCTGCCATAGAGCGTGAAATATACATACACAAACTTAATTTTGGCCAATTTAAAAACATGTCCCTTTATTCTTCCAGTGTCAAATCCCACCCAGTGGCCAGAGGTGTCTTACCCGGACATTTACTTGTACCTCGTCGAGTCACCAGGTAAACAAGTGAATGATTTTATTTCGTTTTTTAAAGTAAAAACCTTAATGTATATATTATGAATTTATGATGATGATGGCAGATAGCCTGGGCTAGTTGATAACTGGCATAAAAATTTTTTTATCTTTCACGCTCTATGACAGGCAGGGTGTGCATATAATTACTTGACATGGTCTATATAAGGGATTTCTTAAGTTATTTACGCCTGTCGGCTGTGTACGGATGTTGGTTTTTGCCGTTATTTTGTATTGAAGTCTATGGGGAGTCTAGTTTGTTTCCCCCAAAAGTGGGCGTGAACCTATTCAGAGACATTCTATGATGCAGCGTCGGTTGTGTGTATGAAGTCTTCTCTTGATTGTTGACTTACATACACCTAGCTCTTGAAGAGTGTTCTTGATCTGGCCAACTGTTGTGAAGGGAACTGTTGTGTTTTGTTCACCAGGGAAAGAATTCTTCGGTCATCCACCACAGTTGTTTTCTGTGGTCTTCCGGGTCTTTTGGTGTCGCTGAGCTCCCCGGTTTGTTCTTTGTTTTTAAGAATGTTACAAACAGTAGATTTGGCCACACTTAAATGTTTTTGCTATCTCTCTGATGGGTTTGTTTTGTTTTTTAAGCCTAATGATGGCTTGCTTCACTGATGGTGACAGCTCTTTGGATCTCATATTGAAAGTTGACAGCAACCAATTCCAAATGCAAACAGCACACTTGAAATGAACTCTGGACCTTTTATTAATAACACACAGCTGGCCATGGAACAGCTGAGCAGGCGATTGTCCCATTACTTTTGGTCTCTTAAAAAGTGGGAGCCACAAACTGTTGTAATTCCTACACCGTTCACCTGATTTGGATGCAAATACCCTCAAATTAAAGCTGAAAGTCTGCAGTTAAAGCACATCTTGTTCGTTTCATTTAAAATACATTGTGGTGGTGTATAGAGCCAAAAAGATTTGTGTCGATGTCCCAATATTTATGGACCTGACTGTAATTCTGACCAGCACTGTGTACTGTATTTAAAATAGAAATCACTTTTAACGTAATAAATGTCTTTATTTCCCTTTTAATTGAACGTTTAATGCTAAATAAAAGTACTTTTAAAGGGTTAGTTCACCCAAAAATGAAAATTCTGTCAGTATTTACTCACCCTTATGTTGTTCCAAACCTCTATGTGTTTATTTGTTCTGCTGAACACAAAGGAAGATATTTGGAAGAATGTTTTAATCAAACAGATCTCATTCCCCATTGACTACCATAGTATTTTTTCCTACTATGGTAGTCGATGGGGAATGAGATCTGTTTGATTAAAACATTCTTCCAAATATCTTCCTTTATGTATAGCAGAACAAATAAACACATAGAGGTTTGGAACAACATGGAACAACAACAAATACTGACAGAATTTTCATTTTTGGGTGAACTAACCCTTTAATAAAAAAACTCTTTGAACAGTACTGTGACCATATGACCATATTACAATTTCGATTTTATCAATTAAAATGTGCAGCTCTACACAGTCTGAACATATCCCAGCATTCACAGGGGTGTTGCATGCTGCAGCAGAAACATCACCACTATTATGATTTCAGTCAACATGTTCGGATGGAGAGCTTTACCCCCGTCATCAAAAACCCATCAGAGGAACAGCATGGCAGGTAATCATCCAACCTGACTGATACACACACACACACACACACACCTCCAGGGGGGATTCCAGCCAGTGTGGACCACTATCAAGAAATAGTCTAAAGCGAAATTTTCTAAACCACTAAATTTTTTTTTTCATAGCCAAAGAGAAATCAAAGCACACACAGGACTTTACATCAGCAGGCCAGGCTGATTTGAGAACTGCACTGCACGACATCAATTTAATATCAAATGTAGTTGCACACGTTAGGGGAAATGAGCAATGTACCCTCTGAATTTCTGTAATAAAGAACTTTATGGCTTCATATTGCCCCCCCAAAAAAAAAAAAGTGATAGCCTCAGAAGTGGCACAGCAAATGACTACTGACTGAGAGCAGAACAGCTTGTTAAAATGAAAAGAGACACAATGTTTTACCTTTATGACGGGGTTCAAGAGCACGACCCCAGATTTCTTGGTGATGACTTGTTTAGTCGTGTAATGATGCTCTATGAGCTGTGGGATGGTGGGGAAGCCAGTGCCTTCAAATCTGTACTGATTCTGCAGACAAAAAGAGGCAAAATGAAATCAGAGAGTTCAGTAAACAAAACCAAATATAACATAATATTTTTTTCATGATTACGTCTTCACTTATTTAACCAGTTAACTGTCACCGTCCCACAGGTGGGACGTTTGCCACTATATTTTTAAAACAATAATATCTTAGTAAATACCTTAAATAATATTGATAAACTATATATCATTTGAAAGCTTACAATCTCTAGTTTCCATATTTGGTGACTGATTTTCAAAATATATTACAGAGAAGCCATAATTTATCAATATGCAACAAGAATATTTTCATACTCATAAGGCGTGTTCAGACCTTTATTTTAAAATAGCAGTAAACATGAAAAATCATGAAAAAATGGTAGAAACCTCAGTTTGTTTTCATGCCAAAAGTTCAAAAGATAGAATCCATTCAATTATTTTGGAAAAAAAAAAAGGTCTGAAAAGTTTGAAATATCAAGAAAAAAATAATAAATTCACCATTTGTGACGTGGCAGCTAGCTATGACTTACATGCATGTTCTTTGTATGTGTTTCTTAGAGGTTCAATTCATCTCAAAATCTGCCAAACTTCCCATACTACTTCTGAATAGGATCTCTACTTCAGAAATTGTATGAAAATTGTGAAAATAATGGTTCATATCACTCAAAACACAAATGGAAATGCAGACGCCCTTATATGGGCAGTAATGGAGTCTGATTGTGCCCTAGTGAAAAAGTTTGGTACTGCGCTCAAACAAAATCTTACTGAAAGCTCATTTTTTGAGATATCAACCTAAAATTTGAAACACAACTTGTTCAGATTTTTGGCTTTGATCTTTCTGCCGTTTTAGAGTAGCCCAGGTTTTGAAAATATATATTTTATGTAAAATATGAATAATTAATGTTTTTACATTGTACATTTCCATAAACTCAAACTTCTATAACTTTTTTTCTGTTTCACTTTCTTAATTTATTTCACTTCTACAAAAATCTGCCAAATGTCTTCTTTAAAACAAGACCAATCATATATCTATATTCCAAAGCATTCTTGAATTACAACCATTTAAGTTCGAAATGTGCATTTTCATGTCTATTCAAAAAAGGGGGGGTGACAGTTAAGAGGTTAATCTGACTAATTTTTTAAAGGGCACATATCATGCAAAATCCCCCTTTTTAGCCCTTAAATGCATTTTGTTGTATATTTGGAGTGTTTATAAGTACAGAAAAGATGAAATTATTCTCTTCAGGTGCTTCGTTTATATCTTTATATTCTGTTTTGATCATATTTTTCAACCTGTTAAGATTTTTCTGTTCTCTATTACGTTTTTTGAACAATTACATCACCGTATTTGCAGCGGAACTGACAAATAAGGACATTGACTACCGGCCCAACACTTCGAGCAATCCGCCATTATTATTTCTCGCTTTGATTTTGTAGTCCGAGCTCAATAATGCAGAAGTTACGAGAGGGCAAGTCAAAATGTTGGATGTAGTGACCTGAAGCACTTCAAGGATTCCCGCTTCAACAACCTCCGCCAGTATAAAGAAAGGTTTGCCGATTGACTTCGTCTGAATGAGAGGTAAATTCCTTCTATCTTTGGAGACGACGAACAGAGCATTTCGATAAGCTGTACATATCGTTAATAAAAATAAAGTAC
The DNA here is from genome assembly GCF_988280905.1 of Pimephales promelas. NCBI lineage: Eukaryota > Metazoa > Chordata > Actinopteri > Cypriniformes > Leuciscidae > Pimephales > Pimephales promelas. The sequence goes on along the minus strand of NC_142772.1, from coordinate 9,126,537 downwards.
TTTACTTTCTTAAAACACATGGTGGTCATGGTTTAGCAGTACCTTTGTCTTTCTTTGTTTTTGTTTTGAATTAACGTTACACGCCTGCAGTATTATTGTTCTTGAGTTTCATCAATGGTCATTTAGCTGCTGTGTTTTCTGATGCTTTTCTAAACGTATCATATTATCAATACAGATTTTTTTTGTGGTAAGATTAGACCGTAGTCATTTATCTTGTCAGTGTGCTTGTTTTAACAAGAGAAATAGTCGACTTTCACTAATAACAGAAAACAGTTAACTTACATACCAATACATCCATATGAAGAGGTTGTTCTGCAGGTTCGTCGTCGTCTTTATCAACTCGTTCGCTCTAGCTCGAATATGTAAGGCTTGTGTTGTTGACATTTTATTAACGTGTGAATAAAAATGTTCTTTGAAGGTATTGTATATAATCGTACATCTAATCAAACCACAATAATGGGCGAACGGGGTGGATTTGAACCGACCGTGAACTCATCGACCTGGAGAGCGGGCGGGGTATGACGCATCTCCTTTTTATTTAAAGGACAACTCCGGCGCTAAATGAACCTTAAGTCTAATTACACATTGTTACCTAGTCAACCGTTATCTGAGATTTGTTTTCATGATTGCCGAATGTAAATAGTTTTATCTCTAAAAACAGTTTAGCCTATAGCGCTAGTATAATGCTAGTATATAGGGCATAGAGTAATGACAAATAAAAATCGCTTGTTATTACCACTAAAAAGGCTCAAAATAGCCCCACACTAACACGACAGCATAACAAGGGTCCCTACATTCAAACCGAAGCATTGAGAACTTTGTCAGTGTCCATACAGTTTAATAAGCAGATATTTTATACACACAGTCAACTTTGCGAATACAGGAAGAAGCCATCTTGGAAAAATAGTCTCGACCAGTCGATCTACGAGCGCCGATCCAAGTGCACCGGTGAGATGTGAATATGGTGATAAGGTGAGCGCGAACAGTAGGCTACGTGTACATATTGAAGAGAAGTAAACGGTTTGTGTTTGTGTTTCTTCTGGAAACAACGGACCATATGAGATTCTGCTCAGTTCAGCGCACTTGGATCGGCGCTCGTAGATCGACTGGTCGAGACTATTTTTCCAAGATGGCTTCTTCCTGTATTCGCGAAGTTGACTGTGTCTATAAAATATCTTCTTATTGAACTGTTTGGACACTGACAAAGTTCTCAATGCTTCGGTTTGAATGTAGGGACACTTATTATGCTGTCGTGTTACTGTGGGGCTATTTTGAGCATTGTTAGTGGTAATAACAAGCGATTTTTATTTGTCATTACTCTATGCCCTATATACTAGCATTATACTAGCGTTATAGGCTAAACTGTTTTTAGAGATAAAACTATTTACATTCGGCAATCATGAAAACAAATCTCAGATAACGGTTGACTAGGTAGCAATGTGTAATTAGACCAAAGGTTCATTTTGCGCCGGAGTTGTCCTTTAAAGGGGCCACTTTGAAACGGGTCGCTCAAAGACGCACATCAGAAAAGGGGTAGAAAAGGGGCTTGTGGAGCTATTTAATGAGGAATTCAGACCCAAGCATTGCAGTTATGTTTTATATAGACCACAACGGTATGATTTATATGTAAAAATGAATGATTTAAAAGCATGATATGTACCCTTTAAAATGTATTCTTAGAATGATACAACTTTTTTGATCATGTACTCACATCAGCAAACTGAATGATGAAATGTCTGCGCTGTCCGTCTGAAAACACAGAGAGCACATATTCTCCAGGTTTGCCGTGGCTCTCGCGCACCAGGAAGTCTCCTTGCTGCTTCAGCAACTCCTGGGCCTCTGTCCTGGGAATGGCACCATGATACCACTCCTGCTCACCCAGCGGTTTCTCACTAGTGGGTATCACATCGAAAAACTGAAGAGGGACAAAACCCAGGAGGTCAAGCAGAGAATATGACAGGTCAGGATAGAAATGAGGAAGTGTTGATGGAAAAAAACAGCAGACTCAGTTATGAAACTTACTGATGAAGAGCCCAGGACGGATTTGGGCGAGCGGATGATTCCAGCGATGGAGTGTCTGAGGGTGTCAAACTTTGATACCTTGTCTTTGCTTTTATCCTGAAATAAAACGTACGTGTCCATGACAAAGTTGTAATGAAAGGGTAAATCAAATACTTGTGCAGGTCTAGCAGAAAAAGTATTAAAAACGGTTTTTTTTTTTTGGACATGGGACAGTGATAAAACTATATTTTTATGGACCATTACTCACATTCAATAATAATAAAACATTAACCCCACAGATTTTTAGTGTAATATGGTACAGCCAAAGCGCTGTTTTGTAAGATAAAAATCATACACTTAGTGTTCAAGTATATTTGGATGGATTTTTGAATACAAAAGTAAAATAGTTGAAATGACACATTTTTAGAAAAAGAAAAATCTCATTTACAATCCCTGCAAGTTTTCATTTTTAAAAGTCTTAATAAATCATACTGTGCAGCAAAGAAACTGAGGACACACTGCCCTCTTCAGACAGCTTCAACACCAGCCGCATGTCAAATCAAACTATACACAATTATATCACACAACAAAATGCACATATATCTTGAAATAAAATCACAGCCCACATATTAATATTGTGTTGGGGTGCAGCTGGGAATAATCAGTTTAAGAAGTCAAAATTATTGTTGGTAATAGCAATTGTTGTTGTATGTAATTGATTTTCTCTGATTCATGTGCTACAAATCAGGTTTTCTGCAGGTTTAAGTGTGTTAAAAGTTCAAGTTGTATTGTAAAAATAGGAAAAAGCATGATGCTAATATACAATACTTTTAATACATTTAAAGGGTTAGTTCACCCAAAAATGAAAATTCTGTCAGTATTTACTCACCCTCATGTTGTTCCAACCCCGTAAGACCTTCGTTCATCTTCGGAAAACGAATTAAGATATTTAAGATATTAAAATCGCTCCTGCATACAGTCCATAGGCTTCTTGAGGGACTGGCTCTTGCCGTCCCCGAAAAGTCATAAAAGACATCGTTAAAATAGTCCAAGTGACTACAGGGGCTCAATCTTAAGTTTATCAAACGACGAGAACACTTTTGTGCGCAAAAAAACAACAAAAATAACGACTTTATTTCAACTATTCGTTTATTTCTCCCTCTGCGCGAGTCAGCTAACTAGTTTAATAGCGTAAGCTTCTGTTATTGTACGTCACACGCATCACACACACATGACCAGCGTCGACCAATAGTGAGCCTACGTGTGACGTAGCTCTACGCAATCACACTACGTTAACGGACTATAGGCTTATGGAGAAGGAAGTGAATAGTTGAAATAAAGTCGTTATTTTTGTTGTTTTTTTGCGCACAAAAGTGTTCTCGTCGTTTGATAAACTTAAGATTGAGCCCCTGTAGTCACTTGGACTATTTTAACGATGTCTTCAATTACTTTTCGAGGACAGCAAGAGCCAGTCCCTCAAGAAGCCTATGGACTGTATGCAGGAGCGATTTTAATATCCTAAATATCTTAATTTGTGTTCCGAAGATGAACGAAGGTCTTACGGGGTTGGAACAACATGAGGGTGAGTAAATACTGACAGAATTTTCATTTTTGGGTGAACTAACCCTTTAAAGATAGTAACATATATTTGTTTTCTATTGAAAAGGAATATATTTAACATACAATAAGGTATACATTTTTTCATTAGGAATTGTGTATTTTTAAAAACTAAACATTATTACCACCTACAATATGCTACTTTTTCTTTTGTGTGGGTGTGTGTGATATTTGTATCCTCATTGTGTTGTTCATATGACCAGGAAAAAAAAAAACTGTAGTAAAAAAAAAAAAACAGTTGTTACTCAAGTACAGTTGTCATTCACCACTGGGACTTTTCCCCAACCATTTTTACCATGGCCCATTTTGTCCTGGGAATGTTTTGAAAGTCTGAAGCAAAAAGGTTACCTCCAGTCCAGACCAGGAAGTCATTATTTATAACTAGTAACTAATGACCCCTTAAACTTTTAGGTTTATACATTGCAAAGCCGCTGCTTTGGTTACGCTTCCTTTTACAGTACAGTACAGTGTACTTACCTAGAAAGTACTGGCTAATATAAGAAAGGTAGGGTTAGGGGTAGGTTCAGGGTTAGTACTAGTTATTACCCAGTAATTGTAGTTACTAAAATAAGTACATAGTATTTACATGGGTAACTGGACTGTAAAAGGAAGCGTTACCGCAGCTTTAACCTCGACCATTCTGCAACTGAAATTAACTAAAGTCCTCATCTTCCAATTGGGGGGATGCGACTAATATGAGCTTGGACACATGTCAAAAATCATCATCTGGGCACCTCTTGCATATCATTTTAATGTGCTCTAATTTGAGAGGTGCCAATTTTAATCTCTGTACTCTTTAATAAGGAGATAGTGTGCGAATTGGGACGCAGTTCAAACTAAAGCGATGCCTTACCATTGAGTTGACGGATCGGGCGTCCTCTTCGTAATTGACGACAGGCGGTGGTTCTTTGCCCTCGTTCTCCTGCATCTTCTGCTCCAGTAGTTCTCTCTGTGCCGTGAGTTTGGCCTCCGAGCAGCGCAGCAGCTGGACCGTCTGTCTCAACTCCTCCAGAGACTGCTTCTGACAGAGTAACAACACCACACTGGAAAGAGAGAGAGATCACGCGGTTCAATCAACAATGAACGCTTCTTTTTAATCTCTTTGTAAGAATTTTTTCTGAATGTTATGTCAGAAGCAGATCCACTGTTAAGGTGGATCAATTTTACAAAAATACAATCACCGAAACTACAAAACATACCAAAGACATCTTTAATCCTATAAAGCTTACTGTATCATTTTTCCCAATGCAAATTTAAAAGGCCTCTAAATTATTAACATAATTAACACTTTGGTGAATAACTTGTTGCATACAATCTTCTACATGCCTCCTGTCATCTGAATGATATTTTTAGCTGATAGTTTTTAGAAAGTAATATAATATAATATCTAAGTATAATTCTAAAAATGGCACAGCTTTTTTTTGTAAAATGTTACCCTATGTTTATTTATTTGATAAAATAAACGTAAGAATACTTTTTATATTGTTAGTTATATTTGATGAACAATACATAATGGACCGAAGAAACTTGATTATCTTTTTTTTTTTTTTGAAAACTCATGTTAAATATGACTTTCAAATATGACAAAACATGTATTTGTGCTCAATCATCATTGGATTGCATTGCATTCTCTTTGATTACTTATGATGTTATCAGAATTTCATCAAAAACTGCACCAAATTTTATATTTTTGTTCAGTTTGGGCGTCTGAATAAAATGTCTTTTCCTCTTCAAGTGTGAGCTCCATATTTTTATGAGCCACAAAAGCCATACGCATTAAAGATGACACTCAAAAAACACAAATGCAACCCTTTTTATTCTTTTTTTTTTTTTTAGATTTTGTCCAAATGTTCAACAAACTGTTCCATTGAGTTGAAAACTCATGTTAAATATGACTTTCAAATATGACAAAACATGTATTTGTACTCAATCATCATTGGATTGCATTGCATCCTCTTTGATTACTTATGACGTTATCAGAATTTCATCAAAAACTGCACCAAATTGCATATTTTTGTTCAGTTTGGGCCTCTGAATAAAAAGTTTTTTTTTTTCTTTAAAAAGTGTGAGCTCCATATTTTTATGAGCCACAAAAGCCAGACATATTAAAGATGACACTAAAAAAAAACACAAATGCAACCCCTTTTTTTATTCTTTTGTTTTAGATTTTGTCTAAATGTTCAACAAACTGTTCCATTAAAAAACTTGATTTTTCTGACTTTTATTTCATGTCAGGTTATACCGGGTTAATAATTGAATGCAACTATGCATTAAGGCATTTATTAAACTTGACAAGTCCCGTTTTACATGCAGATTTTCTACATCCTTGATTGTCATGAATTTTAATTAAGATTTTCATCCCCAGTTAAATTTTACAAACGATTTTACGCTTGCATATGTACGATTAGGTCCATAAAGTGTGCTAAAATACAAATGGCTACAGACATCAGCATTGAGTTCAGCTGGCTGAATTGGCATGAAGTACTAGTTCATGTGTGGAGCTGAGCAGCAGTGCGGCTCATTTCAGTTTGCAGAGGTGATTATATCAGCATCTCTTGTACTGGATTACCCAGCAGACCTTAAAGAATGTGCTGAAGCTGGACAAATCCTCATCCATCCAGTAACAGTTCACTGAGCTCCATCAGTCCGAGGTGCTGAGGTCAACACAGAGCGCTCTGCTCAGCCTAATGAATCTCTATGGAAACACTTGAGTTCTCCACACTTCACTACTGCATCCATTGTTATAGCTGACATGAAGAGAATGACCATGAATGGACATTCAGTCCAATAATGCATTCAGTGAAAAAGTGCACTAGTGTAGACTAACATGGTTATAGACGACGAAAAATATGATTTCAGTTTCTAAATTTCTATCTTGATTTTTTAAAATGTGGCCTACTTGGACGTTTGCCTGGTTGACAACCACAGGTCTAAGAGACGACATCCCAAGCTCATATTATTGTGTGGTAGTTAAGCACTTAATTTTCTTACTCAGATTTCTTCTCATAGGTTTTGGTGGATTCCTCTATTTTGTTCTCCAGGTCCAGCATGAGTTCCTCTTTGCTGCGCAGACTTTGCTGGGTCACGAGCAGCTCCTCTGAGGTCGACTTCAGCCTGCGATCAGTCAAACACACCCCTTTACCATTTTATGACTTAGCATAAAAAAATAGCTGTTGTTTCAGAACATAGAGACTGTAGAAATGGCTAAAACTCATCAATGTTCAACTAACGCTACCAAGCAAGTATGCAAATTTGTATTAATATGTGATCTATCTTTAACTCACATGGCTTGTAAACTCTCTGCCGTCAAATTATTCCACAGAATCTCATTTGCTTGAAGATTCTCTGTTTCGTCTAACAGAGACGCATCAAATTCTACATTTGGTTCTTTGTCTTCTGGTGATCTGTTGAAATAGAAATTGAGGGGATGTCAGAGTTATTGGACACATTTCTGACAAAAAATATTTAAATGCTAAAAATATAGTCTATTATTTAAAAATACAAAGTATGCATCAAATGTTTAGTTGTTTTTTATACTTTAATAGAATTATAAATAGCACTTGACAATAATTCTCATTTCTCATTACAATAATTCTCATTTCTCATTTCTTCTCATAGTTCATGCATCAATGTGCGTGTGAAAGTGTGATTTGAATGTGCAAGTTATGTCGAAATTAACATTAACTAAGATGCCGTAGAATTTTTATTCATTGTTAGTTTGTGTTAACTAATGTAATTAATTAATGATAACAAATTGAACCTTATTGTAAAGTGTTAACATATTATTTGAATTTTTTTCTGACAAGTGCCTTACTTATAAACTTCGATGAAGTTGTCATACTCTGACAGAGGATCGATTTGGTCGATGGAAGTGTGTATTTCTTTGTGGACCTTCACTATTTCATCTGTTAATAGGCTGGTGATTTCACTGTACTCCTCCAGAATCCCCTTACTAGAACAGTAAAAAATTAAAATCATTGTTAGAACATTTGTGAATGTGCCATCTCATTAAGACGAGTTAAACTATTTCAATTGTAGTGGTGCATATTGAAGACATACTTAAAGGGATACTTTACCTCTGGAAAGATGAATGTGTATTTAAAGGGATACTCCACTTTTTTGGAAATAAGCTCATTTTACAACTCCCCCAGAGTTAAACAGTTGAGTTTTACCGTTTTCAAATCCATTCAGCCGATTTTCTGATATTTAGAAGAATATCAGTAACCAGACAGTTTCTGGTCTCATTGACTTCCATAGTAGGAAAAAAAAATATATGGTTGCTGGTTACTGATATTCTTCTAAATATCGGAAAATCGGCTGAATGCATTTGAAAACGGTAAAACCCAACTGTTTAACTCTGGGGGAGTTATAAAATGAGCCTATTTCCAAAAAAAGTGGAGTATCCCGGGTCATTTATGTAGAAGAAAAATTGAATTTGGAGCTTTCTAGACTGAGAAAAGCCAGAAAATTTATTTTTGGCTTATTTGGATGAAAGACAACAACTCCCAGAATGCACTTGCTTCACTGCGCTAGGAGGCCACGCCTTCCGGTAACAGAGCGCAGTAGTTAAACAACAAGTCTAGGCTACTAGTAAGTCTCTGTGATGAGTCTGCCCAAAAAAGTGCTTTGAGAACGCCCAACATCTCCAGGATTCGGCTTTTGCGTTCTAAAGTCGCCATTCATCATGTTTACTGTGGCGAGCAGGACGAGGCGAGGTCGGTGGCGTGATTACCGATGAGCGACACCTGTGAGACGCACCGTTCTCGTATCTCTCACGGAGGAGCGTGGATTTTCTTACAAATGTTAAAACACACATCAACCGATCACTTGTTTAGCGATCATGTAAACACTACATTCAGATTCACCAATCGGAATGAATTCAGTTAGATTGAAACAAAAGATGTGCATGTAAACAATGAATGGCAACTGCAGAAAGCAAAAAGCTGAATCCCGGAAATTGACGGCCGGACATGTCCGGGAAAAAGAGGATGGTAACCCCTACCAATCAGCTTTCTACACAGAACAAGAGCCTGCTAGCTTAGCTTCCAAAAAAAAATGTCTGACACTATGTGTACATGCTGTGAGTAAGATCACACTCTCTATGGGGGGGGATGAAAACATGCGGAACAGCCCCTACTACAACTGTAGTCTTTAGCCTCAGGCCAAAAAATGATGAATTTTGTGTCATCTGAGGATTTTTTCCAAGACAAAAAAATACATAAATCTCTCGTCTCAGGGGGATATGAGGGTGGAAAGCATGGTAATTTGAAAATACTACAGGTTTTCTACTAATACAAAGCTTAATGCTAAATCCTGCAGTATCCCTTTAAATTTATACGGGTATGAATTTATTTTTCTTTAATTTCTTTATTTTGAAGAATGTCAGAAACCAAACAGTTGATAGACCCCATTGACTTCCATTGTATTTTTTCCCATTCTATGGGAACATCAACTGTTTGGTTTCTGCCATTCTTCAAAATATCTTCCTTTGGGTTCAGCAGAAGAAAGAAATTCATACAGGTTTGGAACGATGATATAATATGAATGATTAACTGATCTTAATCCCTTTAAGGTTAGAGATTTGAACAAATCGATTACATTTTCAATTAGGTAAAGTAAAATCTTTTTTTTTTTGTTTTTAATGAACTACCAGTTACACTAGTCAGTGCTTCTGTACATAAAACGTTCCCCCGGAATTAATGGCTTGTTTGACCCACACTGAATGGTCATATGTAAATCAGTGGTGCGTTTTCTAAATCAATCCCAGAAGGCTCTTGCAATTGTTTCCTTCGTGTGGATTAACCTCCACATCAGATTACTGCAAACTGTGATTAAAAAACAGCTTAGGAGAGGAAAAAAACCCAAAGAGACTTCTGTTCTCTGCTAATCCTCTGACAGCTATGAGATATTGGATTGAGGCTACAGCATGCAGTAAGGGTTCTGGTGGAGCTCAACTGGTTGCACAAGGTCTATAACAAAAGATTTAAATACACGTGGCAGTCCAAGCATTCAAAACAACCAGACTCAGTACAATGGGAGGACTACACTGCCCTCCACAGTTGAACGGGAAGCGCTATTCTCACTTGAAAATGTATTTCTACATATGAAATGAAAAACTAATTTAAAGGGATATTCCACCCAAAAATCCTTTACTCACCCTCAAGTTGTTACAAACTTTCTTCTAATGAACACAAAGGAAGACATTTTGAAGAACGATTGGAACTTTGGCACCACTGACCTCCATAGTATTTTTTTTTTTCTACTATGGAAGTCAATGGTGCCAAAGTTCCAATCGTTCTTCAAAATATCTTCCTGAGCTGAATCTGAACTCACCCCCGTAGCTCTCAATCAGGTCATGGGATCTCTATATGACCCCAATCGACTTTTACTTAATAAAAAAAAGGTTCCCTTCATCTCAGTGAAATAAGATTTTGTGACTTTTAATACATTATCTATCACACACAAAAAAACTGGGCTAGATTCAGAAATGTTTACACTTCTGGTCTTCAGGGTCAATATGACCCCACATTGAAATGAATGGGAAATGTGAAAAAAAAAATATTTTCTTCACATGTCAAAAAAAAAAAAAAAATCTAGCATAAATCTGAAAATTTTTACACAGAAATCATTAAAAAAAAAAAAATTCATATGCAAGCTAATGATGTAGTTGAGTAATTGTGTGGTATATGGATACAAAAGTACTTTATATCTCCAAAAACAAAGCATTAATGAATAGATGAGAAGTAAACAAAAAATAATTTATTATTTGTATGATTAAAAATGTATATTTTTTAGGGCTGTGCAAAAATTAATCGCATCCAAAATAAAAGTCTGTGTTTACATAATATATTTGTGTGTGCTGTATAGAATTATTTTGTATACATAAATACACACATATGCATGTATATATTTAAGAAAATGTGTTATTCATATATAAAATATTTATATTTATATAATATAGATTATGTATTTATAAATTTATACAGAATTTAAGCGCAAATAATTCTTAAATATATACACGCATGCATAGGTATTTATATATACAAAATAATTATATACAGCACACACGAATATATTATGTAAACACAGACTTTTATTTTGGATGCGATTAATCGCAATTAACTTTTGCACAGCCCTAATATTTTTTGTACAATTACTCAATCAATTGTTGGGGTCGTATAGACCCCGAAGCCCAGAAGTGTAAACAGGAAACGAAGACCATTTGAAGGTTAAACCCTGGTTTGAGACACCACAACAAATGGCAGTCCCTGCACTGTTTTGGCACAGTGCCACCTAGTGGTTAGGAGATTGCTATTTTTGCTAACAACTTCTGAACTATCTGGCCAAAAATCACAAGACCTTATCCAAGTCGACTTGCATAGCATTGAGGGGATATATTTTATCAGTTCATTCATTCCCTGGGAATTGAACAATTGAACCTGGTCCTTGTTTTTGCTAGCACCATGCTCTACTGTTTGACCTACAGGAATAACTAGAAGAGGAACTAAACCAGAAGTGTAATCTGGTCCACTCACAGTGCATTGATCATCTCCTCCTGCATCTTCTGCAGGGAGTCCAGCAGCAGAGGCAGTGCAGTCTCATGGTGGTGCTCCTGATGTAGCTGCGCGCTTTTCACTGCCAGCACGTACTGGTTGTGCAGGTTATGCAGCTTCATGGTGGCTTTGTCATAGCGCTCACGGGCTTTCTCTGTCTCTTTGCCTGCAGAGCAGATGAAAGCAATTGTGGCGGTGAGATGAAAGTCAAAGGAGAAGTCTTCTGAAGGCTAATGTTGTGTTGTGTAAGCCTTTGAAAACTGCAGATTTGTTCTATGAGAAGTTGTAAGTAGTGGTCAACCGATACTGGTATTTACAGTTTGTTTATTGTTAATACTAAGATCCATTTTTTTTTTCCTCTTCACATTGTTCTCATATCCAACATTCACTTCAAACAAAACCAAGATGTAAACTGAGATTATATTTCATATTTAATTAATTCCCTCAACAACTGTATTAAAGAACCAGGTTTCCTACTGTCTGAATTTTAAAGGTGTGAATTTTAAAGCCATTTTTATAGACCAGGAAAATTTATGAAATTCAACTAAATCTTAAAAGGTCATGGGATTTTTTTTTTCTTGTTATGTCAAACCCCTGTAACCACTGCAGGGTCAATCTTTGTTTTTAAGCTCTAAAATTATTTTCTGAAAAAAGAAACAAATGACTACTACAGTCTAGTAAATTAATTTAATTGTAAAAATGTAAACCCTGAATAACATTCAGATATTGAATCTTCTGTAATTACAAAATTGAATTATTCAATATATATATATATATATATATATATATATATATATATATATATGAAGAGTTCAGATGCAAAAGCCTCTAAGTGGCATTTGAAATTTTCTTCTAGAATGATCATTTTTATCAAACTTGTATATTTAAGTTCAGTGATTTCACTTAAATGGCAATGATAATTACCTATTAATTGTTATTTAAGTGAAATTACTGAACTTAAATATACAAGTTTGATAAAAATCATCATTAAAGAAGAAAATTTCAAATGGCATTTAGAGGCTTTTGCATCTGAACTCTTCATATATATATATATATATATATATATATATATATATATATATATATATATATACCAGTCATAGTTTCTGTAAATAAAGTTTAAAAATGACAATTTCAGCAGAAGTATCAGATATATATTGGATAATTATTACATATTGTACAGAAGAAAGTCTTTGGACCAACATGAAGGCGAGTAACTGGAGACTCAAAATTAGACAAACCTGATAAATTCCATAATAACGTCTGAGCGATTCACTGAGTGATCGAGTCTGAGAGACTAGGTTCACTTGTATATTGTATTCAATTGGGTATGAACTCCACAAGCATGTGTAGACCTTTTGATTAGCCAATGGGACACTGTTACCTTATGTGTATTTTCCTTGTGTCTTTATAATATATATGTGCATGCTTTTTGACGTTTTCCCTAAGTTTCAGATCATCGATGATTTGCTAACTAACAGTGCTGCCGCCTGCTAGCGGTAACTGGATGATCATGATCAGCTGGCGGTCCTTTTAAAAACCAGTGGGCTGGGCCTATGGTGTGATGTATAATGATTAATCTAGCTCAAGAGGCAGTCATTTGGTCAGGCTGATGTATTCACATCTTGCTTACTACATCAGATCCCACCACATCCAAAGAGACACATTTTGGAGCGTGGTTACATAATGTTTATAATAAGGACCCTAACCGTCTTTCGGATGAGACGTTAAACCGAGGTCCTGACTCTCTGTGGTCATTAAAAATCCCAGGATGTCTTTCGAAAGAGTAGGGGTGTAACCCCGGCATCCTGGCCAAATTTGCCCAGTGGCCTCTGTCCATCATGGCCTCCTAATCATCCCCATATATACCAATTGGCTTCATCACTGTCTCCTCTCCACCAGTAAGCTGGTGTGTGGTGAGCGTTCTGGCGCAATATGGCTGCCGTCGCATCATCCAGGTGGATGCCGCACACTGGTGGTGGTTGAGGAGATTCCCCTCTCTATGTAAAGCGCTTTGAGTGCTGAGAAAAGCGCTATATAAATGTAATGAATTATTATTATAAGGAGGATGCTTTAAGCTAGAAGACACTTGCAGGATGTTTTAATGGTACAAAGACCTCTTACATGTCAAAAGATAATGGAAAATTGGATTTCTCATGTCATGACCCATTTGAGGGCAGTGATTTTAACACATTTACTAACACATTTACAAGTGCAAGTGTGGGTATTGGGTACAGGCCCTCACTTAAACTGTTCATGCACGTGACAGACTCATTAAAACAGGTTCATAAGAGTCATTTTGTTGTGAATTGGACATAAGCGGTTTATTATTTGAGAGAACAGAGAATAAACAAACACCTTACCTTTTACAATGGCCTCCTTATATTTGTCTCTTGCTAAAACAGCATCCTTAGTTAACTGCCTGTATGTGCATTTCAACTTCTCAAGATCACCTTTGGTTACCTGTGGGGGACAGAACCCAAGTCAAAACTGCTCCATCAAACTGATGCTCCCTGAAACGGCAGTGGTGATCTATACAAAGTAGTATTGTCATGATACTAGAATTTCTAACTTTGATACGATACCTTGAAAAATATCGGTATTTGATACCATTTTTGATACCACAGAGAAAAAGACTGCCTCAATATTAAGGTTTTTTTTAATTTAAAGCTAAATATAACAAGTCTAGAACTTGACAATGAGGTATATTTTACATTAACAAAAATGTCCTGAGTTCTGTTCGTAAATATTTTTTAATTGGACCAGAGCTAACATGATCCGTTGCATTTTTATTGTAATATACTGTAACAAAAAAGCACTTAACAGTATCAAATTGTAGGATAGAGTGTCAGTAATGTATAAGATAAAACGTTCAATTTTCAGTTAAAGGCATTTCATTATTGAATTCAGAGATGCCATTGTCTAGCTGTTTAGTTTAATTAGTATCCGTGTCATCAAATTGACGATAATCGCTAATGAAGGCAAATTGTAGAATTACATAATAATTTTTGAAAAAAAAGTTAAATAGGCACAAATTAATTTACATTTGTTTACAAAGTTACAATATTTACTTGTCTATGATTCCTCAGTCAGATTATGTTAACTTTAAGAAAACACTAGACAACACAGACTCATATCAACAACAATACTAGGCCATCAGGTTAATGTTTCAGAAAAGTTAAAATGAGAAGAGTAAAGGCCCGTTCACACCAAGCACCATAACTATAAAGATAACGATAAAGATATAATTCTAAAAATCGTTCTCCATAGTAAAGAATAACAAGAGTTCACACCACAACAATAACGATAAAGATACGAGGAACGATATCGTTGGGATCACTTTCAGAACGATTTTTTTCCAACTGTCCAACGATAAAACACTGACAACCAATCGGAATCCATTCTAATTGAAAGGTCTCGTGCATTTAAAATGGCAGATGACATTGCAGAGAAGTTAATCGTCAAGGTACGAAAAAATCCTCCACTGTTTGACAACTCAAACCCCCTTTTCAAGGATACGTTAAAAAAATGGATATATGGAAAGCAATCAATCGTATCCTGGGAATAAACGGTGAGAAGTATTCTAGGCTATCCAGCGCTAGTTAACAACATTGCTGAAGTTGCAGTGAAATAGGCATTGGTATATATTAAGGTGTTAGGCGATGTTTTTATCCCATCATTGAATTCGTCAGCTAAATTCACTGTTTAGTTGCGTTCCGAACTCCACTCATCTTTTAAGTATATCGTGTACCCAAAAGCGACTTGTTTTTCTTTTGATATTTGTAACGTAAAAGCAGCAGCAGCAGGACGATACCCTGAAAAATATCGATATTCAATACCATTTTCAATACCACAGAGAAAAAAAACTGCCACAATATTAATTTTTTTTTTTTTTAAAGCTAAATATAGTCTAGCCATTTTCGCTACTTTGAAACTGCAGCGC
The DNA here is from genome assembly GCF_988280905.1 of Pimephales promelas. Taxonomy (NCBI): domain Eukaryota; kingdom Metazoa; phylum Chordata; class Actinopteri; order Cypriniformes; family Leuciscidae; genus Pimephales; species Pimephales promelas. The sequence continues at coordinate 9,111,423 of NC_142772.1, read as the reverse complement.
AGGCAGTGTTGGGTGTAACTAATTACTAAGTAATAAGTTACTGTAATTGAATTACTTTTCCCTTGAAAATGTAAAGTAAGGGATTACTCTTAATTTAATTACAGTTACTTCTGATGTAATAGAGGTAAATACTGTGTATAGATCAATCCAATCTCACAGCAATTCATATGCATTTTATGAGGTGTCTAAATATTACGACCTTACTCGTACAAATTCGTATGAATTATTGTAAAATATGTAAGAAAAAAGTGTGAAATGTCATGAGATCAGACATAAAATAATAGTGGGTTTAACATCAAAATGTATTGTCTAGTTTTTATAATGTAATAATTCAAGCAATTTTATAGTATTTATTTGAAAGAATTAAAACAGATTCATGTCTATCCTTGTATTATTCAGCTGGTTGAGATTGATATGGGATTTTGAAAGTTATTAGTAATTAAAAGTAATTAAAAAACATTTTAGAGAGAGTAATTAGTACAGTAATCTAATTACACTGTTGAAGAGGTAATTAGTAACTAGTAATTCATTACTTTTTTAGAGTAACTTACCAAACACTGAGCGCGGGCATGTGCGTACTTAGTAATAAAAAGACCGTTATCGGTTGTTGGTAGGGATGGGTATCGTTAAGGTTTTATCGGTATTACTACTCTTACCGATACCGCTTATCGATCCGGTACTTTAACGGTATTCTTATCGGTTCTTTTTGGTGTTTTTTTTTTTTTTTTTTTTTGAGAATTAAGAACACAATTAAACTCTATATTTTGAAATGTAAAATAGAAAAAGCAAAACGAAGAAAAATATTTTTTTTTATAAGAAAAAAAACAAGTACAAACACAAGAATACAATTAATCAAAGATACAAATTATACAAAGTGCTTTAATTTCAGGAAGGTGTACTAACATATCTTTTCAGGTAATTGTTTCTGTCTGAAAAGAAACCTAATTTAGTAATCAAATATAAAATAGCACTGTATAGTTTATCATAGAGAGATTAATGCTTATTAAATGTAAAGTTACTCATTCAAAAGCTGTGAGTGATTTTCTCTGCCTTTTGTTGTTTGATTTGCATTAATGGCTGAATCGTCAGCACGTTTAGGCTATTAGACTGCTGCCCCTTTAAGACCGAGAGCAAATCTAATCGGTAACTGAATCATTTTCTCCCTATTATTTACGTCCATTTAAGACATAATTGTGTTTAAGTGAATAAACTGTGTTTAAGTGAATCTCAGAGCTGGTCATTTTGACATTTTTATGTATATTTGATAGTTAAGGATACACGAAGCCCAAAGTGTAGGCTTCTTTTCTTGTCTCGTTGCAGTCATGAACAGCAGGCTCTTGCGCAGGCTTTTGTGTTTTTAATAGCCATTTTTTGATCTTGCAACAGTAGAAGACAGCATTTTGCAACAATCGCCGATCGTGCTGATTCTGACGGCACGTTTGGGTTTTAGGAAGAACTGACAGCGCTCCGCAGTGCTGTGAAGTAGGCTAAAGGAAGTTAAGCTGGACAGATCATGCGTCTTGCTTTTTAACGGTTTTATCTCAAATATCTTCTTTTTATAATCTTTGGAAGCCGAAATACAAAATACATTAGAATAATACCCCACATCTAAAGTGTAACCACGTTGAATGTTTAGTTCTGTCCTCATTGTCACTCATTAAGCAAGGGCTGTCGTGTTGCGCGTGCTGTGGCTTTGCGTGAGAGATCGCTCTCTCTCTCTTCTGAACTGCGAATTTCAAATTTGCATCACAGACAAATGGTTTAATTAAAATAGTTTATATATAGAAAAGGCTGGCGATATAAACATGTTCAAGATAAAGTCTTTATAGGAATGATAAATAATTTTTCCAGTCCCGACAGCAGAACCGATAACGTCCGAGCTTATCGATACAGCGGTCTTTCAAAATTCAGTACCGGGGCCCGTTTAATACCAGGTTTCGGTATCCATCCCTAGTTGTTGGTGTGGATACATATATAGTTACCTTTATCGTTATATTTATAGTGGTCGTGCTTGGTGTGAAAGGGCCTTTACAGTGTTTCCTTAAGGATATTTTTTAGCAGTGGGGGCAGGTCTGTCCAAACAACAAACACCCCTAATGCTGAGGATATATGCTGCTAAATAGTACCCCTGGAGCCTGTTCCTTAAAGAGATACTCCACCCAAAAATAAAAAAATTCTGTCATCATTTACTCACCCTCAAGTTGTTGCAAACCTGTAGAGTTTCTTTCTTCTGCTGAACACAAAGCAAGACATTTTGAAGAACGATTGGAACTTTGGCACCATTGACTTCCATAGCATTTTTTTCTACTATGGAAGTCAATGGTGCCCACAACTGTTTGGTTCCAATCATTCTTTAAAATATCTTCCTTTGTGTTCAGCAAAAGAAAGAAACTCATACAGGTTTGCAACAACTTGAGGGATTTCAATTTTTGACAACACTAATACAAAGGCTCACCTTGTTCATTTCAGACTCGATCTGATGGTGGAGGCTTTGGTAACTCTTCTTCACCTGCTGCTTGTCTTTGATCATCATGGTGAGGCGGTGGAGAGGCCCAGAGTTGAGCTCCTCAGCGTGACACTTCATAATCTTGCTCAACTGCTCTGTCTGCTGCACCATGTGTGTCCACGACTGATAACAACAACCACATGATGATACACAGTGATATAATAAGTAAGTGTGAGTGGGTGAATGAATGCGAGAAACAAACAAAGAGATAAAGAGATTGAGATGACAAGATAAAAAAAGAGAGAGGATGTTGCAGGCACTGAGCATATAATAATCATAAGCATCCGCTACCCATAATGCAGCGGAGGCCGTTACCTTGGAGACATTGCTGACAAAGTTGATCTGAGAAGAGTTGTCATGCTTGTCCACCTGCTGGCTGATGTTGAGCAGGAGCGATGCATATTCCTTGTCGCTCTTCACCCGTAAGGTCATGAAGCGCTTCACCGTCTCCAGCAGCTTCAGCTCCCAGTCCTGCAGCTTCATCAGACCCTCGTGGGAGTTGCGCAGGTCCTGGCCAAACCCCATCTTACTCGCAAGGCACGCTGTCTCTCTCTCACTCAATGAGGTGTGCCTCTCAGGTCTGCATTGTTACTGCTGCTGCTGAGAGAGGGTATGGGTAGAAATAATGACTGGTTAGTTGAAGGGCATGAAAACATTTGGCAAGTTGTATGCTTGTTTCAAATGGTTTTGATAAACTTTTATACCATTTTTAATCAAAGTTTAAACATATTATTACGTAATGATGCTAAAATGTAATGTGGCAAGCAGGGCGGGGCCGAGAGCCGCGGAAATGGAGCGAAGATGGTGGTGCAATTGTTAAAGAGCGTCACCTGCACGCCACACCAGTTTCGAGTCGCAACGAAGGATAAAAGGACTGAGTGACGGTCAAGCCTATAACATACTGAATTTAAGGTAATATCCGAAAAAGCAAAATAGAGGCACTTAAAGGAGAACTCTGGCGCAAAATGAACATTTGGTCTAATAAAACATCGGTACCTAGTCAACCGTTCTCTAAGAATTGTTTTCATGATAATCGAATGTAAAGAGTTTTATCTCTAAAAACTGTTTAGCGTATAATGCTAGTACTGGGGGCATTTACTAAGTAAAAAAAGAAATCGCTAGTTAATACCACTAATAAGGCTTAAAATAGCCCCACACTAACAGTAACATAATGATGGTCCCTACATGCAAAACGAAGCATTGAGAACTTTGTAAGTGTACAGACCGTTTAATAAGAAGATACTTTATAAAGACAGTCCACTTCGTGTATACAGGCAGGAGCCATCTTTGGAAAACAGTCACGACAAGTCAAACCACGAACGTCGTGCTGAGTGAGCTGAACTGTATGAATGGCGTTCGGGGGATCGACTTATCGAGACTATTTTCTAAGATGGTGCCGCCTGTATACACGAAGTGAACTCTCTTTATAAAGTATCTTCTTATTAAACGGTCTGTACACTTACAAAGTTCTCAATGCTTCGTTTTATTATGTTTACTGTGTTAGTGTGGGGCTATTTTGAGTACCGATAAAGGATTTTGAAGGCCGATACCGATACAAATATTTGTTGGTTTTAAAATCCGATTTTCCGATATATTTTTTTTTCCAGAAACACGCAACAAAACATTAACAGATTTCCCTAACATTAGTTATTTGTAGTTATGTATGAGTTTTAACTAAAATAATATGATAATGCATTTAATGCATTTTTAAAAAGAAACTTGTTTCTTTTATTGTCGCAACAGAACAGAGGAACCAAAGCTTAACGTTAGTGGTCTTCCACTGATGATAGTGGCATTAGCTATCTTTGTGGTTAGCAGGGACGGTGTAGAGTGCCCTCTGGTGGACAAACTATACAACTCCAACACTCATGACATGGTTGAAGCGTGTTTCGTCCGTTATTATTTTAATTTTTGAAATATTAATTTATCGGCCATTATAACTGCCGATACCGATAGTTTGGAAAATGCATAATATCAGTCTGCTGATATATCGGCCTGGCTCTAATTTTGAGCCTTGTTAGTGGTATAAACTAGCGATTTCTTTTTACTTAGTTAATAATGCCCCCAGTACTAGCATTATACGCTAAACAGTTTTTAGAGATAATACTCTTTACATTCGATTATCATGAAAACAAATCTACGAGAACGGTTGACTAGGTACCGATGTTTTATTAGACCAAAGATTCATTGTTCGCCGGAGTTCTCCTTTAAGGGGAAATTCACCACTGATACCAGACTTTCAATGAAATGTGGCTGCCTATGCAGTAGAAAGGCAAAAAAAAGTTGAATTCTTGCTACCTGGCTAAAGAAAAAAAGGCTTATGTCTTCCTTTTGCCAAATAGGTAGAAAAACAACACCCATAATGCACCAGGCATGTTGCTGTCCAAGGCCACTCCCTCCCAGTCTGCTCCTAATGATAGGCTTGAAATATACCACCTTCAAAGACCCGCCTTGCTTGACTAGGAAATACAATGGTGCCAACTTGTTCCCGAATTTAAAGAGTAAATGATTATCAGGAGACAGTTACTTTTGGTTTCCAGTGAGGGATTCAGTGCATTGTAAACAGTGGCTAAAGCCTGCAAAGAATCATAAATGAGAGAACACTGGGATTAACTCTCCTGCATACCTGTCAACTCTCCTGTTTTTCCCGGGTTTCTCACATTTTTTAGCCCAATGTCCCGGACCCCTCCCGGTTTGTTATTTTTCCCGGGAAACTCCCATAGTTTGCATGGCCCAAACTCCTGTATGAATAATCGGACCAATATGTTTGTCTAATGTTGACCAGTTGCCAGATCTTGTTTTAAATCCATTATATTCACACAATCCACACACCAACACCATATACAATTTCAACCCGTTCGTCATCTCAACCTGGCAACCTTTAACCCAGTTGTGCAGTCGCGGAAAGCTTAACCCAAAAGCGAGCAGATGAAGCGTGTATGAACGTGAGCTTGTAGAGGCGGGGTCTAAATGGACTAAATAATTGGAGAAGACCATGTGTCACCAGAGAGAAGTCTGACGGTTTCACTGGAAGGTCCAGTTATAGGCAGTGGCTAAAGGCTGCAAAGAATCATAAATATGAAAAACTCCTTGTTTGTAGTTGCCATTTCAAATGGATGACTACGAACACAGTGTTTTATACCAAACAGAGAGGGAAAAACCTTAAAATTAATTAGTAAGAAGAGCACCTTCTGCCCAACCCCCAAAAGCAAAATGCCATCGTGTGCCAGTAAAGGATGTTTCCATAGTATTTTTACCAAAATGCTGTTTAAAGAATAGACAAAGAAAGTGCAAAACCATTTTTAGTGATAAACCTGCTCCTAAAATAAGAGTTTTTTAATAACCCTCTGTCGATCAGACTGGGGCAAGAATACATAAAATGTGGAAATGCAATAGTTTTCACAAAAGCCCTAGCTAACAAAACACTCGGCTTTCGTGAAAACTACAGATTGCCCTACTGCATTTTTGAAACTGCGTCGGAAGTTTCTCAGTCTAGGTCTACACATAGAAAGAGTATACATACACTGTTAATTTACATAACATTATAACTAAAAATAATACAAAGCAGGTTTAAATTTTGGCAAACTTACACTTTGCTTAATGGGTAGTTTTACTCTATAGAAGCAACCAAATAAACAAGTTGAAGTATGAGGATGTTTCTGTTAAACATACATTATATGTTTAAGGAATTTTTATTTTACCTAATACTCACTTTCATTTCCTTTCAGTCGAAAAGATGCTTTTTCACCGATCAATAAGTAGTTATCCAGTGAGAAAAACAGATTTGTCTGTCAGATTTGTCCAAAAACGTAATCTGTTTACACCTCAAAGCCATGTCCAGTCTTAAATAACCACGTAACAAAAAGCATCACAAAGCATTCTTACCTTGTTATCAACACGTCTCCGTTTCTCTAAATAACCTCACCCAATCAGTGCGTAAAAGAAAAACCAAGGAATATGGCTTAAACCAATGAACATTCATTCCGGGTTTCATAACACAGGTTAATTGAAAGATAATGCAGTTATCAAGTGCAAATCAAGAGAAAATAGACTTCCTGTATGACAACTAAAACCCACATGAGTGGGCTGTCAAGAAAACAGTTAGACCAAGATCTAATAAAAGTCAATGACAGTTGAAACGAAAGTATAGACAGTTACACAACACCACATTAGACACCTCCAGTTCCTTTCTTCGCAACTAAAAAAAAGTATGAGATCAACTTCAGCAATGTGTGCCTTGAGGCTAGTGTAACAATATGTCACAATTAATGACTCTGAGACATAAATGGCGACTGTGTTGGACTGGTTTACAGTAGGGGACTAAAGCAGAAGGTTGTTTAATTAGGGTACTCAGATTAGTAATGTACTTTAATTCTTCACAAAGCCCTTAATAACCTCCTTATCTAAGAGTACAAACCTTCTGCTTGCCTTCTTCCACCAAAGAGAATAACACTGGGTCATATTTAGCTTACAGAACCACCGATTCATTAAGAAGTTTACAGGAAGGCAATTAGGACGTGTGAAGACAATTGACAAAAAAGTGACGAAGACAATTGAGTTGTATTGAAAGATTTACGGAAATTATAAAACTGTTTATTGAATGAACTAAGCATACTCTTTATCATGAGATATGTTCGTTTGTGTGGGTTAGAGGTAGTGTTCTGGCAATATAGCCTACAGTACTTTTAAAATGATATTATTGCCATCATAAAAAATGAGCAAGTTAAACTTGATTGGGATATTTTTATTCTGCTTACCAAAGTTCACAGTAAATGTACGGTTTGTTTAAATAGTCAACCATTAGACTACAGGAGGTGGATAAGTTGTGTCAGCAAGCCACAAGAATTGAAACATTGTTTTCCTGTGAAATGTGGTTTCCTGTGAAAATTACTACTCTTATTAACACTGTCAAAATTACAACTTGTGACATATTTATTATGTACTTCACAAGTTCATGTTAAAATTAGGCTGTCAAAAATAATGTGTTAGTTTCTCAAATTAAAAATATTTAATGCAATTAATGCAGCATCCATTTTTTTTCCCTTCCTGAAGTAGCTATGCTAATGTCTACCAAATATAAAAACGTATAATGCCCTGGGATTGTTTCCTTCCTAGGCCACTTCCACCTGGCTGTCTGCTATGGATACTATTGAACAGAGTCAAATACTGCCTTAGTTGCTTTAATAGAAAATACTGCTAAGCAAACTTTTAGTTATATTGTAGACTTAGTTCACAGATGCGAGAATTCAAAGAGTAAACGTTTACAGTGGCTAAAAGCTGAAAAGAAATGTAAATAGGGAGAACCTTTGTGTTTGTAGTCAACATTTCAAATTGGATGACTACGAACACAGTGTTCTAGGTTAAATGGAGGGGGAAAACTGAAAAAAAAAAAAACTCCCGTTCCATCAGCTCCACCCGAAGCAAAACGCCATAGCGTGCAGGTAGGAAAGCCGTTGCCATAGGTTCCATTTTGAACATAATCCGGTTTAAAGATAACCTAGCAGCCACTGTGGTCTAGCAACCCTTCGTTGGCTTTCGAAGTGGAAAAACCAAACTCTGGTCAGGCCAATCACATCGTGTATAGAGTTGGTGGGCGGGCTTAACACAATGACGGCAGAGTTGTGACGGTTCTGTGCCGTGATTTCCCTGCTACTTAAAAACAAACAAGATGCTGCTGGCGTACAGAGGTCTTTCGATTCGGCTTTGGCCGTGACTCTGGATGACTTGGAGTTAAAGGGATACTCCACTTTTTTTGGAAATAGGCTCATTTTACAGAGTTAAACAATTGAGTTTTACCGTTTTCGAATCCATTCAGACGATTTTCTGATATTTAGAAGAATATCAGTAACCCGACAGTTTCTGGTTACTGTTATTCTTCAAAATATCAGAAAATCATCTGAAGGGATTTAAAAATGTTAAAACTCAACTGTTTAACTGGAGTTGTAAAATGAGCCTATTTCCAAAAAAAAGTGGAGTATCCCTTTAAGAGAACATCACTTAAGTCATTCTTAAAAAAGGAAGATGTGTTCAGAGTTTTTACGACCGGATAAGGCAAAAGATTAATATATCAACAAGGGAAAACGCATGGTTATCAGCCACAGCCATTCGTTGCTCTGGTTGGTTAGCGCTATCCTATGGCGTGCAGAGGGATATTGAAAGACAACCTTTTATCCCGCCCCTCGGATTGAGGTATGCTAATTGTGAGTTCCCAGACCTAACATCTTGATGTATGTCTGTCTTGCCAGGCTAATTTAAAGAGTTAACATAGTAAGATACTCTTTTCAGTGATAAACCTACCAGATATTTCAGTCTGAACTAGAGGTCGACCAATATATATTTGCCCAGTATTTGGCATTTTTTAATTATCAGCGTTACTATTAGTTTACAGTCTTTGTTTAGGGCTAACTGTTCAGAAAAATTGAAAGCAAATAAGAAAATAACGAAATAAATTGTTGAATAAAGAAAGCAAATGGTAATTGAAAAGTATTACAGCACTTGCATTCTATTACGACCACCACTTGATATTTTGATATTTTCTCATATTCACCCATGTGAATTGGATTCAGGAGATGTCTGTGGTCAATGGACAAACATGAGCAACAAACTTTAAACTCTTGATTTTAAACTATGCTGCTCTGTAGGCGTCCTATTCTGGACCTGATTTCCAATGGACAAACTTACAAGAATTTCTTTATTTGAGAAAACATTTTATAGTACTACAGAACTACAGAAAGTATAAATCATGAAAATGATATGTTTTCTTCATATTGATTCGTTCACAAATGATGTATTTCTAATTAAGTAAATATTATTTAAAATAAATATAATGGCAGTGCAGCATGGGCTATTTACTATCTCTAAAAAAATGCACTCTAAAAATGCTGGGTTGTTTTAGCCCAATTTTGGGTCAAAATTATGGACAAACTCAAACATTGGGTTAAAAATGTAATAAAAAAATTTAACCAAATGGATGGGTTTGTCCATATTTGACCCACAATTGCCCAGCATTTTTTGAGTGTAGTGTAATATTATATAGAACAGCTTTGTATCCCTGCTCTCTGATATATCGTCATTGGCGATCAAAAAATGTTAAGTCCACTGGTTGACCATTAAAAATGTGCAACCACGCAATGTGAAATATTTTACAATGTAAAACGAGACCTGCAGAGGTAGAAGGAGGGGGGTTCGACCAAGCAGTCGAACCAAGTCTGAAGCCAGCTTAATAAAACCAGTAATGAAATCAATACCAAAAATACAGCAATTCCAATTTCAATGACAGCTCAAAAGCTAAAGCCAGGCCCATCTGTGAAAACACATCATAAAGCTGTAACATAACCAATGTGCTGTATAATCCTCTATCACCCATAACACAATTAGGCTGGTTAATGCACATCAGTGGGAGTTTAGCTCAACAAGGATTTGCTGTGTTCAACAGAACAGCTCTGTGGGGGCACGACTGCTTGAATAGCACTTCTGAGCAAACTAGCAAAGGAATGTGATGTGAGTCCTTTATTTGAGTGTCTGAAGAATGGGACGTCAAACATAACATGTAAACAAAGTCAGTTTCTTCTGGTGACTGCCACTGCTTTGTCAACAGATACATAATGGATCAAAGACACATACAAGTGTGTACTTCAATCGCAATGCAGGTTTAAATGCGCTCTGAATATTTCTTTTAATAATTGCTGCCATCTCATCCCAGTGGTTGTGACAGTTCTCCCACAGGAAATGAGTAGCATGTTGCTCAAAATCCAAAACACTGTTCAAATCCAAAACATTAGAAAAGACTCCCAGTTGGCAATGACAGAAATGAACTAAAACATACTGAGAATAAGCAAAATGACTGAGCTCATTTTATTTGCACACTTGGAATTGCATTATACTGCATATGTCGTATTGTAATGTATTATAATAAATATCAAACCATGTGGAATTCATTTTGAATATATATATATATATATATATATAAATATATATATATATATATATATATATATATATATATATATTTATATATATATATAACACACACACACACAAAACACTAAATACAAAATTAGTCAACATCTAGCAAGCAACGTTCATGCCCATCATTCAGCACTACTAAACATCATCTCTGATGCCATAACTGTACTATGGTGCCACTACAGTAATGTTTAGTAAGGGTAATCCAAATAGTTAATGATCATTAAATATGAGGAAATTCAAAGGATTTTTCCCAATCACTGTTCAATGGGATTACTAATTTCCTTATGCACAAGCCCTTCTCTGCAATCGTCCACGATGCACTTATGTGACACAAATCTGACATAATAACATTACATACTAATAATATACGATTGTTTGAGCTGGTCAGTGTGAATAAACAGCAGTTTAAGTATGTTTTCTGCACAGTCCCTGTACCGCTGTTGTCAAAAGTTTATGGAGAGTGACGGACGACTCTTTCTTTGATTTCAGATATAACACAAGCTCACGCATCCATTACCACCACAAATAACATTTACTGACAGTTGACAGACAGCAGAACGCATTTTATAGGCTAACTGAACATGTTCATGGGCTTTCCTGTGCTGGTGGGACGTTAGCCGCTGCTAGCGCTTCCCTGCTAATGCTGCCTGGCCTTTTCCTTTGGAAAAACAGCAAAGGAATTGAATACAAACGCGCATAACCGAGACTCGAGGCACACCAAACAACGTTTACGTGAGAAAAAAAAATGCGTATGTGATAGAATAGTTCATTGGCTTACTGTAATGGTGTATTGTGGTATTTGTCCTTGTTTCCTGATTCCTCGGTATTCCTCTTTTCTTTGACTGGGTTGGAGGAGTTGAGTTGGGATTCGGGAGGGGTTTCCGCTCACTCCAGTGCTACCACAGGCTTATGACGTTTACCGCACGACCCTCCGAGCCCTGCAACAATGTGTGTGTCTGTGCGTGTGTGTGTGGTCAAGCATGAGTATTACTGCATTTACAGTGTATATTTCAAAGTAGAAGACAGACAGGTGTTCATTTATGGTCATTGGTCATTGACACGAGGGGTGTGGAGTAGGAGGCTGCAGAACGGGTCTTTTCTAGACACACAACTGCTAATGTGATTGAATATCTCAGTTTTATACACTTTCGAAACACTTCACTTTAAGAGAGAACAAGTCACTCACTCACACTCAGTGTGTTGAGATTAAATGGATGCTCAGCAGATGTCAGTCTGTCTGGGACACCAAACATCCGTCTGTTACAGTCTGTTTTCAGAGTAATTATAAAAATGTCCATTAGATTGTGCTATTTCGCCTAGATGAACACATTCGTGGACTTGACATTTACCCTTATGAAAATTAACCATGGCATTACTACAATTAAAACCATGGTTATTGTAGTTAAACTAGTTGACACATATTAACAATGGTAGGCTATTTGTAGAACTGATTATACAAATGGAAATCGAACCGTCAAAAAAACGTTCTTTCCTTTTGATTTTGGTCTCTTCGACGTTGCGCCAGAATATGACACTTTGGGGAAACATCTTTCAGAGAGAAATACTGAAACCTCATTGAATAACGCTGTTGTTCTACGTACAATGGCCAACGCGAAATAGGGATGGGCTTGCTCCCATATAAGGCAGCACTGAGCGACATTGCCTCAGATTCTTACTCTTTCAAGAGAATGCATGCAAGAAGCATTGGTGGTGATGGCACAGTGGATAAGACACAAGCCTTTGGTTTGAGAGACCTGGGTTCGAATCCACTGCGAGACACCAATGTGTCCCTGAGCAAGACACTTAACCCTAGTTGCTCCAGAGGCATGCGACATACAGCAATTGTAAGTCGCTTTGGATAAAAGCATCAGCTAAATGAATACATGTAAATGCAAGAAGCCTCTTTCAATGTTTGCCCCTACAATAGATGACACTTCTGCACCTATCCTCTTTAGTGTTTCGGTGAGTTCTTCAAGAACTTCCTAGATAACATCAAGCAAGTCTAGCAGCGCATGTGCGGGTCCCATCGAGCTCCCGACACATGACACTTGCGTCTTTGCGATATGGAGAGCGCCGTTCTGTCCATAGCTCCAATGGGTTACTTACATTACATAATCAGCCCTCCACCCTATCGGCGAGCTGTCATAGACAAAGTAGCCTCAAATTATGGCTTATTACTATATAAACACTGGCTAAGGCCTGGGACACACTAGACGATTTTCAAATCTTAACAGATTTTAAAACTGTGAGACCGCAGTTCTCAAGGATAGGGCAGTTTGAAGTGATTTGAGATTGTTGGGGGTAGCAAATCGGGCCCAAAATCGTGCTTAAAATCTTCTAGATTGTGGCCAGCCTAAGCCACTGTTTTCAGTAAAGATGTGTAGAGCTGTCTATACTAACCACTACAAGCTCTGGCGCTCCTCACTGAATTCCAATGACTCATGCTGCTGTTTGCATTAGGATGTGTAGTGTTGCTTACACTAACCTCTTCATACATCGGTGTTGCCTCCGTTCATAGTCTTTTCATGATACAGCAATGGCTGTAGATGCTGTTCTCCTGAGAGGGGGTGTAGTGCTATTTCCCTGCATGTTGGGAATTGGAGCTGAATGTCTTTTGCCATGAGTATGCCTTTCCAATTAAGAAATGCAATAAAGTCAAAAAACAGTGTGCCACTCGTCGTAAAGCAGCAACACCTCGCTTCAAGCAGCAGACTGCTCTGTACTGAGCAAAAGTTACTTTAGCTTCTGTCCATACTCTGCCAGTTCATGGCAGGCTCTGCCGGGCATCTTAGACTACGTAAAATACAGTGGTAAGTGGTTGTGCACTATAGTTAATTCACAGATTTCCCCGTTTCAACAGCGTTATGTGTGTTGTATCAGCTCAAAGCAACCCACGAGCAGAATTTCACACTTCTAAAGAAATGCGAGATAAAGGTAGTGGCTCTAGGATTCTCGCTTCTAAAGCCCCTTTCACACAGAGATTCCGGAAAATACAAGGATAATGTGACCCAGCATTTGGGATTGTTTGATTTCGGTTCATTCACACTGCCAGTGATTTGCCGGGATCTGTGAGTGCGTTCACACACAACCCGTAAAGATCCCGAAGACACATGACTTCAGGACGAGACGTGTAACGTACGTGTCGAAAACATGTACACGCAGATATCGTTCCACAAAGCTGGTTAACGATCTCAGAATCAGCGCGGATTGTGAGGAGCTCCTGGTCTCTGCTTTGTTCCAGTTTGCAGACATTTGTTTATCCTTTCTTTGTTGATGATGAACACAAACTTTCTTCTAAGAAGCAACAGAGTCGCGCGATGGCATGAGCGTAATCACTATGACACACCCCTTACGGCATTGGTCCTGGCTTTTGTTCACACAGCGCGCATTCCGGGACTGATTCCGGCAATGTTACTAGGTCCCCAACCCGGCATCGATTCCGGTGTCAATCCCGGGTTGTGTTTGGAAGGCGTTCTGGCAATTTCCCGGGATAAATGCGCTGTGCGAAAGGGGTTCAACCTGGTCCGATACCTAGCAATACCATGATCAGGTTGACTCAACAAGCTCCACTTGTAATGACTGTGTGTGTGCGTGTCTGTCAGATGTGTTTGCCAGATAAGCTGGTGAGTCTGCTGTCTTACAGTCACTGATCTTACAGTCACTGTTTGCGCAATGATTTGGTCTGAGAAAAAATTCCAAAAAAGAAAAAATAAGAGTTACCCAGTGTCCTCAACCCATGCCTTGCTCTAGGCTGTAGCTCATGACATCACTGAGATTGAGTCGTGTGACAGCTTTGGATATCTAGAGTGCTAGATATTTTTCTGTGCTCAGCGACGCGTCTGTGAGGCATCTTTGATGCGTTGTTGGCTCTTTCATAATGACAGATTGGCGAGCGTTCATCGCCTGCTAATCCCCCACGATTTCCACGCGATAACAAACTGACCTGTCGGCGAGCTAAACGATTTGCAATCCGGGCTTAAAATCATGTAGTGTGAACTAGGCTTAAACCACACTTTATCAAAACGTTCATTCAAAATCACACTGAAACAAATCCTTTGGCATTTTCGCCGTGGAGACTGTTTTGAGAGATGCTTATTTACATATTCGGATAGCCCCTTGACATAGGCGCTCTTTGAGATTTGCGTTCAAAGGCATCTCACGCACATTTAAAAGCATGAACGCAGTTCTCCCCTCTCTTTGATTAATTGCATGTTCTGAACTACCTCGACGATTGGTTGGTTCTTGTTCATTCACGGAATGCGTTGAACAGCCACAAGTGTGTGATCATCAAGCACCTTCATTGCTTTATTGAAAAAACTGTTACGATGCACACAGAGAGGGCATGGCACATAAACAGTATAGACATGAGAGCAGCTCTCGAGTGTTTTTATGCTCAGTTTCATCATCAAGGAGGTATTAACTTGCATCATCTGTTGAAGCTCGCAACAAGCCTTGTGTTGTGGGCAGATCAACATCTGTCTATTCGAGCTGTCCACATCCCTGGCTGTTTGAACTGCGTGTTTGGACATGCTGTCGAGAGGAGGAGTAGTCCTAGGAGAATGGAGACTACATCCTCTGACAGTGAAACCCAACAGAGAACGCTCACTGTCCGCTGTTCTTTTCTCTAACAGGTCGCCCCACACTGCCCTTTATTGTGAAGCCCACCGCTGGCCAAAAAGATGGCCTTTACTACTTCACCTGCTGAACTACTGCTACCATGAGTGGATTCTTCTATCTGGCGAGCTTCACGCATTATCCAAACCGCTCCCTGTGTACAACAAAGGCTCTCCTGCCCGGTGTGGGTCTTCTGGAATCTTTCGCTGAGTTAATTGATTAGGTGCTGGTGTGCAACGATTCCCCATTCAACTCCGACTCCAGCACCGCCAGAGACCAGCCATTCACCACCAGCAAATAACCCGAGAAGAGATGGTTTTAGAGCCAGCCGCAGACCAAGTAGACCAGCCTGCCGCGATCGATGAGTCTGATTGACGAGCCTGATACATCGTGCGTCACAGAAGGAGCGATAGTGGATACTCCTCAGACGCTCATTGCAACGGCTCCTCCTCAGTTTCCAGTACCATCGGCTCATTGGCCTGTCCTCTTCACCAAGGTCTCCATCTTCACCAGCTCCATCTCTGTTGGTCATCCCCAGGGTGGCTTCCATCAAGTCATCACCATGGCTCCTCCTTCAACTCTGCCTGGGGCCTCGTCCTGACTGGTCTCTGGAGCAACACCTGGTTCCTCCTGCCTCTGGCTCCTCACTGGCTCCTCCCACCGTACACTGGCCCATGGGCTGTAATTTTTGCCCTGGACTCTTTTCTTTTTCCTGTGTTCCGTGCCCTCCTCCAGAGCCCCCGCCCTCCCTCCTCAGTTGGACTACTTACTGTGTGTGGACGCATCTTCCTGGGAGGGGGCGAAAAGTTACATGTACAGTATGGTCCGTCACCTGTGTTTCATTGCGTTTTTTGGTTCTGCCCTGTGACCTAGTTTACCTCAGTCTGGTTAATTAGTCATTCAGTTTACCTATTAATCATCTCATTAGTTCCTTTTGTTTTCTCTGTGCATAAAAACCCAAAGTTCTCCATTTTCCTCTGTTCATCCTCGTTTATATTAGTGGTTGTGCTTTCCTGTATTCTCCAGCAAGTTTTTATTATTAAAACCTGTTCCTTTGGATTCTTCTTCTTCGTGCACTTATTACAACAAACTCGTAACAGTAATATAAATCCACTTTATAATCAATAGATAAACATGTTCAAATCTCTGTATACCTATCATCAACTTTACAAAACCAATTTCAAAATTTCACTTGCACATATATAGCAAGATATTTTCTTCTTGCTGTGTAAATGAATTTATATACTTCATATTTTTCATATCTGGACTACTTACTACTGTGTTTCATATCATATATTTTTCATATCTGGACTACTGTGTCATATCTCTTAACCAGAGGCAAGGCATCTGATTGCATGCGATACATGAACTCAGGGTCAAAGCCTTTGTTTGACAGAGAAAGTTCATTATCAGTGGGTGCTTTTCAATATCCCTCCTCGTTTCCTCGCTCATCCGTCCTCCATCCTATCATCCGGAAGCCGATAAAGCTCAGCCATCTTGAAGGACATCTCAATTCTCTAATTGCACCACGAGGAGGCGAGGATTGATGAGTGAGTGAGAAGGCTTCCTGAGGACTCATGAGCGAGGATGTACAGGTGTATCCTATGCGGAAGTCTTTCTTGTCGAGAAACATGACGCACTTTCCAACCGTTGTTTAATTAGCCAAGCATGTAAACTCACATAATTGTAGTGAAAATAAAATAAATAAAATAAAACATGTTTTCATTAGGCCAAGTGTGCAAGTGTGCAAGTGTGTGCATGTATCGACAATCCTGTGGACATCATGTGCCCTCTAACGGTAGCGTGAAATGATGACATGCTAGTCTCGTGCAGGTGCAGTCACGTGATTGTGATCAGCGGTCTAGTGTGACGCTAGTCAGCTGACGCTCAGTTCAGTCGACCTTCCACTGCGGGAGATACGGGCATCCAAACATCTCCATCCGCATCGTTTTAAATATTCCCCTTACTGAAGTATGGCGAGCCAGTCTCAGGGCATCCAGCAACTGCTGCAGGCTGAGAAACGAGCCGCAGAAAAGGTCGCTGAAGCCCGTAAAAGTAAGTTGTCGTTTTGCTTGTCAACGCTACAGACTGGCGCTTAGCTAACATGCTAACTCTGACCAGCAAATCATTAGTCTGTGTATAGAAATAACATCGGGGCAAATAAACGAATTAGCTGGATTGAAATAAAGTGACATATCTCGTATTATTATATCATATTGTTTCCATGTCGACCAAATGGAAATGTTTTGTTGTATTGTTACCTTTTTTTCCCAACTGCTCATTCTCTGTCGTGTGACAGACTGCTCGGTAGATAAGCCTGTATAATGGATTTTAGACCAATTGTTTACATTTAACTTAATTATTCATTATGCCTCACTTCATTTACACTGAGGATGTTTGTAAAGGTTTAAAACACAAAGTAAATACGACATCGCCACATTTTAGCCTTTGAAAACAGATTTGAGCTCATCACTCTGTTGAGGAATTTTGCACATTTTTGTTGTTATTCTTGTTGGAGATATCAGGATGGTTCTTTATTATAGCGAAGGAAATAATGAATGTACTAAATGTCTCCTTTACTGGAGAATGACATTGACTCACTGGATGTTCACTCAGTTCCTGTTTTTATATAGATGTTCTGCTGGTGGCTCTCATTTCCCATATACAAGAGAGGAATTTCCCTGTTAGAGCAATATTTGACTGCTGATTATATTTTTTTCTATTCTATAAACTTATGGCACTGATATTAATGCATTATTATGAACATTTTGTGTTTTTTCAATAGGGAAGAATCGGCGCCTGAAGCAGGCCAAAGAGGAGGCACAGGCTGAGATTGAGCAGTACCGTCTGCAAAGGGAGAAAGAGTTTAAGACAAAGGAGGCTGCGGTGAGAATTACACATTTTTTGATCCAAGCATCCATCTGTATTCTTATCAGTATTTCTTTATTTACCTGGGTGAAATGTTGTCGAAAGACTGTGCTTTGAGGAATGCTTCAAGTGTTTGGTTATCGGCAGCTATATTGTCTTGTTGTTATAATTTCAAATCTTCCACCGTTTTATTAACGCCCTTGTAGTCCAATAGTTGCGTTCCGGGAGTAAAATCAAACTCGTTTTCTCCATAAAGGGAATTGATTTTTTTTAATCATAACTTTTAAACCTTTAAAGACAGACCTATGAGCTATGATAATGAATGGCATATGCTTCTGTTGAAGCCATCCATACAAATTATTCTAAAAAATATTTAGTTTAACAGTGGAATTCCTGACGAAAAAAATCCATCACCCATGATTTTGCCAAAAAAAAAAAAAAAAACACTTACACAAAAACCCACCAAAATCAAAGATTCAAAAACAAGTACTTTTAGCATCGGCCCACTCCCATGAAGCGCTGAGAATAACACGCACACACATATATAAATTGCATACTTTGCAATAATAATAAAATATTTTGTTTCTATATACACAATCAACATGTTTAAATTAATGACATTTTTAATTTTATTATGTACTTTGTAGGGCTGTCAAACGATTAATCGTGATTAATCGCATCCAAAATAAAAGTTTGTGTTTACATAATATATGTGGGTGCCCTGTGTGTAATTATTTATAAATACACACATATGCTTGTATATATTTCAGAAATATTTGTATGCATGTGTCTATATATATATATATATATATATATATATATATATATATATATACACACACACAAAATAATTACACACATATATTTTGTAAACACAAACTTTTATTTTGGATGCGATTAATCGTGATTAATCGTTTGACAGCCCTAGTTATTCGCAATGCCTCATAGGATTGTAGTTATTTCCCAAGGTTTACTACACAGTCCTGTACCTTTGTCTTTTTGTTAGATTTTTATATAATTTTTTTGCTTTTAATACAAGTTTGGAATGTTGTGATTCATCTTGTACCTGGCTGGTTTGTATAAGGTTCATGGTTTATAACTCTTTTACATAATAAAAAATCCTATGGGAAAACTGAACAGGAAAAAAAATTGGCAGTGCTTTATTTGGTTTATAGGAGAAAATCTGAAAGTCTTAATACAATTTTGAATAGAGCTTGCCTTCTATTTTAAAATGTACATTTTTAAATTGCATTATGGATCTAATAATTTACCAGCGTATCTTCAAATTATTTATAACCTTGCTCACTTTTAATAATACAATACTCACTTTTCTAGTCAAATAAAGCAATGAGCTAATGTGTGTTTTCTTGGCCACCTTACACCTTTAAGTTATTGCTTTTACAACATTGTTCAATAAATAAGTACATTAAACGGTTACAAAAATCTCAAATCCTCTGCAGTTTCATCATGGACCCCTAGAGGTCACACGTCTTCTTGAGAAACCCTAACAGATCCATATACCACCATAATGTAATTGGAAGAAACATACTTGTGCATTAGTATCAGTTCTGAATGC
The DNA here is from genome assembly GCF_988280905.1 of Pimephales promelas. NCBI lineage: Eukaryota > Metazoa > Chordata > Actinopteri > Cypriniformes > Leuciscidae > Pimephales > Pimephales promelas. The sequence goes on along the minus strand of NC_142772.1, from coordinate 9,091,891 downwards.
TACTGTTGCATAAAGTTAATGTCCCATTGCAGGCACTAGGGTCCCATGGAAACTCTGCTGTCGAGGTGGATAAGGAGACCATTGATAAGATGAAACACATCCAGGGCAGTTTTCAGCAGAACAAGGAGGCTGTGGTTGGCAACCTGCTGAAGATGGTGTGCGACATCAAGCCAGAGATCCACGCCAATTACCGCGTCTCTGGATAAACCGCTTTGTCCAACCACCAGATCCGTTACAATCTCTAAAAGCCCACACAGCACTGAGACAAAGACTGCTACTGGACATATCACATGTTACAATCATAATATTAACAGTCGCTGGACTACACTTAATGAAACACTTCTTATCTGTTTTGCAACACATTTCCTGCGATTTACAAAGATATTTATTAATCCATATACCAATCAAGGTTCTTGTACTTTACACACACATTCCTGCAGTGTTTTTCATTTGCTTGCACAGATATCTTTGATATAATCCAATGCAAGTCTTTGTCTCTGCTCTCTTGGTTAACTGTAGTATTGTCTGGTTTATCAGAGTGAGCTTCTTTCTTCGTGAATGATACCTTTAAATGTTTGTATGAGTGTCTGTATCTTGATGCTATGTTAATTTATAAGTAATCAGATGTTATTGTTTTATCTAATTCATGTATACACAGTTTTTTTTCAATGGTTCTTTTGTGACAGCTTATTGTCTCATACCATTATCTTAATGTAGTAATAGTAATTAAATTAGCTCGACAATTCCTCCCTGCGCTCTTGCTCTGTAAATGTAGGTGGCATTCCTCTATTTGAACCTGCTGTGAAAATGTAATAAATGTCTCTGTGTACAAATGGATCCACATTATGTTTTCCATGTGAATTTGTTCCACTTGTTTTTCTAGAACAATGCGAATAGATCAGTTAGTGAATATTGATTAACTAGATCTACTCTGGATCTAAGCTAAGTTTCATAAACTTTTTTTCCCCTAAATAAATAAATAATTAAATTCATATGGCAAGAGTGATGGTTAAATGCTTTAGACTGCCAGATGCCACACAATTTATTCTCGAGAACCAATTTACTGGCAAAACCTTGCAAAAACCTCCAAGTTCTTCAGATATTTTTCTTATAAATGAGATTTTTTTTTTTTTATCAAGCTCATGCTTAGGTTCAGTAATTTGACTTTGGTGGCAATGAAAAGATTACTGCGGTATTTATTGAAATGCCTTATTTAAAAAAAAATATCACTGAGTGATTAAAACAAAAAAAAAATGCTCAAAAGTAAAATGTCAGACGGACCTTGTATGTGAAGTATTCATTTATAAAATAATAACATGTTAATAAACTTAATACTTTAGATGGCTACACAATACGATATCAGATTGATTCCTTATGGAGAAAGATCAGGCACACTTTTCCAGAAGAGCTTTAATAAAAAGATCAATTCTGTTTCCAAATCTATATTTTATAATCTACTCAAATTAATAAATGCTGTATAAGCTTAATTTTTTTCAATGGTGTTAAATTATTTTTACTCCATAACACATTTAAAGTTATTAAATGTCTTATTCATTATTTGTAATCGCACAGGCTATATTTACATAATCACTTGAAAACGTAAATAAAGAGTCTTTAGACGTTTTAAGTTATAAGAATTTAGTAAAGACCCTCATAAATCTTCGTCAACATAATGAAACCATGCTTAAATATGCCATGTGGCAACGGAAGGACAGAAAGCCACAGTACTGTAGTGAATGTGCCCACAAAAGTCCCCCGAGGCATGAAATTCTCTTTATTTTTTATTCTTAAACAGAATGGTCTAGCCATGCTTGTGAATCAGAGGTGGAATCCTTTTATTGTCTATGGGTGGAATATATGGATGGATTTTCTTTTCTGAATTATTATTTTCACTTTATTGTATTATTTCTGTATAAGTTTCTTTACCAAGGTAGCGACTGAGAACAAGCTTTTACTGTTTGTTGTGTGTTTTAAAATAATACTAATTGTTTAAAGGATATTAAAAATACCAAGAATAAAAATAAAATTAATTGTGTGTGTCTGTTTTTTACTAGTAAAGAACATGCTAATAAACGAAATGTTCACACGGAAAATACGGGACTTTTATTGTGGATTAGATTTACAGTCTATGGTTTTATGGCTGACTTCACTCTCGCCTCTACTCGTCAGAAGGAACAGTGCAAAGATTAGTTCATTTACTGTTGTCCCAAAACTGATGATCTGAAGTGAATATCAAAGCCACCAAAGGAACCCGTGGACGGATTCTTCGCATGTCGTCAAGGTGAGGTTTTCGTGACTGCAGTTTTGTGAGGTAGTTTTGCCTGTAATCTCTGTTACTGTGACCTCTGAGAAGACATCATTCAGCTCTTTTAGTATCTAACGTTACATCAGATAATAAAGCATCAAGGCAGCTGGGTTATACACTGTCAAAAGAGTTGTGTTTGCGGGTCATGCAGGTCATTCGTGATTATCAGGCTCACTAATTTCACTTTTCATAAACTTGAGTCATAAACTGATATGAAACTGCTATCCTGAAGCATAATTAACTTGGATCACTTTAGTTTTACAGTGCCCTTGAACACCATTTAAGTTAAAGAAAAAATTTAAGGAATATCTCACCCCAAAAACTAAAATAGTCAACATGTCTTCTTTCTCGGCATGTTCATGTCCTGTTTACTACAATTACTCTTTTTACATATTGCAGGAAATTGTTATTTTGTTATATATATATTTATTATATTATATTTATTATATTTAATTTATCTATTTATTTGTATTTTATTTTTCATTCTAGTTTTTGTTTTATAGATTTGTTTTTTTCAAAAAAAAAATCAATTATTATTTAGCTTTAATTCTTTATTTCATTTTAGTACTTATTTATTTCTTTTAATTTTTTTTTTAATTTTTTTTTTACTTTATGTTAGCCTTAGTTTATTTTAAGAAAACTGTTTTTAATAGTATTAGTTAATAATAACAACACCGTTTCAGGGTTTTTGCAGAAAGCAGTAAATCCAAATGCAGCTCATGTTCATGTAAATCCATACACAATATTCTTACATTATTTTAAGAGTGTGTGTGAGAAAGACGGGATAAATAATGTAACAGAAATGTGGGAGGAAAGCTGTTTACTGAGCTGAATGTGTCGGGGGTTAAGAGCCCACTGCGAACACAATGCAATGTAAACATGAATGCTGCTTTTGCTTAAGCAGCTTTCATGCAATAACTGTTTCCTGGTGTTCATATAAAAGGTCCCCCGTTGTCCACAACAATATTCAAAAACCCCATGACCTTTCCAGTTGTTTGTGATTTACTGGATGAGGATTATAGACAAGGATTTATGAAAATATTAGAGCTGCATGATTCTGGATAATTTGAGAATCACAATTTTATTTTGTTTAAAATAGAGATGATTCTGAACAGACGACTACTAAACTAAATAGAGTTTATGACAAGGTTAATTGCTGCAGTCTATTATTTTTTCTATTTATAAGTGATTTAATTACTATGAATTATAATTTTTTAATAAATAATATTGAAAAATGACTGAATGATTCAATGACATGTTCACATATTTTAACAGTCACTCGTCGCCAGCTCTACTGGTTTAATGATGTAATTTATACACTGTAAAAAAAAATATTTTCAAGATTTGTTATCACAACATTTTTTCATAGTGTATTTAGTTCAGATAACTTATTATTTTGAGTTTCTGATGATTAAATCAATCTCCATTGTATGAACTCACTTTTTCCATTTCAATCAACTTAAAATTTTAAGGCAACCAGGTTATTTAATTTTTTAAGTTAAACCAACAATATTTTTTTTTACAGTGTACAGTTTATTTGAAGCATCATGTTACTTTAAAATGGTGATTTCCTCTATTTTGATCGTTACCCCAGACATCAGTGCTTATATCTAAACTAAACTTTTATCTCAGTACATTTGTAATAATTGGAATTATTTTAACTGTAATCTGGTTTAATAGACATAGCCGAATCATTGTCATTAAAGAATAAGTTCACAAGGGTGTTTAAATCAAGATCATAATCTTTAAACGATTAATCATGCAGTTCTACTCACAATTTATCCCCGATAAGAAAAAAATATATTTATAACCAAAAATGATATCAAAGCTGGTTTCCGTCATTGAATAAAAAAAAAATTAATTGCGACTTTTTATCTTTTTCTAAAAAGTCTCAATTCCGAGTTATAAAGTCAGATTTGAAAGATATAAACTCTCAATTACTTTCTGACGTTGTCTCACAATTGCACATTTATATCTCACAATTCTGAGTCTAACATTATAACTCGCAATTACGAGTATATATTGCAATAGTGATAAAAAAGGCAGAATTGTGAAATTTAAAATGCCCAGAGGGGTTATAAGATTTTATTAAAGGGGTGGTAAAATGCCATTTTCACAAGATGTAAAACAAGTCTCTGATGTCCCCAGAGTGTGTGTGTGTGAAGTTTTAGCACAAAATACCCTACAGATATTTTTATATAGCATGTTAAAGTTGTCACTTTTTGCAAAAACTCATCATTTTGTGCCTGGCCCTTTAAATGCAAATGAGCTACTGCAGAGGGCGGGGTTTCAAGAGCTCGTGTGTGTGTGTGTGTGTGTGTGTGTGTGTGTTAGCAGCTGCGATTTCCTCACGCAGACACACTAAAATGACAGAAACTGTTCTCCCTGTTAAAATGGAGTCAGTCAAAGATGGAGAGACTCAAGAAGTGACAACATGTAGAATACAACAGGATGTCTCTGAATGGTTAGTTGATTAAATGTAATCTATAAATCGCTCATAGTCATATAGACGAATCCGGCGAAACTAGCGGAAGTAAGCTGGGTAGCGTTGCGCCATTGCATCCTATTGTTTTAGTTGCAACTTGCGTCCACTGGAATAAACAGCCCGCGATTTACGACTGTCACTAACGTTACAACGTTAGCCCTTGTATAATGTCGAGTGGGTAAACAGTTTCCGGTATAAATTGCTTCAATGGTGGCAGTAAAATTTCAATTTTGAAGAGAAAACATTGTGAATACCCCGGGTCGACTGCCCCTGTCTGGTGCCGTACGGTTTACAAAGATTTCCTGGGCGAGTACAAGACGCGGACATTCGCGTATAATCTCTTGCTATTTTTTCTATTCAATTAACATGCTATGGTCATTAAATGGCTTTCCTGAGCTAAATATAACGTTATGTGACATAATTGTTCTCCCGCTGTTATATTGACCTCTTTCCATGGTTTAAAAACACTAATTGGTCGATATTATGTATACTTTCTAGCTGTAACGTTACCTTACCCTTGCCTGTTGCAATGTGAAAATGAGATAAATAATGGACACAAATGAAAAACATGAATTTGTTTATTTGATTTCATTTATTTATTTATTGTTGCCAAATGGACAGATCTTTTTATAGTTTCCTCGTTAGCAAACGTTAGCCTAGCTAGCTTGCCAAGCTATTTTCATAAATAATCTGTAAGATCGTTTGTACCTTCACCTGTGACTGGAGGCCAAGGTCTAACATCATCAACCCAACAAGTCATTCTGCCTGTCTGTAGCTGTCATCGAGGGTGTGTTCGCGTTATCACCGAGGTTTGTTTACATAACGGTGCATATGTCTATGCCGGTGTAACAGCTCAGTAATGGCGTCGCCACAAGATGGCAGCCTTCACAGAATGCTCGTCGGATTCGTCTATAGGAACTGTTGTGAGATACACACAAAGTGACTTTCTATTGCGTGTGAAAAGATGGATGCTGAAGTTTAAACTGACTCACAAATGCACTCTTATACAACCACTCTTCCTCTTCTCAACATGGGCTGAGTGTTCCCGGGGGCGGGGTTTATGTAAATTTTAGGGTTGGTGATGTCCCTAGCCTTGGAGGAATGTCATGTAGTCCCGGCTACCAGCCGTTTGTTGTAGTCCTTTTCTTTAAAAGCAAATATCTCCCTTTGTTTTGAACTTTGAGCGTTGTAACTTTGATTGTTTATGCTCAAACAGCAACATTACACACTAACTAAAGTTAGAAAAGTGAAATCATACTTTACCACCCCTTTAATGTACATTACCTTTTCAGGTCTAGAAATATATCTCATATATCGGGTTTTTAAGACTGTGGGAACCCCCTGAATCTTCAGAATAAAAACAGTTGTTGAAGGGTGAATTAAAATAATAATTATTTTAAGCTTATTCTCATGCTTGACTTGATTCAAATGATTTGAAGTCATCTCTTGCTGAGTTGAGAACCACTGATGTAAATGCAATGAAAGTGAATGGGGACTGAAGCTGTGAATTTCCAAAATGTATAAAAGTAGCAATAAGCACCGTAAAAGTAGTTCATATGTCGAGTATTCAGTATTGTTGCTTTTTGATAGCTTTGCCTTTTTACAGAGCAAAATTTAATCTTAACATCCAAATAGCAGCTTATCGCTGAAAGGGAAAAATGTCCTCTGACATTAATGTTAGATAATCAAAGTGTCCTTTTAGACAGAATGGCTCGAGTAATGATTAAAAAGTAACAAGAGAGCTGCACAACACTGTAAAAAAATATTGTTGGTTTAACTTAAAAAAGTAAGTAACCTGGTTGACTTAAATTTTTTAAGTTGATTGAACTGGGAAAAGTGAAAAGGAGATTAATTTAATCATCAGAAACTCAAAATAATAAGTTATCTCAACTATTTAAGTTGATTTGACGAAAGAAAATATGTTGCGATAACAAATCTTAAAAAAATATTTTTTTACTGTGTATTTTAGACTACAATGGGGGAAAAAATCAACTTGCTTTCACATGACTTGCTTTTGTTCCTGGAAACAATTTTTTTTTTAATGAGGAAGTTAGTATCAAACGTATGGGAAGGAAGGCCACTGGATTCAAAATGTGTGTTTATTTGTAGGTTGATTGTTTTGCTGAACTAGAAAACCAGGTTTTTTTTTTTTTTTTACCCAGCACCCTGTTGGATGAGGTCCTATGCCATATTTCTTCTTGTAGGATAAGTAGTCTTAATAAGCTATCAATTGGGCGATTATTATTATTATTGTTTTTTTTTTATCTTGTTCATTTAATATAAGAGTTCCATTGTGCCATTTGAAATTTTCTTCTAAAATGATCATTTTTATCAAGCTTGTATATTTAAGTTCAGTAATTTTACTTAAATGGCAATGAAGATTACCTATTAATTGTCATTTAAGTGAAATTACTGAACTTAAATATACAAGCTTGATAAAAATGGTCATTTTAGAAGAAAATTTCAAATGGCATTTAGAGGCTTTTGCATCTGATCAAATTTTTTGCCATGAAAATTGCTTCAGATGCTGACGTGGCATTAAATAAAACGATCTTTCTATCATTGATTGGCCAACATATATCTTTACCTCTCTTATGAATTACTCTTGTGTAAACGGGTGTAAAGTACTTTGATTTGGATCTGTGTATAGTGCAATAGCAGGTCAGGGTAACATAACACTATACCTCGCTGTCTGTGTGACTGTGACTACAATGTCTCTCTTTAGACTGTCTGTCTTTAGGCTGACTCCCCCAGTGTGAAGTGACTTATTTCACTTATAAAGATAGACCTATTGTGCGACTTTAAAATTTGCTAAAGTTGGTAGTAATTTTGGAAAGAGTATAAGCTACCGGGCTGTAAAACAAATGATTCAGCTCTTGTGTGATTATGATGGTAATCACACAAAATGATGGTTTGGTTTATAAATGAACTATATTGCAATATGGTTTGAGTATTTCGTCATACTGGTGTCCATGTTGGTTTCTTAAATCGGCCTTTACACAACTGAAATGTGTTAGTTTCACTCTGTTGGTTGGTTATTCTCAAATGAATGTGTGTCATCAAAGTTTTGTTTCATTTTGATTTTAATCTCTGGCATTAAAGCTCAAACCAGTTTTTACTCTGATGCATTTTGTTAGTATTTAGTCTGGTCTGAAAACCTCTTATGGTAAATTTTTTTTTTTTTGCATTTAAATTATATTTCATCACTTTAATATGAAAAATATGAGAGACAACATTATTGATATCTTGATGCATTTTAAAATTAAAATCATAAATCAAATTCACCAAACAATTCGCTAAAATGAAATACCGTAATATGATTTTTTAAACATTATGGTAAGTTTAGCTATTACAGTAGTTGTAATGAAAATGTCACAATGCAAAAAAAATCATAATGGTCCTAAAATTACGCTCTATTTTCTCAGTATGAAGTTGGGATGAAATGTACGGAGCCCCTTAAGGGACATGGTGGTGAAAATAGTGAAACAGAGCAAAAGTAGACAGTTGAGAGGGTATTCATTCAAAACTGAGTTTCAAAACGTCCTGCAACATGACTGAGTTTAATAGTGGAAACTGTGAAGACTAGAGGAAAGTAAACGATTATCTTCTTAAATTAAAGCCAGTTGGACTCGACATATCCTTAGAACATACTAAAGAACCAGGGAGACTTTAATATATTTTGTAGAAACTTAGTTTATCTTTATCTAAGTTATCTGGATAACTGTTTGCTGTAGTCAGGCAACTTTGTAAGGAAAACGGTGTAGTAAAAAGATTACAGAAAAAAAAAGAAAGCTCAGATTGCTTGTTGAATCTATTTGAACATAGTCATTCGTGAAGCTCTTTCCCATTCTAGATGTGTTTTGATATTGCTAATTGTGTAATTTGTAATATTAAAATTTAAACAGGGGATTTTTTTGCCCCCATACCTCAAATATTTGGGGCATTTTTATGCCCCAAGCAAGCCCCCCATTTATTTGTGACCCTGCCTATGATAATACACATTAAATACAAAAAGAAGTACCCTGCCTAAATCCAAACAAAAACAGGGTTTTCTATTTTTTTGCAGTTGATGTGATTTGTTCGATCAAATTCACAACTTCTGGTAAACCAAACAAAACCAACATTCAACATTAGACCTGTTTGCTGTTGTGAAATTTTGAAATGCACTATGTGAGCCAACTGTTGTTGAGTTGCTCTTTGTACCTCATCTTTACCTCTGCACTGAAGCTGGTATATTACTAATGCTGTTGAACATGTTGTCCCCTTCACATTCATTTGTGTAGTTTCCTGTTTTATGACCTGATGAGAAGTAAACGGGGTCTAAAACATCATGACGATCAGTAATGATTGACCAAATCCAAGTCCTCATGCACTCAGCGTTGAAAAGGTCATTGATATAATCACTTTGTACATAATGATTAATGCTTAAACAAGATAGTATAATTACCATTGAAATGAAAATCCCCCCCCCCCCCCATAATTTGTCTGCTATTTATATTTATGGCAGCAAGCACATAGCTCTCAATTGAGGTTCTTACAGTTCAACATTGTAAAAAGCTGTTCTTTGAACATCAATAAAGTTAAATCACTCACGTACTTTACATAACTCAAGCAGAGGTTTGCATTGAGTTCTCATTGTGACTGTTGAGGACTTATCCTGGCCATATTTTGCGTATAGGTCCATTAACATTTTTTGCAATGTGACTTTAGACAAATTTTCTAAAAAAAATTCGCACTGTTATGTTATAAAGAGAAAATGTGCACAAGAAAATGCTTTCTTTGCCTGTTTGCATTCATTTGGCGTTTTACAATTCAAATTATGTCATTACGTCATCCTAAAAAAAAAAAAAAACGTTGAACTGGTGTATCTCAACCCTCGCACAAAAAAGTTGATGCATTGAAAAATCTTTGATTTCGTTAGAAAGTTTTGTTGTGTATGATGCCTATATTAACACAAGTGTGAACGATACCAATAATACTGATAGCAGTAACATGCATGTGGACACGTCATGTGACACCATTTATTTGTTTAAGCACTTTTTCTTGACAATTGTTTTTGCCAAACTAGTTTGTACTAATTTAAAGTATTGACATTAGAATTTATGTTCAACATAAAAAGATCTAGGCTATGTGTCCATACTTGCAAAACTGTATCAGCAGCATTTCCATCAGCTAAATCAGTAACATTTTTGTTCCGTTTAACCAATATATTAAATAAAATATAGTATTGATTAGACATTTTTGGTCACATAATTATACATAATTCCCATGCTTCATTCTTAAAAGTAATTTAGGGGTCCTGATACCACAACTTAAATAAATGCATTGTTGCAAGTTAAAAACTAATTTATTTGAGTTCTATTGACCTAGTAGTATTGATCGTTACATTAACTTAATATTGTGTGTAATTTCCACTTAAATTTATTTCTTTCTTTTTAAGTTGTCGTAACTTAATTAAATGTTCTTTAACTTTGGAAATTTGTCGGTGGATTCTAGTTCCCAGCATGCGTTGCATATGACTGGATAAGGAAAATAAATATTAAAGTTAAGTGTAATTTTATTGGTATTTTAGTAAAGGGAAGGTCCTGTTAGTGTTTATTGTTATATTTGATGTTTAAAAGTGTTTATTTTATTTTTAAGTTAATTAAGCTGAAAATGTAGGTACATGAAGTTAAACACTATATTGACTCTACATATTTACTTGCAAACAAGTTGCATTTATGTAACATATAAGTTACATACTAAATATGTAACATGTGCTACAGTGTAAAAAATATTGTTGGTTTAACTTAAAAAATTAAGTAACCATGGACAAATTTAGTTAATACAATGAATGAGATTGATTTAATCATCAGAAACTCAAAATATTATGTTATCTGAACTGTATAAATTATTTAAGTTGATTTGACAAAAGAAAAAATGTTGCGATTACAAATCATGAAAATATTTTTTTTACAATGTATGCTATCTTTGGCATTTAATAGGTTGTGATAAGATGAATTGGCTCCAGGGCTGGAATTCATGTAGTTAACTTTTTTTGATTAATCAAATTTTACAAATTATTAAGTTCCTCTAACTCAATGTAGTTTGTTGGTCGAATGTAATTTTAGTCAAAGTTCTTATATCTCAAAAAGACTGATGCACAGCACAGTGTTGCATTTTTTGAGTCAACATATTTCAGTCTTCTATTTGTATTGTTAAAATAGTTTTTAATGATTGTTGTTAAAAATGTGGAAAAATAGTCATAATACACATTGTAGGTTTTGCAAACTTTTAACTGGCACTATATATAGTCAGCAATAGTGGATGAAGACAAAGGTTTTACCAGGCTTTGTGGGTGTGGATAAAACCTTGTGATTGGATTAATGGTAGAGGAGGGAAATGAAAGGCAGATGAGAGGTCACATGACAAGTGTGACCATGCACACACTATACTGCTGTTCCTGAACACTATCAATATCGGGATGCACTTTATACGCTCACTGCACCTGTATGTCAGAGGATAGTAAGAAGGAAGGACTGACTGGAATTACTTGTACATTTTTTGTGGTTCCCAGCCCACACAAAAAGATACATTCATAAGGAAACAAAGGAAGCCAACTGAGAGAGTTGACAGATTTTGCTTGGGTGAGTTGTTTCTTTGAAAATTCACCATTGGACATCATTTAAAAATATATATATATATTTTGTATTTGACAGTCATATTATTTGTACCAAAAAAAATGTAATGGCAGAAACAAATGAATGCAAAATTTAGTTAATATTTTGTCATGTTTACAAGTATCTCAAACAGTAATACCATGGTACTAAATAATATTTTATATTATATATCATGCTATTTATTCACATAGTGATTTAAAGAATATAAAAAATAGCACTACCAAGATACATTACTAAAAAAAACTATGGTTGTAGTAGTAATGTGTACTGCCAAAAAATCTGAATACCATCTGTAAAAGCCGTTATTGTACTAAGTTCAGTCACATGATGTGTTTTACTTCTTGACAACAGTGCACATTGTCAGGCCTCTCAGCTCTGTGATTATGAAGAAAGGATTCAAGCAGACATTTATTTTGTACTTTGTGACTTTGTGTACTTTGTTTTTTTTTTTTTACAAAATAGCATTCCAGGCTTGTAGAAGACTAGCCAAGTGTCTGTTAATGGCAAACAAGAACATGCTGACTAATCGTTAGTTTAGATAATAATCTTCATTAGTCTGATCTGTGTCTTGTACAGCCGTCTCTGATGTGTGTTTTATGCCTGAGGCTGTCCCAAACCTTTAGGAAAGCATGTTTGCTGCTCAAATGGGAAAAATAATTGTTTTATAGAGACGTGTATTAGATTATCTGGACGACGTTTTCTAAGTGAACAGCCTGGGGTTGTTGGGACATTCGATTAGTGAAGGTCTTTTGTATCTGTTGTTCCTTTCTCAGCATTTGATCTCTTTTCAGGAATCGAAAATAATCAGGGGCTTCGCTTAATACACAGTAAGTGACCCTGAAAAGTATATTGGTGTTTATATATATATATATATATATATATATATATATATATATGTTTTAGTGGAAAGGACTTTCAGTGGAGGGACCAAAATCTCTCAGGTTTCAGTAAAAAAATCTTCATTTGTGTTTCAAAGATGAATAAAAGTCTTACAGGTTTGAACGACACAGTAAATGGTGACATAATTTCCATTTTTGGGTGAACTATCCCTTTAATATATCCACTAAATTTCACTGATGCTAATGCTAAGTTAATTAAAAGTCTAGTCAGGTTAGTTCTGAGAAAATCAGCTTTTTTATTCTTTTTTTTCCAGATTCAGTTTGGTTTGATATTTTGTATGTAATGCAGTGACATTATATACATGATCAAGTGTCTAAATACGTTTTACTACCTCTGTTACTGTTGGCTATTTTTGGCTGCTTATTTGAACCTGTTGATCCTATAGATTATCCTTATGACTGATTTCATAGTGTCAAGCTTTCATATATCCCTGAACGTAGTAGCTGGACATTCATGATCCAAGAACACTTGAAATGTTTGTTTAATTCGGCTATGTTCTGCTCCTTGCTTTTTCATTGAGCAGAATAGTCATTTCATATTCTGAAAACTGTTTTATTTGATTTGATTATAGTTGAGAGCTGTCAGACACATAACTTGAATCTGTAAGGATGGTTTGTACTCTGATCTCTCCCTAGGACCTCTGTGCTGTAAGAGAAGTATGTCACATTCACACGCTGATCATGCTGACCATAGCATGGCACCTGATACCACACACTCTCATGGGGACCATACGACGCCCGACGCAGGTCATGGGCAACACATGATGATGATGGTGAGAAAACCTGCAATTCATTAAGCATGAGTGTCACTATATCAGTTCACTTGATAGAAATCTTGATGTGAAAATCTTTTTCATCATTTGAAGCTGTTGTTCAATGGAAGTAAGACTGCTTCTGCATGTTATTATAGAATTAAATATATTATATTATATTATAGAATTGCTTTATTCATTATGTGCAAAGGTAGGTTGACATAAATTCTTTGATTCATTATACTTTTAGCAAATGACCTTCTACTTTGGCTACAAAAATGTGGAGCTGCTATTCGCTGGGCTGGTCATCAACACCCCAGCAGGTAAGATGCTCTTTTCTTTTTCTTTTTTCTTTTTTTTTTAAAGAGGTGGGCATAGATTCGGTTGATAAGACCCTTATTCATCGTCTGGAATCGTTTAAAGCCCTTTGAACAGTTTGCAGTTTGCACTGAAACTGTCTTTTGGACCTTTAACCATTTGGTTACCAGTAATGTCCATTAAATGGAGAAAAATCCTGGAATGTTTTCTTCAAAAATCTTAATTTCTTTTCGACTGAAAAAAAAAAAAGAGACATGGACATCTTGGATGACATGGGGGTGAGTAAATTATTAGCAAATTTTTTTTTTAAATGAACTACTCCTTTAAATCATATTTGAAAACGTGTAGTAGACAAATCTGCACACAAAGTGGCAGAACAGGTAGACTTCATATTTAAATAGCAGTTTTTCTGTGCATTAATATTCACCGACACAATCAAAGACGGTCTCTTAGATTGGATTCTTTGATTCCGTCCATGTTTTCCACATGACAGAAATCATAGGGCCCTACTAACAGGAACAGCTTTTTAAGGAATAGTTCACGAAAAAAAGTCATAATTTACTCGCCCTCATGTTGTTACAAACAATGACTTGCGTTCTTCTGTGGAACATAAAGGAAATTTCATTCACTGCAAGTCAGTGGGCTCTAATGTTGTTTAGTTCATAATGTTCTTCAATATATCTATTTTTGTAATTGTAAATTATAACAGATGTTTATTTTTGTGTGGACTTTTCCTTTTCCCGGGCTCTTCACACTAGCAGCAATTTGATGTTTTCCAGTTTAATTCGCATTTTCGTGGCAACATTTTATACAAATTAGCATTGATTTGATGTGTCAATTGAAACTTTAAATCAACAGTTCAGTGACTTTCTGACCTCCAATGAACCACTTTCATTTTAGAGGTGACCTGAAACTAGATGTTGAAATATAAACAAAACGTGTTACTGGTTGTTCTTTCAATGTCATAAGATACCCTCTTTGTGTTGAGGCCAAGTGTACTGGTTGTACTGGTTTTACTAGATTGTACTAGTTTTATGAAGCTGATTCATCTTAATTATGAGAATAAAACAGAATATTTTGTAACCAGGAAGTCTAGATAACACTGGGATTGTAAAATTAAGTAACAAACAATGTACAATAAGGTTTCTTATGTGTTCAGGGGGTCATGAACTTAAATTTATTTTATTTCCGCTTATAATGTGATCAATAATTTTACACCAAAAAATCCTAAATTAGAAGTAATTAGCTATCTTGTATTGAACCCTCTCTTTTGAACTCTCCGTTTTGATGGGCATTTTGTGTTCAAGGCTTGGAAGTAAATGCCCACTTATATGATTTGGTAACAGTTTTGAATATTAAAATCATTTTCAACGCCCCATTACACGTGTGCAATTGTTTAAAAAAAATTACGATGTTGAAAAATATCATCTTAAATATTTGCCAACAATGTGAAACGTCAATGCGTATTACATTTATGCTTAAGTCTTGGTTGTGGCAAATATTGTTGAAGTACTTGGAGTTTCCACACTGTAAAAAAAAATATTGTTGGTTTAACTTAAAAAAAAAAAGTAACCTGGTTGCCTTAAAATTTTAAGCTCATTGAAATGGAAAAATTGAGTTAATGCAATGGAGATTAATTTAATCACCAGAAACTCAAAATATTAAGTTATCTGAACTACATAAATTATCTAAGTTGATTTGACAAAAAAAAAATATGTTGTGATTACAAATCATGAAAATATTTTTTACAGTGCAGTTATCTGATAATCCAGCGCATTAACCCTATAAATGCCGAAGCAAATGAAAGAACAGCAAATCACAACTATTCAGTTTGACTGTGACGCTACAGTATAAAAGACTGCAAGCATATCAAACCCTGTATCAAATAAAGCAATAGTGACACATGGTAAAAAAAAAAAAACACTGTTAGTCAGACTTGTGTGTTGCGCCATTATCGGATCCAATAACGCATACTTGTCACAGTAGGATCACAAGGAAGGCAATGCAATGATTTTTTCACAACTTGGTCTTGTAATCTAAGACATCTCTATCATTTTGTTACTTGATCTGTTTGTTTGGTGTTTGTTTCTCATATTTTCTGTGACATGGGCCATGGCATGTGCGAATTGGTGGGCGGGGCTAAAGCGGCAATGATGTAGAAATGGGTGTTGATCATCTTCTGTAGAGGCGTTTTTTCCATCACACTTTGACGCAATAATGTGATGTGATATTCGATATTCAATATTAAAATCTGTTTGTGAACGAACGAAGAACTTTGGAGTTCGGAGACATACAAGAGTTTTTATAGTACAATGACCTCTTAAATGTCAAGATCAAGGAAAAATTGATTTCTGACCCCTTTGACCTTTCTTCATCCTCATCTTTAGAGATGGTTGGTGCTTGCATTGGTGTTCTCTTGCTGGCTGTGCTCTACGAGGGCCTGAAGATCGGCCGTGAGGTCCTGTTGAGAAGGAATCAGGTGAACGTGCGCTACAACTCCATGCCTGTCCCAGGAGCCGATGGCACCGTTCTCATGGAGACACATAAAACAGTCGGGTCAGTGAAATGAGTACTCATGTTTTCAGGAGGTCTGCGCAGCTGTCAAAGTCAATGAGTCAAAGTCATCAGTGCTCAATTCCGACTTATTGCTCAGATCCGATTTTTTTATTTTGTATAACTGTTCTCATTGTTGTTTTAAATGTGGCCAATATCAGATTCTAGTGCGAAAAGATCATGGTCTGACCTGCATGTGTAAAAGAACTATGAAAAGAAAACGCATACAGTAAACACTGAAGACATTAAAGCTATTGCACGTCTATTTAAAGTGGGATCTGCCACCGAATCCAGCGAATTTATGCGCAATGCAAGCAATATAAAAAACAAAGATGAGAATACAAATAATAGAGAGCAGTGTTGTTGAACATTTATGATACGAGCCCTCATGTTTTGCTTGTATAGAGGGTTTTCACGACGTGTCATCAATCCGGAAGTCGGACATTTTGGAGGCACTTAACATAAACAATGCCACTGAACTGAACGGACTCGCAAATTTGGCTGATTATTTCTGCTGAAAAATGGTCGACTTTTGGTCTGTACTAATCGGTCGCATTGGGATAAAATATTTTGAGTTCTATAGACTGCCAAAAGTTAAAGAGAAGAGTGCAAAAAAACTGATGAAAGAAAGTGTTTGACTGGCTAAAATGTTGACATAGTAAAAGGGATACTCCACTTTTTTTGGAAATAGGCTAATTTTACAACTCCCCCAGAGTTAAACAGTTGAGTTTTAACATTTTCAAATGCAAAGTTTCAGCTGATTTTCTGATATTAAGAAGAATATCAGTAACCAGACAGTTTCTGGTCTCATTGACTTCCATAGTAGGAAAAAATATATACTATGGAAGTCAATGAGACCAGAAACTGTCTGGTTACTGTTATTCTTCTAAATATCAGAAAATCGATTCGAAAACTGTAAAACTCAACTGTTTAACTCTGGAGGAGTTATAAAATTAGCCTATTTCCAAAAAAAAGTGGAGTATCCCTTTAAGTATGGCTACATTCACACTGTCAGTCCAAATCCGATTATCTTTGTATCTGATTGAAATCTGATCTAAAATGATGACCACACTGTGTATCGCAACTGTTCAGATTTGATTTGTGAGTCCATGCAGCTCTTGGGCAATACGGCACTAACATTGACATTGATGGAGGAGTTTGCATTTGCAATAGAGATGTCTTATTTCAATTTTACAGCATGGAAATGTGTATCCGCCGCGCTGGACTATACTGCGTATTGAGATGCAGAACTGTAGGAGGCTGTTATGTACAGCCTTTTTACGCGCTGGTTTCAAAATATGTTTCAGAAATAATAGTTTTCTGCCCATCACTTTGCAACAACAACACAGCATTGTTTCGGCAGCGACTTGCAGCATGTTTCCTTCTCTAACAACCACTGGCGCTTACATTTTATGAGGCGTGAGAGTCGCATACCACCCAAAATCCGATCGTTCAGACTGAAGCTGGTGTCCTGATGTGTGAATAGGATTTCAAACCACATGGAATGGATGCATGTGCTTTTTTGGACTGACAATCTGAACGTAGCCTATGTCGGGATATGAAATAGAAAGAATAATTGCAGTAGGGGTTAGAGAAGCTAGCTCGTTCAAACCTTTACCTCATATTAACTTTAGTTTGCCAAAATTTTGCATTCTCTCCTGCTTACTAAGTCCTTCTCTTATATGATTTCGCACCTGCCACGGGTTTTTTTAGTGTAACAATTTGTTCAGTAGTACATAAACAGTGCAGTCAATGCTGTTGTTTACATCTGAGTAAATGGCCCAGAACGTGACGTCAGTGAAAACCCTTTAGAGTGCTATCTCTGTAATACTTTTGAGCTCTGACATCACTGTCCTTCCACTGACTACCTTTCGCAACTGGCTTGATAACTTTGGGTATGTACAATCTTTGAGAGACTCCCATGAGCGTATGAATCAGGACGAATGTTGATCAAGAGGGACGTATAAGTCGCATGAATTCCGATATGACTTCTCAGGCCAAGTTTGCATTGCAAAACATATGAACTGTATCAGATTTAGTACCACATCAGCACAAATCGGAATTGAAAAGATCAAATACCATGTGGTTTGTGCTGATCACGCTGTCATGAGAAAAACAGACACGTGAGCGGATTTAGGCCACATTTACCTGCAGTCTGAACATAGCCTGAATCTTATTCTGAATGATTCATCAGTGCACAATATTGTTTGTCTTCATAATCTTTTGTAAAATTTCAGCAGTTATTAGATGTGCCCTTTTCAAGTCTCCATTATGATATGAAACGGCCCCATTCTAAACGATCCTGATTCAACACCCTACGTGTTTCACTTGAATTACATACGCCATAATTAATTTTAAATGGGTTGCAAATGCAGTTTCATGTTTTTTAGCCAGTGCTATTGAGTTTTCTGAGGACAGGCTAGCACCTCCTTGCGCCACTGTTTGAAAACCCCTGGTTTGCAGACCTCTATCTCTGTAAAAACACAGTTTTTACAAGTATTTCATTGTTGTTTGTATGACAGGGTCAGTAATAATCAGCCTTTAGCCTGTTTACACTGATTTAATCATCCCTTGTATGTATTCATTACCACACGAGTGACCTCTTAGAGGTAAACATGCATTTTCTTTGGTTTCTTCACACTGATGACCTGACTTTTGTAATCCCATAATAAGGTCAACACCCGGTTCTGTTCTCTTCTCCAGCCAGAAAATGATGAGCGTCCCACACTTCATCCAGACGCTTCTTCACATCATCCAAGTGGTGGTCAGTTACTTCCTCATGCTGGTGTTCATGACGTACAACGGTTACCTGTGCATAGCAGTGGCGTTGGGCGCCGGCCTCGGCTACTTCCTGTTCAGCTGGAAGAAGGCAGTAGTGGTGGATATTACAGAACACTGTCATTAACCTCTCTTGGATAAAAACACCCACTGTACAATCCCAGTGTTTAGAGAACTGTATGATTTCATAGTTCTTGGTCAATATTGGCCAAGTAGCTCTTGTTCAATTTAAAGCTCTATTTTGATTTGATTTTGAGCCCCATATTTCATATCCCAAAAGCTCATCGCCACCAATCCCGGTCATTTTCTCTGTAATGTTGAGATATGTGTGCACAGCCTAAAGGTCGCAGTCACGTTCATAAAGATAAAGAGCAAAAAGGTCAATTGTCAATAGTGTAGCCATGTATGAAGCTCAGCTCGCACAGAAGTCACTTCTCATTGAAATGGATTGATTTCGAATGCAAAAATTCCCTGAACAACGGTAACGGAGGGGTAAAATTGACCGTTGCTCAGTGAATTTTTGCATTCGTTTGAATAGGAATCCATTTGATCTGGAATTTTGCAATGGATTCCAATTTTTCACAATGGATTCCAAGATTTTCTCCACATTGGCCAACTGAAAGCCAATTGGTTTGATGCGAGTGGTTCTTCATGCATCACTATTCTTTTGACAGTGAAATTTTACTAATGTGACTGTGCCTTAAATGTGACCAGACCTGTTAACAGTCTACCTCCACATATACTGAGATTCACGAGTTACCTTGTTCATTACACTGTTATCCAAATCTCTTGATGCGATAGAGCCTTATTAAACCCTTTGCCTTAAACGAGGGAACACACACACACCCCCAAGAGGGTGACCGTAGACTCTAAAATCCAAACTGGATTTGGACCCAATATACAAACTCTAGTGGTTGGAAGGGTGTTTTTTTCTTTTCTTTTCTTTTTTGGAGGTTGTTATGGCCAAGTGTTTCACATCAATGAAACTACAGTTTATAATCAGTGACCATTGTTTAGACATAAACACTGGACTGAGTGATGTTTGCACAAGAAAGAGAGGTGAGTTTGAAGTCGAACTTTGCACCCTTTGGAGTGCTTTTAAGCAAATATATGGAGGAGATTGGTGAAAAATAAATTATATCTAATGCCAGTGTCACCGATTTCATTTTGTAACACTCAACTATGACTGTGTACTTGATATCAATGTTTTCTAGCCATCTTTATGTAGAATCTTTTAAGTTGACATCTTTTAAATAAAAAAAAATGTGGCACGTGAGCTGTTAAACATATTAAGGTCATCGCTCTGACAGTTCCCAGAATGTGATTGTCAAAATTGATGAGTTATGCTCCTTCATTTGAAAGGGGTGTGCCTTTACATGTGGGACCCAATGTCAAGTGCCCAGACATTAAAGTGTATGAATTGCTTGTGAAAACAAAAGGCTGAAACCGAAGGCTTTTTTTACTGACAAAATCACATTTTAAACCAGTAAGCATGTCAGTTTTTTTCTGTATTTGTTTGTTTTTTTAGTTAAAAGTAGAATATTCACATCATATTTTTTGCAGCAGGTGCCACTCTATCTGATTGACTATCAGTCCTATTGCAATTTTATTTTAATAACATAATAAGTTTGCATTGTCTTAGATGGGAAAAACTGCAAGCTTGAGGGTAGGAGTATTAAACTTTCTTTCCAGTACTGTGGCAGTGTTACCATTTCTTAGGCTGTTTACAGTTCAGACACGTCTGTAGAGTTTGAAATATACACAGTGCTGTAATCATGAAGTAAATGATGAATAAATATTATATGATTTCAAAGATAATTGTTGTGACCAGTTCATTTATAAACCAACCTGTTTTTAAAGGAGTAGTTCACTTTAAAAACTTTTGCTGATAATTTACTCACCCCCATGTTATCCAAGATGTGCATGTCATTCTCTCTTCAGTCGAAAAGAAATTACGTTTTTGATGAATTCATTCCAGGTTTTTTCTCCATATAATGCACTTTACTGGGAACCAAACGGTTCAAGGTCCAAAAGACAAGTTTCAGTGCAAACTGTTCAAAGGGCTTTAAATGATTCCAGACGATGAATAAGGGCCTTATCAAGTGAAACGTTCGCTCATTTAAAGTTTAAGTTTTATAAGCTCAAATGCCTGCCTTGCTGTTCTCTGATGCGCATTCATGACTCTCCTGTTCGAACTCGTTCATCAAAATGAACAAATCTTTTTTTGAGTAATTTGGTTCATTCAACGAACGAAATGAACGAATTGACTCATTTTTGTTCATTTTAATGAACGAGTTCGAACAGGAGAGTCACGAACGCGCATCACAGAACAGAGCAAGGCGACCATTTGAGCTTATAAACTTAAACTTTGTTATTTTTTTATTAAACGAGCGATCGTTTCGCTTGATAAGACCCTTATTCATTGTCTGGAATCGTTTAAAGCCCTTTAAACAGTTTGCACTGAAACTGTCTTTTGGACCTTGAACTGTTTGGTTACCAAACCTGAATCCTGGAATGTTTTCATCAAAAACCTTAATTTATTTTCAACCGAAGAAAGAAAGACATGGACATCTTGGATGACGTGTGGGTGAGTAATTTATCAGGAAAAGTTTTTTTTAAAAAGTGAACTACTCGGCTCACTTGTGAAATGTTTGTCCTTGTCAAATAAAAGACGTGAAAAGATGCAGATTTCTCCATTCAACTAGCGGACTTTATTTACTCAGAAAAATAGTCCCTTAAAATCAGTTGTCACAAACGCAGTTAACCAAACACAAAATGCATGTGCTTTCAGTCTATTTCAGGTCAGTCAAGATCAAAACAATGTGTGCGAGTGTTGTAAGTTCTCAAGACCTTATAGTCCATTCTTCAGGTTTGCAAATTGTCAAAACTGAAGGTTTCCAAAAAGTGATGGTAATGTGTTTGGCTTTGGGTGGGGTTTGTATCCGATTCGCTCGTGGATCATCTGCTCCCTGGTTTTCCCGTCCGTGCCGCCACCTGATGCGCCGCTCATCTCACTGGATGTGGCTACACCAACTACATCCACCTCATCCCTCTGTTTCTTCCGGCTCTGGACAGACATGGAAAAGTAATGTGGAGATTATAACAGCAAAATTAATTCTTACTTAAACTTGGCCATGCTGGTATAACCAGTTTGTTCCAGCAAGGATGGTTTGGATCATACGATTAAAGGGATAGTTCACTTTGAAATACATTTTTGGTATGTTTTAGCTTACTTGGTGTCTTTGTTTCCGCAGTTTTTTCAATTTTGATATTTTTAGGTCAAACCGTTCTTGTCTGTCAGTCATAAAATGCAGGTATATGGTCACCACCTCAAAGAGCATGCACAGAGAAGTCCAAATTAAACATGATTTAATGACTCATGAATGTTAGTACACATTGATGGCCTAAGACACGAAACGAGCAGTTTGTTTGAGAAAACAAACAGTATTTATAAAGTTTTTACCTCTTGTAACCACAGCCACGTCCAAGTGATCTGAGGGCGCGGGCGCTTCGGTCTGCTCATGCGCCGGAAGTGATCATGTATTTCACTCATTGCTCATTTACACCGATTTCGTAAGTGTTACCTTTCAATGTGAAAATCTAAACATATTTAGATATACAGGTAATCGCAATGGAAGACGATTTCTATATATGACAGACAACGTTGATTTTTTTTTTCCCGCAACCGCGAAACACAAACCGCACGTTTCGTGTCTAAAGCCATCAATGTGTACTTACATTTACGAGTCATTAAATCAAGTTTAATTAGGACTTCTCTGTGCATGCTCTTTGAGGGGCTGACCATAGACTGCATTAGGCCAGATGGGAACTGGCTCCCTTACTGAGCCTGGTTTCTCCTAATGTTTTTTTTTTTTTTTTCACCACTGTCACCTTTGGCTTGGTCAGTTAAGGATTAAAAGACAATCCCTCAATTTTACAGACAAGCTTAAGTCTAGTCCCAGACTAAAATGCATGTTTTGAGTTGTTTTAAATGAAAGAAACTTGCACTGTTTTGTCTCAAAATAAACACCAGTAACGTTTTTTTTCTAAGACACATTTAGCTGTCTAAGACGCAGCTGCACTACTTCCTGAACTTAAGCCAGCTCCTTGTTTCCTGTCTGCCATTATTGGTCAAATTGATTGATTCAGGTGTGCCTGACCTCAGTAGTCATGGCAACAATAATCAGACAGACCTGAATTAATCAAGTTTGGCCAATAATAGCAGACAGGAAACAAGGAGCTGGCATAAGTTCAGGAAGTAGTGCAGCTGTGCATAAAGTCAACTGAAGCCTAGGCCTTAATCTTAGCCCTGTTTGTGAAACCAGGCCAATATTTAGCAATACCTCTGATTTAACTACTGTCATTGGATGAGAAGAAAATTTCTACTGAATTGAGAGATAATGATGTTAACTTTGTAACATCTATACCATTTTTGAACTGAATTGAATCAATAGCGAACTGAATAATAACACTATTGTCTTCTGTAGAGCTTTACAGCTCAAACTGATTAACTTTGAAAGACACTGAACACTATTGTGTTCTGTGGAGCTGAAATCGGTATTTGTTTCAATTCATGAAATACAAAAATACTATTTTCCTGTTTATTAATGTGATGCTGCTCTGAAACAATGGGTGTTGTACAAAGGGCTAGGCTATATAAATAATTATTGCTTGGCTGTTGATGTTAAACGAATCATCTCTTGGTTGTTTTAATGTACAGTACAGTAATTTGTATAGAAAGCATACGGATACAGACAAGTCCTAATTTAAGATACTGATGAACTGATTAAGAAGATTTTACCTCCAGCTCTTTCTTCACACTTTCAAACTCCTCGGTGTCATCCAACTTGAGCTCGAGGCGCGTGGGTTTCCTACGCAGCATTTTCACATCACCGGTTTGAGTTATTGTGGATCAATTTTGTGAGTCCTAAAAACAAAAACATACACACAGTTTAGCTATGCTCAACTCTTGTTGACATGTTTTGAGGAAATTACTTTCACTGAGACAATGTGTGCAACATTTCCATTTGAATAATACATACTTGAATAAACATAATTATTTTATGTTTAACATAGTTAAAAATCGCACATAATGTCAATTCAGTGAATCGACTTCTGCAGCAGACACATAACCATCTTGTTTAGCAGCTACATGCTAATTAGACCATTAGCTTTAAACTCGGTGTCTTATACAGCCACAAAAAAACAGGATAATGAACCATGAAGTCTGCTGTTAACTTTAGTGGACATGACAGATCAACGACAAACAATTCAAACTGAAAGATTGGACTTGTTGTTCACATCACAACACTTACCGCAATCTCACTCGCTTGATTTCAAAGAACGCTCAGAAGGGGATCATGGGAAATGTAGTTAAAGCGCATATGAGGGGGAAAAAAGGATAAAACTCCGTGGAACGATGGTGTGTGGGTGGGATGGGGTGTTGATCCATTACTGTTTTATTTATTACGTTTTACATTTATTTGAAAAGCCCATAATAAGGAATCTGATGGCGGGTTATGTGACAACTTACACCACCACGTTTATGTACGCTCATTTAATCTTCAGTTCATGTGTTTCACTATAAAAGCATGAAAACTAACCAACGTAATAAACTTGTAAAGACTATAAAACCAGATAAAACTTTCTCTACTCGTGCGGACTGACATATATTAGCCGCTAGATGTCGTGGTAAACGTAGAGGTGAGAAAAACAGGCGGAAATGACGGATATACTGTGCGCCGGATAGCCCGCGTTGTGTGGTCGTGTTTGAAGACAGTACACATTAGATTTCATAAAAACAAACAGTTTTTAAAGGACAATATTTGTGCGTTTGTGAAAGCATAAAGGGTGAGTGAAGAGGGTGAGTGGTTTTTTTTTAGATAAAATGTGTTTAGTTCTATGAACATCCTGCAAAAAGTTCTGTGAGAACGTTGTTACAGACTACAGTGATGTATCATAGGTTCATGTTACTTAATGATTGCTGTATTCAGACACTATGGTGTTTACTTGGTTTTTCAAAGTAATTCAAAGAATATCACGGTAATACCACACTACGTCTTGCTAGTTTAGAAGTATAAGTTATTCAGCCTTTACATAATACCTTAAGTTTAATATGTCTCATCTTTCGTTGACTGTGTGTATCACCCATTTAACTATAATATTTTGATGATATTGAATTTTTCAGCAGCCAAAGTAAAGGTTAGGTTGGTTTGTATGCCGTAGGATTGTCCATGTTATTTGTAATGCATGATATGGTGTCTCAATAATTATTTATGCCTTTGTTTCACTTTCAGATCAGATATTCTGTGATTTCTAGACAAATATTTGAAACAATGTCGGATGAAGACGAAGTTCCACAGGTGAAAAGGGCCAGAATCTTCTATGGAAGCCTTGAAGAAAAGGAGAAGGAGCGCCTTAGTCGTCTTAGCCGTGATGGACCATCTACCAAAGATGCTGTTAAAGCTGGCATTGATTCTGGACATATTAATATCTCCAGTGGTAAGATTGATATTTCAAAGCAGCTCTGTTCTGTGTTTGGACAGTCAAACTCAACCCTCAAACCACTAAAATCTTGAAATATAATTTTTTCCAAGTGTTTTAACCCTGTAAAACCGACTGTATCATATTTAATGCATACATTTCCAAGGCCTCTAATTAATCAATATGGTCAAAACAGTCATACCCTCTACATGCCTTTCCCTGTGATTGATAGTTTATACTTTTTTTAGCATGGAAAAGGCCTTTTAGTGTAATTCTAAAATGTCCACTTTCAAATCTTGGTAGTACATGTCTCTATATTATACTAACATAAATGTTGTGATTATTATGTAATTATTATTCATACATCATGGTTTAGAAAAATCATGTTTAAATGTGACGAGTGTCTAATCTGATACATCAGGCTTTTGAGGCATATTTATTTGTTCATCTCTCTATCAACATGGTATTGGGTTGCATTATATGTTTTGAACCTCACAAAATAACACTTGAATTTCATCTTCTTAAGACATATTATTGGGAGATATAGTGTCAGGACTGATATTTAAATGCAGTTAATGTAAGTAGTCTTCTGTACTTTTATAAAGTCAAAAGTCAAATATCAACGTCTGCACCAAATTGCATATTTTTTTCCTCAGTTTGAGCTTAAAAATGCTTGTTTTTAGTTTTAAGTGTGAGCTCTTTGTTTTCATTATGTCATAAGATATGTATCTATCAGGCATAATACAGAAGATAAATCACATATGCAAAACATTTTTTGGTTCTCTTTTATGTTTAGTCTGAAAGTTCCATTAAACAAGCTTTATTTTATGTCAAGCTTTACAGGGTTGTTATGTGACTGTTTGTGAGACGAAGTGAACTTTAGTAATAGATTTATTTCTTTTTTTCTCTCGTCAGGTGAGTCCATGGAGATGGAGGAGCGCGTGAGTGAGCGTCAAGCTGAAGTGCTGGCAGAGTTTGAGCGCAGAAAAAGAGCCAGACAAATCACAGTCTCCACTGATGATGTGGAGGTCAAGGCCTGCCTCCGAGCTCTTGGCGAGCCGATCACGCTGTTCGGGGAGGGGCCCGCGGACAGACGAGAGAGGTTTGTGACTTTTTTTCTATAAAGCTCTGCTGCTTATTCTTGCTAAGAACTTCCTTCTTAGACAGGAAGACCAGACATTAGATCATCTGACATACAATCAAAAAAATGGTGATTAGCCATTTTGCACTTCGTTTGCATAATACGACACAATACAAGGTGGTCAGTCACACTACACTTTTCGTTCCATTGACTTCCATTCATACGTATGCGAATGTGTCAGACTGCAAACACAAGCTCATGTGAAAAGCTATGCTTTTTGCTGCTCTTCAAAGTTACAGTTTGGTGAACTCTGACCTGTGGGTTCGCTTCACTTGAAGATGTGACTGACCAGTAGAAAATCAGTATGTCACGGCGTGATCTCTTGGCTGAATTAAAAATAAAAAGAATTTTTTTGCATTAAAGTCGAGTATATTGTATATTTTGAATGTATTACTACTTGTTAAATGTTCAATTCATGTTTATAATAAATACACGCGTCAGCATGACGTCGTATCACTTCGTAGAAATGAATTATGTCATTAATATCACTTATGTTTAATTTTCTCAAAATAAAATAAAACATTAATATTGTGAAATATAATTACAATTGAATATAAATTATATTTTAAGATACCATTTATTTCTGTGATGAATTTTCAGCAACATTACTCCAGTCTTCAGCGTCACATGAACATGATTTTTTTTTTTTTAATCATCACACTTTTTTTTCACACAGTTGTGCTACTTAATATTTTTGTGGAAACCATGATAATTTCTTTTGTAACATTATAAATGTCTTTACTGTAGGGCTGTCAAACGATTAATCACGATCAATCGCATCCAAAATAAAAGTTTGTGTTTACATAATATATGTGTGTGTAGTGTGTTTAATTAATTTGTATATATAAATACCCACGCATGCATGTATATATTTAAGAAAAATGTGTTATTAATATATCAAATATTTATATATAATATTAATTATGTATAAATATTGATAAAGTATATACATGCAAATATTTCTTAAATATATATATTCATGTGTGTGTATTTATATATACAAATTAATTATACACACTACACACACATATATTATGTAAACACAAACTTTTATTTTGGATGCGATTAATCGTTGCCCATCCCTACTGTGTATAATTATTTTGTATATATATATATAAATACACGCATGCATGTATATTTAAGTAAAAATATTATTATATTTAAATTTATATAAAATATATATATATATATTATAAAATAAATTATATATAAATCTATATACAGTATATACATGAAAATCACAGTGCACCACCCACATATATTATGTAAACACAAACTTTTTTTTTTTTTTGAAAATCATACTGACCTCAAACATTTGGACTTAAGTGCGCTACTACTGCGTGATGTTTTTAACTATACATATACCATGTCCAAAATGACTTTTAACATCCTTACTGACAGGCTTGTCTGAAAATCCAGTTTTATTTGAAGTTTGGGGTTTTTATGTGTTTCCACTGTTTATTTTCCTCAGATTGAGGAACGTTCTTTCAGTAGTTGGTCCTGATGCCTTGAAGAAATCAAAGAAAGAGGATGACAAATCGAAACGCTCTCAAGATGAGGTAGGAACATTCCAGTTTCAAAACGTTATCATAGACTGAATGTCAAATGGAAGGTGATTATTATATCTATACATGTGTTTTGCGCAGTATCAGCAGACATGGTACCATGAAGGATCTGCATCTCTGAAGGAGGCACGTCTTTGGTTAGCCAAGTATTCACTGCCCAGGTAAACACGGGATGGATGATATTTTACGGTAACATCTAACAATAGAAATAAAATGCAACCAAATGTCATTATTTGTGTATTTTAAATTGATTCTGTTTGGTTCTCCAGAGCAGTGCAAAGGTTAGATGCTGCAAGGGCCCAAAAAGAGATTCCAGAGTCTACAAGAACAGTTAAACAACAAGAGCTTCACAAGAACCTCCGGGTACGACCGCATACCAAGTGGAAAAAGACACAGGCTTTTATGATGTGTTGTAGTTTTCTGTAGAATTATTAAACTTGTTTTGTTTTATTCAGAATGTGAATAACTTCTGCAGTCAAATTGGAGATGACCGTCCAATATCTCACTGCCAGTTTAGCCCCAACTCTAAGCTGCTTGTGACTGCATCATGGTATGTGTTCATTTTCTTTATTAACTTTTATATATATATTTTTTTTTTAAATAAAAGCATTAAAAATAGAAGCATTCTTCACACACAAAAATATATATATATATATATATATATTTTTTTATATATATAATATATATATTTTTAAAAAATAGAAGCATTCTTCACACACAAAATATATATATATAGCTATATATTATATATATATATATATATATATATTTTTTTTTTTAGGGTTATTTAGATGTTTTATATAAAATGTATTTGAACAGTTTTTAGGAAGCATCAATTTATACTTCTAGACGCAAATATTATATAATCCAATTAATCATAGAGTCAGTCTTAAATTACATGAAGAGACTGAGAAATCCATAGAAGAACTGTGGAAACTTCTCCAAGATGCTTAGAATAACCTACCTTTGCCGCACTTAATCTAAGTTTAGGCACTTCCTACAAAATAAACGAGTTTTTGCTTATCAGCTAACTTCTATTTACTAAATCAAATAAATATTTGATGTAATGACCCCCCTTTTAAAACGGAAACAATTCTCTTTGGCACACTTGCACAGTTTTTAATTTTATTATGCAGGCAGGTTGTGGGCCATACCATCTTTTGTAGGATTAGTTCTAGAAAAAATTGGTCAATTGATCAATTATTTACAAAAGGAATATTTTGAAATGTAAAATTATTGTTTTTTTAGAGTGTGTAATGTTTCAAAGATTTTAAAAGATGCATTTTTTTGTACTGAGTTTGTCTTTTTTTTTTTGGTAGGAGTGGCTTGTGTAAATTGTGGAAAGTTCCAGATTGTACGCTAATTCGCACGTTAAGAGGTAAATGTTACAAATATGCTCTATAGTGTTTATTCTTGAAATCTGTCTTTTTTTTTATTGCCCTCTTATAATGCATTTTTATTGGATTAATTGATGGTGAACTCTTCTTTCTCAGGTCACAGTAGCAACGTGGGAGCGATTAGCTTTCACCCTCAAGCCACACTCACACTTGAGGAGTCGGATGTCAATATGGCCTCCTGTGCTGTTGATGGATCTGTTAAGCTGTGGAGTTTAGACAGGTGTGTATTGTTAGTATTACTTGCATTTTCTTTCTCAGTTTCTGGAGTAAATCTTTGTAACATTCACCTGTACATACATCTGTAGTGATGAGCCAATAGCAGACATTGAGGGGCACTCTAAGAGGGTGGCTCAGGTGGCCTGGCATCCCTCTGGACGATTTTTGGGCACAACTTGGTATGATTTTTCTTATTTCTTTCTGTTTTAATATAGTTTTTTATTAGGTAAAAGCAAACTAGAGTTGTCAATATTGCTGTTAGGCTACATATTTTGTTATATATTTAACAGAATAAGCTTTTTTTTTTCTTCTTAAAGCTATGATAACTCATGGAGACTTTGGGATCTAGAGGTCCAAGAAGAAATTCTGCATCAGGAGGGTCACAGTAAAGGTGTCCATGACCTGCACTTCCACCCAGACGGTTCTCTGGCAGGAACTGGGTAAGGGCCTCGCACTGAACCCTGAGTCACTCCACTGTTTTTGTATAGGAATTGGTGCAACCCTCTTTACAACTACTTTGATGCTCATGATTAATTTATGAGACCAAGCATATATGGTTTAAGGCCAGATTAAAAAAACAACAACAACAACATTTTAATCCACTGTGCATGGTTCCTCACACTTGCAATATTTGTTTTACTAGAGCCCAGACCAATTAGGCGTCCACTTTTGTGATGATTAAACTTGCGTTTGATTGATTTAATAGGATGTGTTACATTTGGCTTTTGAGCTCATTGTTGTATTCATTTCATTTGTCAATGCTACAGTGGTTTGGATTCATTTGCTCGTGTCTGGGACCTTCGGACTGGTCGCTGCATCATGTTCCTGGAGGGCCACCTCAAAGAGATCTACAGCCTCAATTTCTCACCAAATGGGTGAGAAAAAGAAAAGACATATTTGGAAGATTTACTAAAGCCGTTTACTGTTATTGGATCTTAATTTGATAATTAACCTGAAAATCTTCCTTGTGTAGCTTTCATGTGGCAACAGGAAGTGGCGATAACACCTGTAAAGTGTGGGACCTTCGTCATAGAAGGTGTATGTACACAATCCCTGCCCATCAGAACCTCTTGTCCTCAGTCAAGTTCCAACGTAAGTATCAATCAAAAGGAGATTTTCAGTCATTTAGGGATGATTCAGTCACAAATAAAAATTGTCTTTATTTACTCACCCCTCTTGTCGGCAACCTCAGTCCCCAAAATGAAAAAAAAATAATAATAATTTTTTTCCCATTTTTGGAGTGTCAATATTAACAGGGTCTCTTTCTTTTTAGCTAACGATGGCCATTATTTGCTGACTGGTGCATATGACAACACAGCAAAAGTGTGGACCCATCCTGGCTGGTCACCTCTGAAGACTCTGGCGGGGCATGAGGGGAAGGTCATGGGACTGGACCTTTCACCTGACGGACAGCTCATTGCAACCTGCTCTTATGACCGAACCTTCAAACTCTGGATGGCAGAATGAGATTCTCTTGCTCTTGATATATTTTCATTTTACATTTTAGTTAAACTGTCTTTTAATTTTTTAAGTTTATTTTTGAAAGAGCTAGGAAACAACACAGGACATATTTAAACTGGAAGCTGATTGACAGTTTGGTTCAATCAAATCATGAATACAAACAAATGTTTCCCATAGTTTGAGTTGTGTTGTAACAATCATCTGTTATTCTATTGGATTGTCTAAGATCTGAAATCCAGTCTGTCCATTCTTCCATCTTTATCATATTAAAAGTATGTCCAACATCCTGTTCCATTTTGAACACATGTCCAAGCTGAGTTTTGGTGCCCAAATAAATTGCATTTTATTTTCCATGGCAATCTTGTAAAATAATCTTTAAGTTCTGCTCCATTTGGATATCCATTGTATATTTAAAAAAAAACCATCATAATAATTCTGCTCAAGACATTCTGTAATCTCACAGTCATGGAGTTCAGTCTATGCACCATCCATTAAGCAGAAAGAGATGGATATGAGCGTGAAGATGAATCTAGCACCACCAGCAGCAGAGCAGGCAGTGCCTACAGCAAGGGCCTCTGCGGAAACCATGGTCCGTCAGGGCGATGTTGGCCCAGGCTGAAGGGGGTTGATCTGTGATTGGCTGCTTTACAAAGGAGGTTTTGGTCTCCAGCGGAGCTTTCTGGCTGTACGTTCGCTGGTTTTCCACTTCTGCTTTAACACCCAGAAACGCTGCCAGGTCTAGGTCTAATCCAGTAGCGCCCCCACGAGGTACAGGAGTGTTCTGTCTGCACTGTGGACAGGGGATCCACATCTACGAGGAAGAGACACAAAAACACACGGGTGAGGTGTAAATCAGTACGTCGACACATTGGGAAACGTTAAAATTACTTTGTCAATGTGTGAGCTTTATTCACGCAACATGACATCATGACTTTTGCGTAAACATACACGCCACTTTAGAGTCAAGTGGCGTGCTACTTATCTCTACGCATTTGTTATCCGCGTTTCCGCATGTCTGTACACGCCGTCAAATGTCCGCGCGAAACGAAGCAAATGGGGAGCGATCTTTTTTTTCCTAGGATGGTAAGGGAACAGTCATAAATGCCATTAACCCCAGTGACGGTTAGGTTTCCCAGACAGCAAACTGACATTGAATCAACGTGGAAACGACGTCTCTCATGACATTGAAACAACGTTGATTTGCTCATTGAATTAACGTTGAACCAACGTCAGGCGCGGCATTCTTCGAAGCTAAATGAAATCGAAAATTGGTTTGCTTACATAACGTTGAAACAACGCGTTGATTTCAAGTTGATTTTCCGTTAGTTTTGAAAGAATGACGCATCTGACGTTGGTTCAACGTTAATTCGATGAGCAAAACAATGTCAGATCAACGTTGTTTCGATGTCATATTTCCACGTTGATTCAATGTCAGTTTGCTATCTGGGTTAGGAACGGGGTTGATAAGTCATATCTTTTTTTTTTTTTTCCTAGGATGGTAAGGGAACAGTCATAAATGCCATTAACCCCAGTGACGGTTAGCTTAGGGACGGGGTTGAGGTAACTCATTTATTTATATATACAGTACGTTAAGTCAACGGCGTTCATAAACACGCTGAAAAGCGATTATGCGTCTTGATAGCACGCCAAAAATGGAAATACGAATTGGCGTGTCATATACACGCTACTTCATGAGATCAGATTCACAAGTAGTTTGTTACAAGTGTCAATATTAAAATTGTTCACGCTAGTTAAATTTGCTGCTTACAAATAATGTAGCATGTCAATGCAATATTAATAAACACCTATGTAAAAACATTTCAGAATATAGAAACTGTGTGATGTATTTGCGACTGAAGTGGAGATTTTTGCGCATGAGGGAAAAACTCATTTTTGAGAGAATAGCCTGAAAAGATATATATTGTTATTGATTCTATAGAGTCAAATAGATAGTCTAATAAACACTTAAATGTATTAAAATAGACCCCCTTCCTGAAAAGAAATAGTGGGTTTTGCATCTATTGTCTCGCCTAATAGAGTAAAAGATGTTTCACCTCAAGTTATTTTATTTTTTTGGAGGGCACAAGCTCAAGTGGAATTTCTGGATGTAATATGCATAATGGGTGGAGCTAGAAGGTCCAACCACACCCTATCCATAACCATATTCCTCCACCCATTAGATTCACAGAGAATTTGGACTAGTTCAAGCTCCACCCATGACGTCAAGAGAAGAACTTAATGTCATTTGGTTTTGCTGTGAGCACCATGTGGCAGCACATAAAGCTTCCAAATGGTGTGTTTGACTTGAGTGGCACTGCAAAAACCGATCAGTGTGTGATCCATTCGAAAGAAAGCATATGGAGCTGTCTGCTCTCAAATCGCTCTAGCGGTACTTTGATGTCACAAACTGATCAGTTCGCACAGCGCCACTTCAAGTCGACCACACCCAAAGTCTGTGAAGCGCAAACCCAGATTGCATTGGTCGTGTCAGTCACAGTGCTGATTGTCTACACAACGTTGAAACAAGAGGTGCCATGTTGTAATTACCATAATGACAAGATTTCAATTTATAAAAAGCACACATGTCCTGGTAGAGCTCATAATATAAGAATTTTCTGAGAGCAACTTTTACCATGTGACCGCTGTACCACCTGACTGCTACAGATTTATTTAAGTTTTGATAGTATTGCCACAAAAACGCAGAATTCCCAGTCTGAACATAAAAGGTCACATGTTGCCATCTCATGACTACGGTAATGACAAGCAAAGACATTTAGTTAATAAAGTGAGATTAAATACATAAAGTAGATTTGTGCTATTAAGTTTCCATAATATTCTGTATCCATATATTTTGAGGAATACTTAATCTATTTTTGTGGTATGAGTAAATGCATTCTTTAAAACTACAATAACCACCACGTCGACACAGACATCGCACACAACGCGTTTGCACATTTACTCCCAACATAAATGGGAAAATAAAGTAACTCGCCTTACTTGTTTGAAAAAGTAACTAAAAAGTAATGTGTAACTAGTTACTTGAAAAAAGTATTCTGATTACATAACTCATGTGTTAAGTGTTTTTTTAAGTGTCCATTAAGTGTTCCCCCAACACTGTTTATAGGTGTCTGCACAATACATTCATTTGTGATAGGAAAAAGTATTTTAATATTGCATTTAGCCTTTACCTTTAAGCTGAAAATGTGTGAAAGAAAAAAAAAAAACATTGACATTTTACCCAGATAATCACTTCTGTTATGAATGTTATCTGGCAACTAGAATCAAATCGCAATGAAGCATATTCAAGTCCTACCTGCTCATTGAGGAGGGTGGGCAGCCGCTTCAGACAGGCCTGGCAGAACGTGTGACCGCAGTAGAGTTTCCGAGGGAGTCTCTCTCCCAGGTTATACGCACTGTAGCAAATGATGCAGTCCAGTTTACGGCTGTCTCTGGAGTTCTGTGCCACAGTCTCCACATCACCCTCGACAGGAGCCTCGGACACAGGCCCATCCTTATCCGAGATCCTACAGAATGAGCTCAATATGAAACAAACATCTCTGTGTTTGCCTCAGATATTTAGTGCTGACTTTGTAATGGTTGTACTTGTATTTAATTTAACTCAACTTAAATAATGTTCCCCAAAATATGAAAGAAACATATATTTATATATATATAGGCTACTAAATTGACACTAGATGATTCAAAATAATTGCAAAAATGCCACATAAATTTCCTCCCCACAATATTTAACTCTTTCCGATACACAATGTCAGCAGGTAAGGAGTGTGTAAGCTGAGCTGCATGTATCTGTTTACTATTAATGGCTGGCAGCAATGAAATTTGTATACACATTAGGTTATGGTAAAATAACTGTATATTGTATGCTTTTATCCTCTTACAAATGATCCTTTATTCCCGACCATCTGTCCCAACAAATACAAAACATAACCATGATCATACAACACGCTCATTACCTTATGAGAAATATTTAATGAAAAAAAAGCTTTTTTTGCATGACTTGTCAAAATGATTCTATTGTTTAGATTCAGAGCATGAACCTTTTGTTTATCGGAAATCCTAATTTCATGTATTATATATATATATATATATATATATATATATATATATATATATATATATATATATATATATATTATATATATATTGTATTAACTTAATACAATTTAATTATATATATATAATTAATATATATATTAATTATAATTATATATATATATAATTAAATTGTATTAAGTTAATTTTAAGTTTAATTAAAGAAACATGCATACTTTGAAAAAGAAATGACATTTTTGTGAAGACATTTTTTTATTTTATTTTAAGCATAAATTCAAATATATTTTAACTCAAAAGCAATTTCCGTTGAAAATTTCCATGTGGAAGTTCTACCTGTCCTCTTCTTTCTCTGGTCTATTCTGTACGTCGTTGGTCTCCTGAGGTTCTTCTGTACCGTTCGCAGTTCCATCCATGTTTATTGTACGAAAAGTCCAACTTCTGTTAACATTTTACAGTCGACTCTGTCTTGGTTTCTTCATGCTTCACATCCTTTGTCAGGTAGTTTAACACTTGAGTGCACCTTCTCTTGCTTTCCCTGAAGTTCCCAGCAGCACTGGCACTGTCTTTGTTGTCGTTGCTCTCTCTCTCTCTCTCTCTCTCTCTCAACCAACCAACAACAACTGCCTCTCTGAAATGGAGGGCAAACAATGGAGTGCTTCCCTAGAGCCTTTAATATTTAAGTACCGCCTGACGCTGTGAACCTATGCCTTCACACACACACACAGTTGCACGTTCACCCTTCTGAAAAAAGAAAAACCACCGGTGATTGTGGGAGGGGAGTGGTATGTTGTTGAGCAGGTATTTTATTAATTATCCCAGAGCTGCACTTCTATGTTTCTTATCTTCTTCTTTGTATTATATTGTTATTTTCTCTTACTAATTTACCTAATAGGCACTTAATGTTTCACATTATGTCTTGAATATGCTAATGAACAAGTTAATCAATTATCAAAAGAGCAAAGGACTATTCCGTAGATACAGTAGCCTATGAAAAGATTTGGGTTTAGTTTTATGGAAAAACATGAAATTAAATACATCAGACACGTTTAGGGTGCAAGAAAGTAGAATGGGAGGAGGGAGTATTGCTTTACAGTCACAAAACAGGCCTGAAATTCAAGCCTAGTCACACACAGACAGTCTGTCATCAATGTGTGCCTGCCAAATTAGTTCTAAGACCGTCATCGCCCCCACACCTCAGTAACGGTATTTTCCTATTGGCATATATCTGTTATTATTGACCAGGAGAAAGTGAAGTAGAAGGGGGTGCAGCTGAAATAGAGTCACAAACGATTTAATGAGAGTAATGGCGAGTTCAGACTGCACGATTTTGGCTTGCCGACAGGTTTTGAGAAATCGCCGACAAATGCCTGAAATTACAGGCAAATCTGTGACAATCGTGCAATGTGAATGCGCAAAGACGCGATCTGCTCTGTGAAAAGTGTTCTGACTGAAAACTACATCGACGCTTACCAACAGCCAATGAGAGAGCAAGATACAGAGAGTTGAGATGTGTGTGGTGTCCATCAATGTGAGTTCCCATGCAGCCTGTCTGACGTCTGATTGCCCTCATTTTGCCATCAGAAGAACATTGTGAACTAGAATTACATGTGAAATCACAGATATACAAATATGCTTCAGCAAACAGAGAGTTCAGGGAGGAGATACAGATCACATGTCAACAAGCATGACATTGTTTCAGAAAAAAACTTCTTCTCAGTCTATTTGGACCCAAGAAATGGAAGAAAAATTCGTAGAAATTTGGCAGGAGCAACCGTGCCTGTTTGACGTTTCATCTAAGCTGTACCACAATCGGGTCGAAAAAGAAAAAGTCTCACGAGAGAACACCGGTCTTGCACGTGTGATGTCGCGTCGTTTCCTTGTCACATCTCGCGTGTGCTTGTTGTGAAACGTACATAGTTTGGGCGAAGCGCGCTAGACAGAGTTGTCTGCGATTCTTCCAATTGTAATGTCATGCAGTGTGAAATCTTCCGTCGCCGATCCATTGTGCAGTGTGAACACAGCAGCGACTGAATGCTGGCCAAGATGTGCAGTGTGAAAAGAACAGCGACACGTATACTATGAAAATCGTGCTTTCCGAGCTCGGCATAACTGAGGTTCCCTTAGATGTTGTGGGTCTTAGATGAATCAATCTGGAGCCTCAGACAGGAAAAGAATAAAATAACAGCAGCGGGGCAGGGCAGAGAGCTGTGGGAACGGAACGAGCCGGTGGTGCGAGGGTTAATGAGTGCCAGCTGTGCGCCACACTAGTCTCGAGTCCCACAGAGGAGCTTCGGAAGGATAAAAGGAGTGATGACTTGGGATGCACCAGGGCGGCCTATTTCCTCTTTCGGACAAAAACCAAAAATGCCATTTTCAGCCGATAACTTTTAGTGGCCGAAATTTCGGTGCATCCCTAGTGATAACAGAGGAGGACCAGGCCTGAGACATTTATGTTTCTAATATTTTCATATGTTTATATGGGGTGGCTATCTGTGAGGGGCTACCACTTTCGTTTTGATCTTTGTTTATTTTTGCAATTAAAATTAAGTTTAACGTTTGCCGGTTGCCACCTCTTTAGCCGCGTTTCCACCGCAGTTAACAGGAACTATTTGTCCCAGGAACTT
This sequence comes from Pimephales promelas, assembly GCF_988280905.1. Lineage (NCBI taxonomy): Eukaryota > Metazoa > Chordata > Actinopteri > Cypriniformes > Leuciscidae > Pimephales > Pimephales promelas. The sequence continues at coordinate 9,054,181 of NC_142772.1, read as the reverse complement.
TTTTCATAGTAACTTTTTTTCCCAGACTGCGTTTTACACTGTGGACTAACCTTTCCCAGTCTGTGCGTTTGTTTTGAGTTTTGTATGGAGGAGATTCAAGCTGTGCTGCTTTTGTGTACGATTGGTTTACTAATGAGGTAATTAACAAAACGGCAGAAAAGAGACGAGCACCCAATAATAATAATAATAATAATAATAATAACTTTAATTTATATAGCGCCTTTCAAAGTACCCAAGGACGCTTAACAAAGGACATGAAATGGGAGGGGGGAGTTAAGGAGGAGGCACGGGGCCGAGGCAGCTAGAGCCCAAAGGCCTCAGTGAAGAGGTGTGTTTTGAGTTGATTTTTGAATGTTGAGAGTGATGAGGCAGAGCGGATCTCGTGGGGAAGTTTGTTCCAGAGTGACGGAGCACCAACGCAGAAAGCTCTATCACCAAATGTCTTAAGCCTGGACTTAGGGACAGCAAGCAGGTTCTTGTCAGAAGAACGCAGGGACCGTGATGGAGTGTAGGAATGGAGAAGATCAATAATGTACTGGGGTGCAAGTCCATGTAGGGACTTGTATGTCAGGAGGAGGATTTTATATTTGATGCGGTACTTTACTGGCAGCCAATGTAGCTTCGTAAGGATAGGAGTAATGTGAAGACCAAGTTTTGTGCGTGTGAGCATCCTAGCCGCAGAATTCTGCACATACTGAAGTCTATCAGTGGCTTTGCTGGGTAGACCGAGCAGGATACCATTACAGTAGTCAAGTCTAGAGGTGATGAATGAGTGGATGAGGGCCTCAGCTACAGAATTGGTGAGGCACTGTCGGAGTCTGGAGATGTTCTTGAGATGGTAGAAAGCAATTTTAGTGACGTTTTTGATGTGTTGTTGGAAGGAGAGAGTGGAGTCCATGATGACGCCCAGGTTGCGTACTTGAGGAGATGCAGAGATTGAACAGCCATCCACATCCAATGTGAAGTCATCAACTTTTTTAAGAAGTGACAGCGGGGCGAACACCATGAGTTCTGTTTTGTCTTTGTTCAGTTTGAGGAGGTTATTGTCCAGCCAGTGCTTTATGTCCTTCAGGCAGTTAGTAAGTGGCACTGGTGGAAGCGAAGTAGAAGGCTTAGTGCTGATGTAGAGCTGAGTGTCGTCAGCATAGCAGTGGAAGTGTAATCCATGCTTTCGGACGATCATCCCAAGTGGCAGCATGTAAATATTAAATAGCAGTGGGCCTAGGACCGATCCCTGTGGCACGCCATGCAGGACCGGCGCCAGATTAGAGCAGATCCCCTTGAGGGCGACGTATTGTTGCCTGTCAGTGAGATACGATTTAAACCAGGAATACACTGTACCAGTAAGGCCAATGAGTTCAGAGAGACGTGTAAGAAGAATGGGGTGGGAGACTGTATCGAAGGCTGCAGAGAGGTCAAGGAGTATCAGGATGCTGACATGGCCAGAGTCAGCTGCCATGTGAAGGTCATTTGTGATTTTGATGAGGGCAGTTTCTGTGCTGTGATGTGTCCTGAAACCAGATTGAAAAGGCTCGTAGAGATTGTGCTGTAGCATGTGATGGTTAAGTTGGGAAGCCACAGCCCTTTCCAATAACTTAGATATGAAAGGTAGGTTTGAGATAGGACGGTAATGGTTTAAATCGTCTTGGTTCAGGCCCGGTTTTTTAAGTTTAGGGATCACCACAGCAGTTTTGAGGCTGGTGGGGACCATCCCAGATGACAGCGAGGTGTTAATGATGTTGACCAGTGTTGGACCCAAAGTTGGAAGACATGCCTTGACCAAGGCTGTCGGCATAGGATCATGTTTGCAGGTTGTGGCCTTTGCTTTTGATACTAGCTCAAAAACTTGAGCTGTATTGAGCGGGGAGAAAGAGGAGAGGCAGTCCTGAGGCGCGAGAGCTGTTGAAAAATTTGTGTCAGACAATGGCAGTGTGGTTGACTGCGATAAGCTGGACAGCTGCAGTTGTTGGTGGATGGTTTCAACCTTTTCCTGGAAATGAACCAGGAATCTAGAGCATAGCCCAGCAGCATCAGAGGGTTGAGGAGGGTCAGGTGGACAGAGTAGGCGGTTGATGGTGGAGAAAAGCTGTTTAGGATGACACCCAAGGCGTATTCAGAAAGGTTGTAATGCTAGATATAAAAGTAGACGTTTGTTATCAGCGGACATTGACCGGGACGAATGCGCGCCATTGGAAAAAAACAGAAAAAACAAGTGATAAGAACCAATCAGCATGTTCAGTCCCATAACCGAAAGTTCCCAAACTCTGGAAAAGTACTACCTCGCCAGAAGGGACATTCTGGAAATTTAGACCCTGGTTCCTGCGGTGTAAACACACAGAGTACCACCCCAAAGTTCCTAGTTCCTGGGGAAAGTTCCTGTGGTGGAAACACGGCTTTTGTTACAAGGGTTTTGTTTTGTTTTGTTGTTTTGTTGAAAGGGTGGGATCTAGTGCTTAGTCTTTTCAGAAATCCCCCGCTCTTACACTTCCTCCTACAATGATGTAAAATGACGATTTTTGCGTCATTGTAGGAGGAAGTGGAAAAAAGTAAATAGCCGATTTCTCTCCTCTCAGGGGAAAATGAGAGAGTGTTGCACGACCATTCAATTGTATGACTGGGTTTCTAACAATGGAAAGCTTAATGCAAATGGGTGGAGTGTCCCTTTAAAATAAACCTGTTTACGTTCATAGATTTTTACATACGTAGCACAGTGGTCTTGTGTGAGACATCAAATTTCATTTCTTGTGTCTTCACATATAGCGGAGTGACAATAAAGTTTAACAGTGGAATGCCTGGTGAAAAATTACATTACCCATGATGCAGTAAAGAAAATGTCACCAGTCCGAGAGCCACAGTGAACAAACCACGCCAAAAGAGCTGCCCAGAGAACACCCTCTCCTATGAAGAAGCGTGAATGACGTAGAGTTGGACACACTACACAATATTTGGACACAAGTATTAGGACACCTGACAGTACACCAACAGGGACAGTGATGTCATCAGACATTGACGGCGGATGAGAAGGCCTGTCTCACAATCTCCATTCCAGTTCATCCCAAAGGTGTTTAATGTGGTTCTCCCGCACCAAACTCATTCAACCATGGGTATTTTTCTTTTGACCTTGCTGCAACAGAAAAGGGCCTTCCTCTTTCCCCCAAAGTTGGAACCACTGTCCAAAATGACTAGGTAACCTTGCATCATACAATTTGCACCAACAGATGGCAGACCAGAGCAAACCTTCTTGCAGTTTAGTTAAACTAGCACAAAATATTAAGAAAAATTTCCTTTTGCTTTGCCATCTCTGAATATTGAAGCTCTGTTGTTCTGCAATGATAGGTTTTGACAGACCTAGGTGGGGTAGAATATTTTCCTCAGAATAACACTTTTGTTTGCTGAAGCATATTTGTATATCTGTGATTTCACATGTAATTCTAGTTCACAATGTTCTTCTGATGGCAAAATGAGGGCAATCAGACGTCAGACAGGCTGCATGGGAACTCACATTGATGGACACCACACACATCTCAACTTTCCCATGTGCTCCTGATTGTTATCTCAAGTGCAGGGTTGTGCTGCCATAGGAAATGATGACATGTGAAAATCCCAAATGTAAACACAGAAAAGGCGAGAACCTGCTTTTTAAATGAGATCTCTTCATTTTGACATGTAGGGTCCTACTGTTTTAAACTCTTCCTGAATTATCAACCCTGAATAAGACAAGGCAAAGGAAATTGAAAGTAATCAGAAGCACTCTGAAACCGAACCCAGTATGCTGACGTCGCCTGTAGCGACTCATAATGTAATAATATAATGTAATAAATATTACATTATTATTGTAATACAATTTTTATAATGTAATTTAAAATAAAAAAACAATTAAATTCTGAACTTATAATATTATGAGAAATTTAACTCACCAAAAATATGTATATATTTGCATATACATATATATATGCATATATATTTCCATAATTGTAATAGCTTTTAAAACAAAACATATTAGTATTCCCTTACAGTACATTGAAAAAATCTAAATTCTAATTTCAATATACTGTTCCCAAGCTCTGGGGTCCACAACCCTTTCAATGACATCACAATTTCCCATCCGTTTGAGCTCATCCATTACTAGGGCCACCGAAACTCGTCTAGGTGAATGTATGGCAGGCTGAGCATCTGGTTTGAGTTTGTTGTGTTGCTCCCCTTCAATACGGCCTAGTCCTGTGAAAACATCTGTATATCGGACTATAATATCATTATGTTGTGATGAACACATTTAATGAGTCCCATCTACATGTTTTTAGTCTCAATAGGGGCTACGTATATCATCCTCCAAAATCTGGCATTCAATGTCATAGTATTTGCCTTTGTATTCACCCAACAGCAAACAATTTGCCCAACAACAACTTCAGCATGTGTCAATACATCCATCTGCTTTTCTAGGGTACCCTGATAATTAGGTCATTGGAACCAATAGTTTGAAAGACCATTTTGTAGCTTTACTTTAAAGTGTCTTCTCCCTGAGAGAAAGAACGCATTATCGTTTTGAGAGGACTCTCCTGTTTATAGTTAGAGCCTGGCCAAATCCAACCTTGGAAAAGCTGTGTGTGTGTCTTGTTAGTCTTTTTGGTTGCAGTTTAAGAAACCACTGACATTATGGGGTCTATGCACGGCGGTATTTCCGGTGAAGGTGTAAGGATGCTCGATAACTTCCGCCGATCGTAGAGTCCAATGCAATACCGAGAATTTATATTGAATTTTATACTCCATGGTTATACTAAAGAAACGTTAGTCACAAAAACAGACAAAACAGACACCCATCGTTGTGTTTATGCTTCTTTTTAAAATTATATTAAATAAACATAACTATATATAAAATTACATCTAAACGTTTCATTTCAAAGATGGGAGGACAGTAAATTTTGAAGATTCTGCCATAATCCCGTTTTCCTCGCTTTTCCTCCGCTTCAATCTCCCCAAACGGAAACTGACGAGCATCCTTGCGTCAAATGCGGAACTTATGGGTGCATATAGCCTATTGGAGATTGACAGAGTTGTTGTTCTGGACATGCTGGCACCAGAAACCCAAATCCGCGACCTGGAAGGTCACACGACGTGCCTAACTTCAGGGTCTGAGTGTTAGCTGCATAATCGATCGAGATATGCTTCAGTCTATCTGTATATGTGTGGAAAATGAATGTTTAGCTAATTTCTTAGCCAATGAGAAAAATCATTCAACCTGAAGCAAGGACGTAGCTTAGACCTTGGTGATGGATATAACTTCTGTGTTTTTTGTAAACAGGTCTTGAAGCTGACTTCTGTTGATGAAACTGCAAACTATCTTCAGGAAAAAAACATTTTAGGTTATTATAATTTTGACTCCATATTCATTCATCATATCTGTAAATCCCAATACACTATATAGCAACTGTTATGTAGTCAGCCAGATCCAGGCCGAAACCAGACCAGATGGAGGACCTGAGCCTAGACACGAGTCACAACGCATCCTTGAAGTGTCAGCAGAGATTGTGTCAACTAGAAACTCCCCTGTAAAGGCCTCATCGACACGACAGCCATCGGCACTGATCCTCACCAAACCCGTCTCCATACCAACATGAATCCGATCTTCAACCAGATGGAACTGGATAATATTCTGATTGTTCCAATCCAATCTCACTTCTGGCCTATAATGCTGCCTGACTCATAATCATGCACTGTTCGTTCATTGGCCAGAGGAGAACTGGCCCTGAACTAAATTAATAATTATAAAATTAAAATTAAAAATAAAATTATTTTTTTTTTAAAAAAACAAAAAATGAAACATCACTGAACTTACTGAAGCTGAACATATTTTCTTCTGGGAACAAACTTTTTTGCATTATTTTCCTGTTATCTCTGCTGTAAAAGCGCTCTATAAATAAATGTGACTTGACTTGAGTAAAAATACTCACAATTTATACCAATAATATTTTTTAGAGCTTGGCATAATTTAAATAATATAAATGTATATTCATTTAAAAAAAGTATATATTTTTAAGAGTGCTCAGCAGTCGCAAAGGGGTACTTGTGAGTTTCTGAATCATACAATGGTGGAATGGTAGGGACTTCACGGTCACAAACAAGCACAAGTGAAGACCACAAGTCCGCAAGTCCACAACAAGCGTGGCATTTGGGAAAATTAGGTTGAGCAGAGTTACAAATGAGAAGCAATGCAATGACTAGTATCAATGGGAGAGAAGACAATGGAGCTCATGTGATCTCCTGATGCAGTTGGATACTACAGTGACTCAGTGACCCCCAGCGATGCTAAATTGTAGTGCTGGGAGTAATATTTGATTCTCTCAGGAGAGTATCTACCAGTTGGGTGTGTCATTTGATTAAAATAGATCATATTTAATAACTACAGGCTTAAAATATTCTAAGAACTGCATTTAGGCTAATTCCAGGAGCAAGTCACAACATCTTCATATCCTGGGAAACAATAAAAATTACGCAAGATAGCGTGTGTTGAGGAACTTGTTTTTACATCTGTGAGAAAAGATTTGACTCAGTTTCGGTAACAGTTTCCTTGTTGATTTGTTTAATTGTTTGTTTCATGAATTGCATGTTGTTCTTTGCTGATGGTACTATAAGAATGTGACAATACAATATAAAAATATTACACCTACAGTAAGTGACTGAAACCCACTGAATAAGAGAGAAAGAGAATGACATAGAGGAAGCCCGACAATGAATGTGGAATGTGATTCATCCACTTGCATGTTTGGCTATAGGTAGAAGTCTCTGAGAAAGTTCCTGTCGGCCTTTTTAGGTCACCGCCACAGGATTTGAATCTATTGCTAATACTACGACAGCTTCCACACTGGCTCACACGAATAAATGACCCACCTGAGAATGTGTTAGAAATTAGAAGCCATTTAGAGCATATAACTTTGAGAGGAGTCATTTTACTGCGGGTATTTGGAAAATGAAAATCTAAGCAATTCTTGCTGCTCATCATTCTCGAGTATCAAATACAGTATTTTTGGATCATGAAAATATTGAATTTTACACAGATGCCTGTGAGGTTTAAACTATGTAAAGGTCACATGTAATTGTAACTTTCACAACTGTTTTATGGGGTTTTTTTTTTTGAAAGATGCGTCATTGGTTAAAAAAACGTAATGAGAGACCGCACCAATCCTCTGGATATATAAGGTGACAAAGAACTTATTAAAATATTTCAGCAGGGCGGAACTGTAAGAATTAACTGATGAATAATCACTGCAACATGTAATGATAGGAACAGGTCACTGTGTGGTTGTTTCACAATCTGTGTAATTTCATTTTCATTTTTTGTTTCAGTAGTCATTTTTAATATACTTGATTGGAGCCAGAACATTTAATGTTGTAACTATTGTAATGTGAATGGCGTTTAAACTATCGCTGAGGTGAAATGTGCCATGCAGTGTCATAGGTTAGATGGTGGACTGCAATTGACACCAACCTCTAGAGTTGTCTCTCAAATTTCTGTTTTCAAAACAAAAAAAACTGCAATGTTATTACATTTTTTCAAAGGCTTTAAACCATAAAATACAAAATAGCTTCTATGGAAGCTTATGTGTAGCATTATTCAATTTGAAATGTAATATGCAAAATGACAATGCAATATGTAAAATATGTAAAATTACCATGCTAGCAACATTTGTTGCAAAATGAAAATGAAATGACAATTTACATTTGCCATTTCATACACTAGTTTTAATATGCATATTGAAAAGCTTTATAAGTGGCAAAATTAAAATGAAAATGCATTACAGAAATGATTAGATATGTGTAACATGTTCAAGCAAAAACTGTGGCAAAATGCTATTCAAATGCTATTTTTATTAATTGCATTTACACTCACAGTCAAGACACATTTTCATGAAATGCCCCGCAATGGATGTAGCAAAATTCATGTGCACATTGAAAATGCATTCCGAGCCGATCACGCCCCCTCCTGGCCTGTCAATCACTGCATCAAGGCGGGGCTCGGCAACAACAGGTAAACATAGCATATGGCTATGTTACGTGTTTTGAGCTGTTGAAAAAATTGCTGCGGTAGAGCTAATATTAGTGTTAAATCATCTTCGGAAATACTACCTTTTCTCTGTTCACGCTCCACTTTATCTGCTAAATGATTTAAAAGGGGGGTTTACTGCTTTTTTTCATTGCATGATTCTGTTTATGGGGTGCAATATAACATGTATTTGTGTTTTTTCTATTTTAAAAAGTTCATAAACTTCACATTTATTGCAAGCCGCGCTCTCTACTGTGTCCTCGAAAGACTGGTTGACTTCCTGAGTCTATGAAACCACTCCCTCAGAAACAGGCAGTGGGCTCAGATTGGTTAGTTTGGGCTGGTGTGTGGTGATTGGCTAAACTGTCGCTCACGTTGTCTGGAAAGTTAACGCCCATTACCTTTACAGGCGAAACATGCCTGCGCTCCGGTCCAGATGTAAATAATGGTGTGGAACTGCAGTATCAGTTTGAACAGTATGAGCAGAAAAGACAGAGGAAGCAGTGATGAAGAGAGGCAAGCAGAACCTCACCACACACGGCTCTTACTAAACGTTTCTGAATGATAATTTGCTAAATTTTTTTAACTTTATACACGTTTGTTTAACACAATAGCATCTGACTGGCAACAATAGCAACTGACTGGCTGCTAATGTTATACTCAAACAGCGTTGGCAAGTTTACGTTCTTGATCAAATCGAAAATAACGTCATAAAACATATATACATGAAAAATATGTTTAAAACATTGGTACTTATACAAAATTCAGGTCCATAATGTTTGTACGCGTTTTTCGTAGACACAAACTATCATAACTAGTAGCCTAGTGGCTATAAAGCCAGCGCTGGCATTTGAAAAAAATAAAACACAAGGCTACGTCTGGAATTATACATGCAAATACATTTAAAATGATTAAGTCTTAGCCTACTTACAGGTTGTGGCCCAACAACGGCTGCCTCTAGTTTTAAAGTTGGAACTGCTTCATGTTTTAGTAACAGTTTCTTGTTGAATCCGGTGTTGAACTCGTGGAGATTCTGGAAGCTTTCTTCCGTAAAAATGCGCAGCACAGAGAGCTAAATTACGATCGTCATTTTCAGGAACATAATCAAACATAAATGTATCCATTGTTGACGAAGTACAGCATCCATGGAAAGCCCGAACACAGAAGACCTGACAGCTACGTGAACATAACACACTCAACGAGCCACAGAAATATGCGCATGCCCTTTTTTTTCATTTTCCGGAAGGAGGGGTTGATGCAAATGCGTGGGTTAGTGACGTACCATAACCCAGCTGTAGTCCCAATCGAGTCGTTTTTGTAGGCATTATACTTCCTGATTTTTAAAAGACGATATCTCTGCTTACACTGAACTTTCAACGCTGCAACTTTGCAGATACTGTTCATGCACCAACAGCAACATTACACACTATTTAAAATCAAAAAAGTGAAATCGCAATCAACCCCCCCCCCCCCCCCCTTAACGCTCGTATTAGCTCTGTCGCAGCAATTTTTTCAACAGCTCAAAACACGTAACATAGCCATTTGCTATGTTTGTTGTTGCCGAGCCCCGCCTTGATGCAGTGATTGACAGGCCAGGAGGGGGCGTGATCGGCTCAGAATGCATTTTCAAAGTGCACATGAATTTTGCTACATCCATTGCGGGGCATTTCAAGAAAAATCGCGAGTGTCTTGACTGTGAGTGTTAATGCAATTAATAAAAATAGCATTTGAATGATAATTTTGCCACAGTTTTTGCTTGAACATGTTACACATATCTAATCATTTCTATAATGCATTTTCATTTTAATTTTGCCACTTATAAAGCGTTTCAATATGCATATTAAAACTAATGTATGAAATGGCAAATGTAAACTATCAAATTTCATTTTCATTTTGCATCAAACGTTGCTACAATGGTAATGTAAAATGTAAATTTAAATACAAAATGCAATGCCATTTTACATATTGCATTGTCATTTTGCATATTACATTTCAAATTGAATAATGCTACACATAAGCTTCCATACGATTCTGGATAAATTGTTAAATTGTATTTTTTTTTTCATACAGAGATCATGATTCTCCCATGATTTCAACAGACAACTGAACATGTGATTTACTAGGGGTTCTGACAAAATGTTAATTGCTACAGTCTATTTAAAATGTTTATTTCAAGTGGTTAACCAAATTCAACTGAAAATGCAACTTTTAATGACTTCTGCAGTCTCAAAATTATTCAACTCATTCATGGCAAGCATTTTTAGTACTTAGTAGAACACCCTTTTGCTATTATGAACTGCCGTAAACAAGATGTAAATAACCCAACACCAGCTTCTGGCAGGTATCTTTATCCTGTTCCTCTTGAGCAATGGCCTCCTGTTCAATAATATTCTTGGGTTTGTGTGATGAAACCGCTGCCTTTAAAGGACAACGTTCGTGGTTCGACTGGTCGAGACTGTTTTCCAAGATGGCTCCTGCCTGTATGCGAAGTGGACTGTCTTTAGAAAGTATAGTCTTATTAAACGGTCTATACACTTACAAAGTTCTCAATGCTTCGTTCTGCATGTAGGGACCCTCATTATGTTACTGTGTTAGTGTGGGGCTATTTTGAGCCATGTTAGTGGTATAAACTAGCGATTTCTTTTTACTTGTTCTATGCCCTATATACTAGCATAATAAGCTAAAAAGATTTTAGAGATTAAACTCTTTACATTCGATTATCATGAAAACAAATCTCAGAGAACGGTTGACTAGGTACCAATGTGTTATTAGACCAAAGGTTCATTTTGCACCGGAGATCTCCTTTAAATCCCGTCAGAGATTTTCTATGGGGTTTAAGTCAGCTGACTGTGATGGCCACTGTATCTTTCAAGACTTCTTTTGTAACCAAGCCTTGGTGGAATTTGAGGTATGCTTTGTCCTGCTGGAAGGTCGAATGGCGCCCAAGCTTCAGATTCCTCACTGACAGCATGACGTTTTAGGATTTCCTGTTACTTCAATGAATCCATATAGCCTTTCACACGCTGCAGATTTCCATTGCCAGAGGATACAAAGCAGCCCCAGAGCATCTCCGAACACCACCATGCTGAACTGTAGACCGTGTTCTTTTCAGCGTAAGCTTCATTCTTCTTCCTCTGGACATACCGCTGATCCATAGGGCTGAAAAGTTCCAGTTCTGTTTAATCGCTCCACAGAACAGAATCCCCAAACCTCTTTGGTTTATTATTTGAGCACATTTCTTGTGCTTTTGGGTCAGTAGTGGTGTATGTCTTGGAGTTCTGGCATGGAAACCGCATGCGTTTAGTATGTGCCTTACTGTGAAAGCTGAAACCTCAGCGCATGTTGCCACCAAGTCTTGCTGCAGGTCTTTTGTCACTCAAGGGTTTTTCTGAACCTGACTTCTCAGAAATCTGGTTGCAGCGGTTGATGACTTCCTTTTTCTGCCCCTTCCTGGTAGTGTAACCACTTTTCCTTTAACTTTGAACTTGCCAACTATGCTTTCAATGGTGTCTCTAAGAACATTTAGTGCCATTTTATCCCAGTACTTCTGTGATAATATGAATATTTGTAACACAGAAATAACAAAACATTGTGATTGAAAAGCCTGTTTGTGGAAGCTGTTTCATACCGATTTATGACTCTCTCTGGATCAGCAGCAGAGCCAAAGCAAATTTTAAAGTTCTGGTATGATTTTGTCAAATGTTTAATAGACACAGGCGCATCACGTTAATCAGGGCCTGACCGAGCACCAATGGTGTGAGGACCTTCTTGGAATGGCTCTGTTTATTTAGGAATGAGATTGCGGGTGTTTGAATTGCGATCGCGATCTTTTAACGATTAACCGTGCAGCTCTATTTCAGTTCCGTCTCTACCCATAACTACATAGAAACCACACACCGATGTATTAAAAACAACTCAGAACATCTTAGCAACTGCAAAGCAATGACCAAGAACCCCCTAGCAACCAAATAGCAACACTCAATGCTCTACATAGCACAACATTCACATCACAGCAAAAAGTAAAAACAATCGCTGCATAGCAACCCACAACATTCAAGCAAAAACACAGCTATGTGTTAGAAACAATTCAGAACACCTTAGCAACTGCATAGCAACCAGCCAGAACCCCTTTGCAACACACTAAAAAAACACTCAGAAAAACTTAAAGGGATACTCCACTTTTTTTGGAAATAGGCTCATTTTACCACTCCCTCAGAGTTAAATTGTTGGGTTTTACCGTTTTTGAATCCAGACAGTTTCTGGTCTCATTGACTTCCATAGTAGGAAAAAATATACCATGGAAGTCAATGAGACCAGAAACTGTCTGGTTACTGATATTCTTCTAAATATCCGAAAATCGGCTGAATGGATTCAAAAACGGTAAAACCCAACTGTTTAACTCTGGGAGAGTGGTAAAATGAGCCTATTTCCAAAAAAAAAAAAGGTGGAGAATCCCTTTAACAACTGTATAACAACTTCCTGTCAACACCTTAGCAGTTTTTGTTCTTCAGAAATGCAACTATTTATTTTGTAATTGTTTTCAGGCCATGTTGTTAGCTGCACTAGGTGGCTTAAATACACGCACAAACACAGTCATCAAGGATGCTTTTGATCATTTCGGCATAACCACTCTAGTCCTTTTGTTGCTGATGTTTGCGTGTGCTGTTACTAGGTCTACCCTTGATTCAAGTAGTCTGAAGTGCCTTTTGAGCTCTTTTTCAAGGCCCTTTAAAACTCTGAAACAGAGAGCATGGTCACGCAGAGGCTTGTTTATTATTCTTTTAAGGTCAATCCTCACATTAGATAAAAATGTGGGTGAGGTGGATTTTATGTAACATTGAGCTGGTTCAGTCCAGTTGGCCCTGTCATCCCCTCAAAAACACATTTCAGATGAACCTTAAATCATCCAGCTGTGAAATTTTTAGCTCACTAGTCAACAACGTCCACATTCTCGGGCCTGAAAAAATGCGTTGGAACCAGTATGTGTGCATTGATATTGTGCTCTGTCATTGAACGCCCTATGACGACATTACATCAGGACAATCTAAGGTTGCAAAGCACAACCTGGTCAAAGAATAACTAAAAGCATTTGCATTGCGATCAAACAGGAAATCATGGCTTAAGAGAAACTACAGATAAAATTAATTCATTGAAGCTATAAGAGAGTATGTAGTTTCACTTAGCATTAAGATTTCAGATTAAAATTAAAACATATAGTAGGTCCGTAAAAATTTCGGACACTTCAGAGAGACTCAGAGAGAAATATCTCACAGTCACAGCCATTGCATTAGATATCACATCAAACCAAGCACCATTTGCAACCAAACCACATTGGACCTACTCACAGAACTAACGTCAGAGTCATTTTTCACAATGTTTTTTTTTTTTTTCAACGGCTGTGTCAGTGATTTCATACAGGTGTCCTAGCAGAGTAACCACAGGTGTAGTTTATCTCATTAACTATGAACATGATCCACTGATTTTTGACATACACAGGGTAACTTACATTGATTTTGTCTTCGTTTTGAACAGTATGTCTATTTTTAAACCTAACAAATTTATTTTTGTGAACAAAGCTTCATAAAATAAATACCATTTGATTTGACATTTTGTTATCTAATGCAATGACACCAAGATATTTTATACATGACTATGACATACATATATTTATATAGCCTACAGTAGAGTAGGTACCAAATCAGTACTAAAATTTAAAAAATGTGACGCTTTGAGCGATGTTGATCAGAATCGTTCTTTTACGATTACGGAATACTCAACAGCGTTCAAAGCATCATTATTTTTAAATCTCAGTACCAACTTGGCATTAGTACTTTTGACAACACTAATATACAGTATATGGGCAATGGTGTATGGAGCGAATTATGTGCCAAAACTTCACACACACTCAAAGCATGTTTTACTCACACCCAATGATTCACAAACAAACTCAGTGTGGTTTGTAAATACAAAACATCACTCGCAAACTAATGCATATTGTTCTGCAAATAAAAAACGTACCTATGAAACAAATACAGTATGTTTTACATATACATGGAAATGTATTTCTTCAATGACAAAAATATCCTCCAAGTACAAACTAAAATATTTCAAGTACAAAAAAAATTACTTCAAGTAAAACAAAAACCTTCAAGTGCAAAACAAAATTCTACAAGAACAAAACAAAATTCTACAAGTACAAAACAAAAACCTTCAAGTACAAAGCAAAATTCTACAAGTACAAAACAAAAACCTTCAAGTACAAAGCAAAATTCTACAAGTACAAAACAAAAACCTTCAAGTACAAAGCAAAATTCTACAAGTACAAAACAAAATTCTACAAGTACGAAAAACTGTCACGTGACTTTTGGCACTATTTTTCCATGTCCAGGCAGATTTTCTCATAAATGCAGTTGAGCAACTTCCTCTTCTAGAACAGTAGATGGAGCTACGATAGGGGATCAATTTTGCGCTAGTCTCTCGGGAGCAACAATGATGTGAAACGCGCGCGTGCAAAGAGGTTTTGGTAAATGTTTATTATATAGACAGAAATCCACATTTTGAGTGTGTGTGTGTGAGGTTTTGGCACATAATTCGCTCCATACCGAACGAGCTAGCTAAAATTAATTTCTAAAGGTAAAAATATGTCTATACAAAACAAATATTTCTCATAAAACAAAAGTAAAAAATAATTTAAAAAAGCACAACAGCCTGCACAATTCACCAAAAGCCAATGACCTTCAAAGTAAATATCTTCAAAAATATTTATCCAGAGGTCATTAGGTCAGTGCCAAAATTCCAATATCACACCATCATCAGTGTCTTTGCACACCTTATCTTATTATAAATTAGTTTATACGACCATAATTTGTCGTATTTACATATAAAACATTTACCATAGCAAATACATTTATGTTGAAATCTATCAAACAATTAGCTACATACTGTATACCTCATCTAATAACATACAATCCTGGGCAAAAAAAGAAAGAAAGAAGGGCCAAGCCAAAAATGGCAAAATATTCCGTGGTCTTAATTATTTTGATCACAGATCAGGAAATTTAATAGCAAGAATTTCAAAACTGTAGATAAAGTAACAGCACAGAATAGCCCTAACTTGAAGACAGCTTTATACAGGAAGAAAAGTCAGTGTTGTTCTTCAATGTTAATGGCTTCAAATAGTTCATGAGTAGGGTTGGGTATCGAGAATCGAGTATCGATTGGAATCGGGACTAACTTTTAGTTTTTCCCGGAATCGTTCAAAAGTTAAAATTTCGATTCCTAGTTTCGATATTCACAGTCCGCCGACCGGAAGAAGAAACCGCTGAACAACATCAACGAAGAAGCGTCTACCGGAAGTGTTGGCATGACCGCACGAGTCGAACATGAGTAGCTTTGTCGGCGGTCCAAAGTGTGTCTTCACTTTTCTAAAAATAACGAAATCTCGGCAAAATGCAAAATTTGTGACAAAAGGAGTATTTGTGACAGAAGGAGTATTTCCTTCAGAAAGACCATTGGTTAGCTAAACTTTTTTGACCCTGCCTCTTAAAAGAATCGGAATCGAGAATCTTTAGGAACCAGAATTGAAACAAGGAATCGGAATCGGAATCAGAATCGTTCAAATTCAAACGATACCCAACCCTATTCATGAGTAGTTGAAATATGTCTCCCGGTTCGTTTAAGTTTAATGTGAGACCAAATATTCACTATAGGGTTGAAATCATGAGCCTAGTGGACTTGTTCTCAAGCCACTTCTTGGTTGTCTTTGCAGTTTTATATATTGAGCAGCATACGCAGTTACCTGAAAGTGCTTTCCTAAAATTGTTAGTTCACCCAAATATTCTATCATCAATATTGTTTCAAACCCATAAGAGTTTTGTTTATCTTTAAACCCCCAAAATATCTGTCCCTCCATAGAAAGTCTGTGCAACCATAAATTTGATGCTTCAACAAGTTCATTAACACATTACAAACAAAATTAATTTGAACTGACTGGTTTAATCCAAGTCTTCTGCAGAGGCAGTCACTTTATATAATGAACAGATTTAGTTTAGACTTTAATTTACATATAAATACTGATCAACGCACACACATTGAGACAAACAACTTGTGTGGCATTACAAAGAGCTAAAAAATCTGGATGACGTAAAGCTAACATTTTTAGTAACATCTTTAAACAACAACCAAACCCAAACCCAAAACAGACTTGTCATTCTCTCTCAATTGAGCTACATTATTCCACGAAGCACCCTTTATAAATCCAGTTTTGCATGTTTTAAAATATCAGTACTTAAAATGTCAATTCTTTTAATATTTAACAGAGTTAAAACAAGGCTGTGGACAAGAGGTGTATACTCCCAGCAATGTCATGTTTGCAGAAAGGATAACCAAAACCAACCATCTTACACAACAGCACATAGACTTATTAGAATATTCGCTTCAGGACAATACTCATCCTACATGAAAGGCTATTTCATTTAATAGTTTCTTAAAACATATTATCTAACTATAAGAGAGAACATATTAACATTCCTGAACTGACTTTCAATAGCCTTCTGCCCCATCAAACACACACACACACACACACACACACACACACACACACACACACACACACACACCTGCTGGTGGTTTCAGCTGAGCTTTAATACCCACGGGTGGGGTTACATACACACTGCCGTGTTTAAACAAGACTCACGGTCAGCTGAATAGCCTCCTCCTCCTTTTTCTTTCCAACCTGGTGGCACAGGTTTGTCTCACCTTATTTCGGAAGCACGGAAGATCAGAAGTCAGCAGGAACAGCGTGCAGCTGTGAAAACTGATTCCCAGCAAACAAATCCCCCCTCAGGCCTCTGTCGGTAAGTTTATCCGTATTTCTGTATCAGTGGTCACGAACACAGGGAAAAGTTCATGGTGATTTGTTTGTAAGACAGAGTTGTTTTTATTTAGGAATGATTTGGTGAAAAATGAAAAGCTAGAGTCTTTTGGATGTCTTAACCAAACATAGAGCTTATAATATAATTTTAAAACTAAGCAATACAAAGTTACAATAACAACTGAGCTTATAATGTTACAATACTTTTTTGACAAACATATCACGGTCACAACCGTGTTGTTTTCCGAGTATCAGCACGGTACGTTAGTTTTAAACCAACAACGTGATTGCAAATGTGATTTTTATATAAAATAAATGATAATTTTAAGTCAATAACTTACATTTTAGGAACAATTTTGCCAGTATCTTAACTTTTTCCCAAATCCAAACCAAGAAACCAAGACGACCGCAAAAGTCTAAAGTCAGACCAAAAACAAAACACAGAGCGTTAACGTTCGTGAGGTAACCGATTCGTTTTAATGAATCGGTTGAGTGAATGATTCAATGTCTGATTCTGAAAGGCTGAATTCAGAATAACATATTACTAGGTAGACCAACAGTCCTGTTTTCCCAGTTGTCTTCACGTCCTGTTCTGGCTGTTTTTATAAAGTGATGAAAATGCCCTGGTTTTCACAAAACTGCTGGGAAAGATCAGCTCTACAGTAAAATATGGGCAAACAAGGAGCATGAGGAAGAAAAACAGGAGAGGAATAAAACAGGATATAAATATTTTGTTAGTTCGTTTTTGTAACCTCCGAGAAGCCTATCTGAATTTGTGTCTTGTAATATAATTTTCTATCCATACACGGAGGCATAGCCTACTTTAAATGTATTGAAATTAATAAGGCATCTTTGAGTAAACTTCGAGTATAATTTGAGGAACTGTTGTTTCACCATAATAAAAGCATAATACTAACCCTCTTTTCTTTCATGTTTGGAACACATACGAAGATGTTTTTAATAAAATCAGAGCAGTTTCTGTCCCTCCATTGACTGCTACGCAAGTTTGACTCTTCAAAAAGTGAACAAAGAGATTGTAAAACTTAATACGAATTGATCAGTTTACTCCAAATTTTCCGAAGAGACTTGTTCGCTTTATGACGAACGGTTTGAATTTAAGCTTTTATTTACATAGTTCATTCATTCAAGTTGTGTAATATAGTTAGTGGTAATAGGTCTTGTTGTATAATGTTTAAAATGTCTTGTCAGGCAGTCTCCTATTTGGAATGCAAAAGCCTTGATTATTAATTTCTGCCCTTCTTCTCCAGCCTGACACCATGAATATCTCACTTGAGAACCCCTACGGAGATGTCGCCATCCCTCGTGCCAAGTTGCGGGATGAGGGTGACTCCAGCACCATCATCATGAACCCAATGGCGTTAGAGAGCGCCTATAACAACCGTAATTCCGCCTCAAACCCCTACAGCAGCTTCAAAACTCCAGGGGAGATCAACACCTCGGGCGTTCCGGTTTACGGAGAGGCCAGGAACGGCAGCCAGAACCCCCCTCCTTACAACAACCAGCCAGGATACACGGTGAAGGAAAGCGACGAGCAGGTGGGACGCTGCTACGCCTGTTGCTGCCCGTGCCGGAGGAGGAAGTAAGACCAGATGATGTTAGGAACCATTATTCAGCCTCCCAAATTTTGAAAGCCATATAGTTCTAAAATGACTGGATTATATGGAACCTTAGCCCTGGACACCATACTGTGGTTTGGACAAAACAAGAGCTGACCTTCTGTGCCTGCACCGAAACTTGTTATATTAAATATTTACTTTTGGATTACTATGTCAAACAGTGCTTTGTTCAATTGGCACAGTTAAGTTTGACTGGATTACTCTTTGTGGACCACTTTGAAGTAGCCTTACCTATGTGTGCCTCATACAATGGCATGCTGAGATACTCCCCTTCATTCTAGCATTACCCATTTGTTCACTCACTCACTTAAACTAAGTTTTTTGAATAATGTTGTTGTTAATGGAGTGCTTCTTTAAATTATAATGACACTGAACTGGTGTACACAGAGGTGAGGCTCTCTTCACAATACGTCCTGGTGGGCTTCATTTGGTTTTTGAGCCACACCCTGACGTGCCGTCAGACACAGGTCAGTGAAACTTGAGGAAGAACTCTCATTCTTTTTCTAAAGAATATACAAAAGGACACTATCATCTCTTCCTGCACAAGGAGTGTTGTGGCATCCGAGTTTCTACTGAACAAGCTTTTCTGGTTGCTGTAGACACACTTCTGACGCATTGTGTCTATTGGTTAAGCTGCCAAAGAGACAGTTCAGTGTAAGATAAAACAGTTCTAGTACTGATATTATTTTATCATAAGTAATATTATAGTTAAATTTAATAAAATGGGGCATGACTGTTTTTTTGTCCATAAGACTGAGCCTGACTACTAAAATATGCCAACCAAAAATGTTTTAGATGTCTGTATTATATGTTAGGCACGTTGATCAATATATTTTTTGATACATAAAATCACTTTTGTCTCCATAAACGGTTGTCTTTTTACTTAATAACTTACTCGCTGCTTCTGACGAGGTCTTTGTGACGTCAAATTCTTTGTAGCTGAGTAAAGGCATATACGCGGATGAACCGGTTTGGGATGCAGTGGCCTTAGAGCAAGTTCCTGGAACAACAGATAGTCACATGGAGTGTAGAACAGCCTGTTAATAGGTGTAATTTAAAGATGCTTTGTGGAATTTGTGCTCAGGGTTATATACTGTCCACTATTGATATACAGCACTGTTCAATTAGATTTCTTTAGATTTATTGTCAGCAGCATAGTGCCAGAGTCAACAGGAAATTATGAATTCAGAGGGAATCACTCACTATTTAAAAGTTAAAAACTTTATCCAGTTTTTATGTTATTTTTTTTAAAGATATTTGCTCAATTTCTTTTTGTGTAAGACTAAGAAATGTTATGTTTGCTATCAAACTGTCCCCCTGTGTGTTCCCATACACACAGTGTTGGGTGCAATTAATTACTCTTAATTTTTATGTAATTGCATTAAAGTTGGTTCATAAGTTCACCCAAAAAAAATTCTCAAAAATTTACCTCAAGTTGTTTGATTCGTCCGCGTATAAAGGCATATACGCGGATGAACCGGAGAAGATATTTTACAAAAGAAGATATTTTTAAGAATGTTGGATCCCAGACAGTTGATGGCACCCATTGACCAGTAGGAAAAAAATACTATGGAAGTCAATGGCTACCTGGTATCCAACATTCTTTAAAATATCTTCTTTTGTGTTCATCAAACTCGTACAAATTTGGAACAGCTTGATGGGAAGTAAATTATGACAATTTTCATTTTTGGGTGAACTATACCTTTAAATACTGCATTGACTGTACAATTCTATATAAAACAATAGTGGATTGAACATCAAAATTGAATGTCTACATTAGAGTCTACATTAGATACACTAGAACATCAAAATTGAATGTCTACAAAATCTGTTTTAATGCAACCTTCTCACTTTAAATACTTTGGTCATATTGCAAATAATTTATGCAATTTTATATTATTTATATGAAAGAATTCATGTTGCCGTTTCATGCCTTTGCTTGTATCTGGTTGATATTGATATGGGATTTAGAAAGCAATTAATAATAAGTCATGCAATACTTTTTAGAGAGAGTAATTATAACAGTAATCATATTAAACTGTTGAAGATGTGATTAGTAGCTAGTCATTAATTATATTTTTAGAGTAGCCTAGCTTAACCAACACTGTACACGCATGATTAATCCCCTTGTAAAACCCATGGTAATACTTCAAAAACTGCAATTTCATAAATTAATGTCGGGATCTCATTCAAACAGCTTTGAGAAGCTTTGATGAACTTTTGTCTTTTTTTTTTTTTTTTGACAGTGGTGGTTACTATCAAGTTTACACACTTTTATTGAAAGAGCAGTTGGTTAACTGTTAGTAGGCTACTAAATATGGTATTTTGGCTGAAATTATGGTTATGATGATTTTTTGTAAGGCTAGTTTACACTGTCACTTGTTAATAGTGACCGGTTAAAATTATATGGTTAATTTAATTTAAGTTATGATGGGTATAATATGTAGTCTATCTATATCATTAATATACATACATGTATATATTTCATAAAGAAAAAAAAATAATATATATATATATATATATATTTACACACGATTAAGGGGGAAATACCTAACAAGGACAAACGTGCTTAGTTCTTAAGAGATGAATGAAAATAAATATTTATTTGGTTCTCAAGTAAATAAACTTTAGTTGCAGACTTCATTTAGCGCCAGTAGGGGGAGTGCGCTTATTTAAAATACACCCCTCAGGAACCCATACCTGACGATGTTTTCTCTGCCTTGTTATAATGGGTTCGGATGGAAATACCATGGTAGCGATGAATTGCCATATTTAAGCATATGTGATACTGAAGTTGCTTAAATACCCGTCTAAATCATTCTTAACAAGCCACACGTGAAAATGCGTACAGAAAAACGCATGGAAGCAAGTCATGCCGCCAATGCGGCATAATGTTGTTCTCATTAAAAAACATAAACCTATTTTTATTTGTTACAACTATACCCGGTCTCCCCTACTCATTTTGATGTTGGGAAGAAATGAAAAAATAATGTCAACAACTGTATTTACTTAGCTAATGATGCAAGTTTTTCACAGCAGTGGAATGGGCTGGTAGCCTACAAATGATAACTACATGTTCGCTGAAGGTCATTGTAAAGTTCAAGGCTTATTAAAAGAGGCGTGTCTTCGTCCGCGTGAGTGTGTTGCTCTGACTGTGATTGGAGGATGGAAAAGAAACGAGAAGCTTCTGAAAGTGAACAGGCGGGCGCGCCGGGAGGGGTCGCGAGGGCCGTCCTCGTCCTGCTGCACTCACTCGATTCCGGGTCCTGACTGTCTATGGTCCTGACTCCCACCCTTAGTTGGAGTCGATAGAATCAATTCCCAGAATCAACAAGGGTCAGTAATACCTTTATTAAAACAATTTAGAAATAACATTACCTTGAAATGACGTCACCATAGTTTCCAAGTGGTTTCCAGTAATGCCCAATTTTAAAGAGGCAAAACTGAAAAAATCACGAGGAAAAGCAAAACTCTTTTTGAAGTCACTACCGGTCACTACTGCACTGGGGCGCTTTGTGTGCTTGTAGGTTGTAAGATGTCCTAATTAGGTAGCTGACAAGTAACGTTAACCACAAGCAGAAAATATTAGATTAAAATCTGCATAAATCGAGCAATTAATCACATTAGTCATGTGGGTATAACATCTTAATATTCTATGCAGTCTTTAAATTGATAATCAGTCTTTTTAATGAACAATTAAAAAAAGGCCCTTTAAATAATTTAAACTAAAATAAACGTTACACTGCTTGATAGTGCTCCTGTACATCTCTTAATCCATATTCCACTGAGACCTTCATTATTAATCAGCATTACATAATGATGAATGACTTTCCTCAAATACCATGGTCCGATTACTCCTTTTTACATTCCCCATGTATAAATATACAACTTTCCTGAGAAGCTTATTGTACTAATCCACCAGAAACTGTGGATATTAACATTGCACTTCTTGTTTTGCCTTTAACGGTTATAAAAAAAACTGCCAAATACTTCACAAATTATTGAAGGGGTAAGCCAGCACTCACGAGTACCTGATCAAGCAGCAGCAACCCTTAAGGAAAAGCATTTTGGTCGAAATGTTACCCAATGATGGAATCAAATGATTACTCCAATATCACAACAACAAACTTTTTATATAATCTTCAAAATTTATTATTGACATGTTTCTTGCACTTGGATCTAGTTTGTAATTAATGTCTATGTTACATAAATTGTATTAATAAGACTTTTCTTTTAAAGAATTTCCACAACAAGCTGTGCTTGGTGCACAGAAAAGCCCAGTGTTTGGTTTTCAAAACATTCAAAGCAAAATTTCCAGAGTCCTCTCCCTAATCTTCATACAGGCGTGGTCTAGAAGATTAAGGGAGTCTGGAGGGTCTTTATCCTTCGTTTGGGGTGTAGAGTCTGTTGCACTTGCTAGGTGCTGGTTAATCAAACAAAGAAAAGTCCAAGAACACAAGCCATAAGATCACAAGAACTCGGATTCATATCAAAAGGGCAAAAAAACGTGTGTTAGTAAAAAATATATCTTGCGTTTTGGCACTAATCAAGTTGAGACAGCAAAATACTTTACATTAATCTCCCAACTAATCGCTAGACCAACAAGCAAAGGCATAATTCAACGCCAGAGAACAACGGCAGTGATTATTGGTCACATGTCTTTCCAAAACTCTTTCATAGCGAGTAAATGTGGCCACGATTTTACTGTCAAAATGGCTTGCACCTTGGTGAAGAGCAAACGTTGGACGGTTTTAAAGATGAGTGTCTGATAAAAATGAAGGAACCAAATAACGATGGTCTCTCCTACATTCCCAAGGCTTGCAAAGTTAGCTGTGGAAATCTTCAAACCCTTCACACAGGTCGACTCCAGCCGAAGGCAATATGGGCGAACACAGAAAAAAACAAAACAACCGTTTTACTAAAAACAAAATAGAAAAATAATTTAGAGCCCAAAAAAACTGGATGGCATTTCATGGTAAACAAATATTTTACAACATGATGGTCTAAGCATTGCCTTAAAAGTATTTTACAACAACAACAAACAAAAAAATCTAACAAAATGACTGGGAGAACCCAATGGCAATAATGCAACAGTGGTGGTTGTGTGAGTACATATGAACACACATGTATCTCAGTTTAAACAGAGTACATCTCTGCATATGTGAGTGTATTAGTTTTTGAGACCCTGAATGCATCTACACACAGATTAGCGTGTCCATCAGTAGATTCTGAACCCCTCTCGTCTGCGTTACATCGTCCCGAGAGGTTCTCCAAAACGGATCTTCTGGCCTGCTTGCAAATTAAAGGTAAAATCCCGTGGAGCTTCGAATAACAGTACAATAGTGGAGCCCAAGTTGAACTCGCCCAGGTGCTCTCCTTTTCTCATGCTCACGCCTTCCTGGTTGTTGTTTGTTACGTAACTGAAATCGTTGTAAGTTCCTTTGTTGTACCGAGGGTTGTTGGTACGGAGCTCCTAAAGAGAAAAAGCAGCTTGTTAATGTCGATCCACTAAAACAGAATTGGCACAAGCCTTTTAAAAATCCAACTTACAACAGATGGGAAACCTCCCTTTCATTTTAATATGGATAAAATCCAAATCCATTAGAATTAGCAAAAACAATTTTTTAATTTAAGAAATGCACCAGGGTTACAGCTCAATCCTGCTAGTGAAATACCACTTATCAAGTCAGGATACAACAAACAGGTGCTACTGCCATCTACTCATCTCACCCATTAACCCACATTTTTACCCGCTACCGTCTAGTGGTCTGAATTCGGCCCATTACGAATGAGGCCAAATCCACTCAAAGCAGTGCAGCTCAATATTCTGTTAATGTTGAAAAACCACAAGTACATCATACGCCAACAAGAGTGATTCTGTGGCTATACAGCCATTAAACAATATAGGCCCCGAAATAATGAACAACAAGCTGGTGACAATTTCAAACAATATCATCTCAAACGTTCGAAGCTGCTTTGTACTCGTTTAAACTTGTTGCTGGTGTCTCTTAACCCACTAACCCATGCACTTGTCAACACAGGTATTGTTTTTTTTGTTTTTTTAATTATTATTATATTTTCAATTTAGCTTTAAAGGGGTGGTTCGGAATTTTGGACATCGGGCCTCATTTCCAAGTGAGCCTTAGTGTTACTTATCAGTGGAGAGGAGACAGTTTAAAAAAAAAAATTCATCCAGTCATCCCAGTTGCATAGTTCACCTGTGCTAGGCTAGCGCGAGTCAACGGTAACTTTTAGCATGCCATTAAAAACAGTTAACCACTCCACAGTGCACCAAAAGCAAATCAATTATAACGCCAGACTATCGAAGTAAGTGTCTGTAGAGAGAATAATGTTAGAAATCAAATATCATTTTCTTTTTTCAGCAGCGGCGGAATTATACTTCACTCCGGTTGGTAGTAACGTTACTGCGTCAAAAAGTAAATGCAGAACAGAATCGCATGACACCGTGTCCTAACTACACGCGACGCGATAAAATTCCAGCGACAGCAAGTGTGTCTGTCCACACTAGACGCGACGCGACTGTGAGACGCCACACGTCAATAAAAAAAATAAAAAAATAAAAAAAATAAAAAAATCACAGCCATTCAGAACAGTGTGAAAGCGGACTGCTGGCCCGAACTCGCATTGGAAATGGGTAAGGACATAATCAAATCAAGACATAACATTATTAAAAATCAAAACGTTAACAAAATATACTCATTGACTAATTTTGTTATGAAGAACAGTTGTATGTTCGCATAGAATTGATTTTGAACGCTACATTATATGCTTTCAAAATCTGAGCTTGCTCGCTTGTGGCACAGTGACCTATTTTTAGCTAAAATAAATAATGTGTATGTAGCCGCGACATCGCAGAAATAGGAACCATTTCTAAATTAGAAATCGCGTGTCGCGTCTGGTTAGGACAAAAACTCTGATTAACATGGAAAAGATCCTTTTTATCGCGTGTCGCAGCACCGCGTCGGGTGTAGTTAGGACACGGTGTGACAGTCGGGACGTCGTTGTTGAGGTAAACTAAGGCAACATGGTGATTCGGTGTGCATTTCGCAATTGCAAGAACAAACCTAATAAAATGTTCATCGTGAAGTTCTCACAAATTTCCTTTTGAAGATCCAGAGAGGATTCAACTTTGGATTATTTCTGGGTGTTATCGCCAGTGTTGGGAGTAACGCATTACAAAAGTAATACATTACAGTAACATATTACTTTTTGCTGTAACGCAGTAGTGCAAGGCATTACTAATCAA
The DNA here is from genome assembly GCF_988280905.1 of Pimephales promelas. Taxonomy (NCBI): domain Eukaryota; kingdom Metazoa; phylum Chordata; class Actinopteri; order Cypriniformes; family Leuciscidae; genus Pimephales; species Pimephales promelas. Next base: position 9,028,367 of record NC_142772.1, on the reverse strand, counting down.
TTTTCAGTAATATTTTACTCGTTACATGTTCAGTGAGGCTTGTATTACAGTTGTATTACAGTGTATTGTCTGCTTTTACTTCTTAAAGGCAACAGACTATGTGAAAGTTTTAAAGCAGTCTTTTAGTGCCAGTTCAGAGCGGTCGCGTCTGTAACATTGTTTTTTCCTCATAAATGCGAACACGAAAACTAAAATAAAATGAATATTTTAAGTTCTATGGAGACTGCAGAGCCAACCCTTCCTCATCCGATTTGCGCAATGTAATTAACAGAATTACAAAAATATATATTTTGCCTCCTATTTTTTTGTCACACATGAATGTGTGTCTTTTCCCTAATATTAAAAATAAAAAATAGACTGATATTTGTCTAATGTCTGGAGTCCTTTAAGGAAGTAGCCTATATACGTTTCAATACATGTATTTTCTGAGAATTTTTATTTCAAGTTTTGACTGCAAATGTCATGTCCATAATGCTGGACTTCCCCAATTTTAAATAATTTATCCTCATTTAGTTTTGTGGTGTAGGTCTACGTATTTTATAATGTTAACTTCAAATAATACTAATAGACTAATTTAAAGATAATGCAGCATTGGATCTGGACGGTAAGGAGAACAACGCTGGGAGTTGGAAGAGGTGTGTTGCGATTCTGTAGGTTCGTGGATCTGAGTCGTGTGGCGAATCGCGATTTCGGTTTCATATTGCATATCGTTACAGCCCCAAAGTTAAGTTCTACTTAGTTATTTTGGTGAAAGTAACTCAAAAGTAATACATGAGTAATGTAACGCATTACAATTCTGAGACAGTAATATTGTAAGGTAATGAATTACTTTTAAATAATAGTAACAAGTAATACCTAATGTATTACAGTTTGGAAGTAACTTGCACAACACTGGTTATCGCGTGCAAATCGCGGGGGATCAGCGGACAATGAATGCTCGTCTTATCGCATGATTTTTCGTGACAAAACGCGGTTCGTAGACAAGATAGAATCGTTGGGTGACAGAGTTGTTGTCAGCTCGTGTAATGCGTTACCTCCTCTTACGGATCAATCATGTTGTGTCGTGTGGTGTGAACAGCTCAACAACTTCAACACTCCTGATTTCACAGAGAACAAGTCATGTAGTGTGAACCACACAGTTCAGCCCGACGTTTTAAAAATCATGTAGTGTGAACAAGGCATTATTTGCCAAAGCAACATTTCTCATTTTCATTTAAGTTTTTCCATCTAATATTTAGGCTATATTTTATTTTAGCTTTATAACAAAACAAAAAAAACTCTTGTTAATTGAAATAGTGAACAATAACACTGCTATGGTAGGCATCGTAAAAGCCCATCCAAGAAGTTTCATTTAAAGCGTCGCTGCTACAGCTTTCAAAGCAGCAAATATTTTGTGAACATCTCAGCGCTGCTGGACTAATCGCCTGCTGTGAGCAATGTTCCTGAATTTATGCAAGATCTACAGGTTCATCTGTAAGGGGTTGTGGAGAGGACTGAAGAACCATCTTTTGGTATTTTTTATGGTGTGCTACTTACTCCTGGGAGCCCGCCAGACCCGACAGATGACTGCTTTAAAAATAGTTTCAGTACAAAAATGGCTCAACAAGCAGCTAGAGCAATGAACTAGATGTTGCACAACACAATATTTCTAATCTAACAGCTATGATTGAGTGCATGGGCTTTTTGGTTCATACAATCCATATTGGTGTCTTTCTTATTAGGACTTAACACCTTTTATTATAGGAAACTATTTGTTAAATAGCACCAGTAGTCTAGGTGTTAAATTTTAGTATCAGTTTCACCAGTCCACCATGATACACTTGACCAGTCAAATACCTTCTTGCTTCAGTATGAAATGCTTCCTAGCAAACCTTTACATATACCGTAAAACTTAAAGGGTTAGTTCACCAAAAAATGAAAATTAAGTCATTAATTACTCACCCCCATGCTGTACCAGCCCCGTAAGACCTTCGTTCATCTTCGGAACACAAATAAAGATATTTTTGATTAAATCTGAGAGCTGGATCACTCTTCCCTAGACTGCCTAAGGGACTGGCTCTTGACGGTCCATAAAGTCATTAAAGAAAATGTTTAAATATTCCATGTGTCTACAGCGGCTCAATTATAAGTTTATCAAGCGACGAGACTACTTTTTGTGCGAAAAAAAAACATAAATAACGGCTTTATTCGACTATTCCATTACTTCCTTATGGGCGCATGCGCGAGAACTGAGACGAGGACGTTCTCCTTCGACTTGTTACCGGCTGCTCACCGCTTAGGAGTATTACCGCAATTTATAAAACAATTTATAAAACAATTTTAAAAAACAATTTATGTTTTTTTTCGCACAAAAAGTATTCTCGTCGCTTGATAAACTTTATTATAGTTGAGCCGCTGTAGGCACATGGAATATTTAAACCTTTTCTTTAATGACTTTATGGGCCGTCAAGAGCCAGTCCCTTAGGCATTCTATGTAGGACTGATCCAGCTCTCAGATTCAATCAAAAATATCTTCATTTGTGTTCTGAAGATGAACGAAGGTCTTACGGGGTTGGAACAGCATGGGGGTGAGTAAATAATGACTTTATCTTCATTTTTGGGTGAACTAACCCTTTAAAATAATAGTCGAGTCCCAAATAGACGCCTGTCTCTTTTACACGCCTGGTGTGACTGCAGGTTGGTAAATAAAAGCCGGGTCTGTGTTTTAGTTTCAGTTTGTATTTAATCTTCTAAAACCAGCCAGATCGTCTGCTTTTTGGCGGTCGCCAAAAAAAAATTGTCGTCCCGCCAAAGCCTTTTTGATCAGTGAGTGATGTAGAATAGAAACTGCGGAAGCGCTCGCACACTCTCACGTCTTCAAACAACACGAGCGCTGTCTTGCTTTCTCTCCCTCGCGCATATTAAAGAGGCTACATGCGTTTTCCTGAAATTTGACACCTGTGGCCAAAAAACCAGAACTGCTCTTCCTTTCTGCTCGCTCTCGCTCGTATGTGCACACTTCACAAGTCATCTGCTGCAAGGAGGTCAACATTATGTTTACAGAGGTAAGAACAGTCAAATACATATATTGTTTGAGATAAGTGTTCTGTTTGCGCCTCGAGTGTAGGCTACATGCTGACTAGCGGTGGTGGCAGAACGATCTGAAACGTTTAACATGAACGCGCTTGACGTCACATCCGCAGACAGCGTGGGAAAAGTCCGACCCGACAGAAAATAGGAAAAATAGGATACAGGCTTATAGGTGCACCCACTGTGAGCGGACAAGCTGTCAGTATGCTCATTAGGAGATGTTTGAGTCCTAAATGGTAAAATAAAAAGGGTATTGTTACGTTTATTTTGGGGGGAAAAGCTGCATATAGCCTCTTTAATCAAAATCAACTGACACAGTCAAAGGTCAGAAGACCGCAGTTTCATGTGGAGCATTTATGGCGCTTTTCCACTGCATAGTACGGTACGGTTCGGCTCAGTACGCTTCGACTCGGCGCGGAACAGTTCGGATCGCTTTTCGTTTCCACTGCAGTAGTAACCCTTCAAAGTGTGTGGGACTGATCGTTATTTGCGCGCGCCTCTACTGCCATGACATCATCTTAAAAGCGCCACATTTTCAAACCCACAACACAGGAACAATGGAGACTCTCGAGGGGATGGTGTTCCTGATTCTCGGTATGTGGTTGTTTTTAACTGCTAGACGGAAAAATGTGTTTAAAATGAGGCTGATGGCAGCAAAACAAAAATACTGCTAAAAAAGTGTCTCGTGTCTCAAATCCAATGACGCTAGTAGTGACGCAGGGAATGACGATTCTGTCTGACCAATCAGTGATCTGCAGTGTTTCACGTCACATTTTAGTACCGGTACGGTACGCTTGGAACCTCAACAGACCAGGTACCATTTAAAGCGACCTGAAGCGAACCGTACTGTACCGTACCATGCAGTGGAAAAGCACCACAAGTGAGCCGTACCGAACCGAACCGTACCGTACTATGCAGTGGAAAAGTGCCTTTAGACATTTTTAGAGATTAGAGACTAGCTTACACTCAATGAACAACATCTCAACACTAAATTATAAAGGCTGGTCTCATAGACGGCGGTCTCAAAAACAAGCCGGTGCAGTTCGACGATTTGGGAAAATAAAAGCCCGGGCTATAATTTGAAGTTTTACTGTAATAATGTCGACTGCTAAGATAAGTTAACATTGAGGTTTGCCCGTCACAGCGTTCTCTCCATGTTTGTAGTCAACATTTCAAACTGGATGACTATGATAACTATATTGTTTATTTACTAGGTGTGTAGCAGAACATGTATACATCCCGAACCATGCGGTACAGACGACGCAGTTCGGTGCATGCAGTAACAAGGCAAATACAGCCAGTCACAGGCCATCCACACCAAAAGGGGGCACGTGCGGTTATACAACGCTGTTTGCTACTAGTAAAAAGCGCAGAAGAGATGGTCGATCGATATGTTTACATCTTTACAAATGCGGAAAGATATCAAAATCAAACAGCCTGAGAAAAATATTTAATGTAGCATTACATTTACCTCAGGCATTTAGTGTCGACAGCAGGTTAGTTCAGGCTAGAGAAATGGACTTTAGAGAGAAGCATTTTGTATGCACTATTCATATTTACGTAACCTGTTGATTGTTTAATGTACCGGTATGTTTAAATAAATTTGTCATGAAAACAAGTTATGACAGCCCTTTGTGTAAATGATTATATTTCAAAAATTAATTCGAGTAGAACATTCAGCTTATAATTAGATTTTTTTAGTGTTTATATTATTATTATTATATCTAAAAATAAATTGCAAATTATTTTTTTCCTTTAGAAAATAATACTTTTTTTAAAAAAGAGACAAATTTGTAAAAAGATCCCACAGTTTAAATATAAAAAAAAAACTATTTTATCTTTAGTTTTCTGCCCACAGCTACACCGAACCAGAGTTACGTGTAACCATACAAAGCAAGTTGAAAATTGCCGGTTACACTTAAACATTGACTAGACGTTCAGATCACCCATGCCTAGTTATTAATGATATGTCATTTTGCACATCCTGTCATAGCACTCAAATCTTATTTTCAATGGTGCATATTTCAACTTAGACTTCAGTCAAAATATCAAATTTTATTTTCTATAAAAACTGTCATACATGTTATGTGAAACAACAAAAGGTAAGTAAATAAAGATTTTTTACTTTATATAGCCTACTGAATCATACTTTATATTTATATCTTTATATGATCAAAACTTTGCTGAAAAACACCTTTTAATCTACATGTTTTTCTCTATGCCACACAATATATGATTTTTATTAATTTCTTTTATTATTATTTCCAACGCCAGGCTTTTTAGGGTTCATTTTGAGATGGCACTATTGCTTTAAACTCTCATTCTTCTACAGGAGCTACATAAGAGCAATATGGGCATTTTAATCTGAGCTATGAAGTTTTGTTTAAAAACAAAACAAAAAAAATCTGCAGAGCAAAACTGTTCTAACCTTGTCAAAATAGATGCGTATAGATCCCACATTTGTCGCTCCTACAGCTGTGAGAGAAAAGAAGCCATGCGTCCACTCCCCACTCAAGACCACCCGCTCATTATGGCAGAAAAGTTCCTTGATCCATCGTGCAACTCCAGGGTTCACCGACATCAGAGAACCTGATACAAACACACTTATCAGACCACAAGCCATGCTTCAGTTATATAACCAGGCACTGATGGTTCCCCACGGCTCAGTCGCCATCAGATTAGAAAAGACGCTTATAATTTAAGCAGTTAAGACCTAAAGTCTATGTTGATTAATCTTTTTAACAACAAATCATATTTTCAGAAAGCAAAGCAAAATAACAGAGATAGAGAGATAAAGCCGCTGACCTGGAAAGTGCCGTCTGTGTGCCACCCTCCAGTCTGTAGGCGAGTGGAAGCAATGGTAGTCACCTGGAGCCAGATAAACTACACAGTGAAACAACTCATTCCCCTCCGTAGTGACCAGGGCATCCTGGAATGTGCCAGGGTCATCCTCATCTGAACAGAACAAGGAAAATAAAACGGAGATGATTAAATTGTTCAGTAGTTGTCAGGAAATAAAATATTAAATATATTAAGAGAGTTTAGGTCACATGGTCTATACGCTTAGCATGATGTTCTTTGTAGGTTGGATTTTAGGCTTAGTGCTTTCAATATTCATATCAATCTATAATTTTCCTCCGATTTTAGAGATGCACTAGAGAACAAAAGGTCAGTTGTGTGTTTGTGAGATAATCTATCTATATATATATATATGAAGAGTTCAGATGCAAAAGCCTCTAAATGCCATTTGAAATTTTCTTCTAAAATGACCATTTTTATCAAGCTTGTATTTTTAAGTTCAGTAATTTCACTTAAATGACAATTAATAGGTAATCTTCATTGCCATTTAAGTGAAATTACTGAACTTAAATATACAAGCTTGATAAAAATGATCATTTTAGAAGAAAATTTCAAATGGCACTTAGAGGCTTTTGCATCTGAACTCTTCATATATATATATATATATATATATATATATATATATATATATAATTATTTTTTTAAACAAATTTATACTTTTATTTTGCACATTAAATTGATCAAAGGTAACAGTAAATACATTTATAATGTTACGAAAGGTTTCCATTTCAAATAAATGCTGTTTTTTTTTTAGAAATTTCTATTCATCCTGAAAAAACATATTAGAATGATTTCTGAAGGACATGCGACACTGAAGAAATAATTCAGCGTTGCCATTTTGAAAAAAAAATTACATTTCAAAATATATAAAAATAGAAAACCGGTTAAATTGTAATGTTTCACAAGATTACCGTTTTACTGTCTTTTTGATTAAATAAATGTACCCTTGGAGAGCAGGATATATATATATATATTATTTTTTTTACCAACCCTACACTTTTGAACCATAGTGTGGATTATGGCTAGCTAAATGGCTTAACAAGCTTTTTTAAAAAAGGTTTTGATATTTTATAAAATTACTAGCAAAACTTGAGGCATCAGATGACCATCCAGTGATCCAGAAATTCACAATACGGACTGTGGAGCAAAATATCTAAAAAATGTCTACCAAATTTTAATAAAAAGAAAGAAAAGAAAAACACTATCCATTCAAACTGCTGTTGTCTTGCGGTACAATAATGTACAATTCAGCCCTCACTTATGGTTCCTTTCACATGTCAACACATGGCAAGTCTATCTTCAATGCCATGTCTGTTATATGAACTTTCACTAATAAGGGAACTAAACAGGATCACGGACTGAAAGCGGATAGGATCAGAGCTGCTTTGCCACTGTTGCAGCAATCAGTACACGTCTTATTTTCTGCTGAACGTGCATGTAAATTGATTTTGAGTGAGTGACACCCTTCTTCCTGCAATTGTGATTGTTTCCTTATGCCGGCTAAAGACTGCAGAATTTAGGCAATCCTATAAGCTCCAACAAATGACACTGTCCAACATGGATCTAATAAACTTGGGTACGACATGTACGTAGACTGTACAATGATGACACTTATTGAATCATAGGCTACAATGCAAGTTAGCATAGTAGAAATACTATTTCAACAAGAAATTTGGTAATTGTGTCTTAAGTGCGCTGAAAAAAAGACAAGCGCGAGAGAAAAATGGACGCGGTCATGTCTAGGGAAAAGAGGCCAACTTGGCATGCCAATTTTGCAAATGGAGCTTGAGGCAAGCAATTTTAAGTTTTAGCGCCATGTCACATTGATCAATGTGCCATTTCATGTTGCATTTTTATTGGCTAGTCAGTAGAAAGAAAAAAAAACACACCGAGATGATCATGCCAAATTTCTGACAGAACAGACTGATCTCATGAAATTGCGTGTGTATGACACACCAATTCGTATTTCCATTTTTGGCGTGCTATCAACACGTATAATCGCTTTTCAGTGTTTATGAACACCGTTGACTTAACGTTATTACTGTATAAATAAATATATGCAGGCATGTGATTGGCTAAGGACAAAAAAGCAGGAAAATGTACCGAGCGCCCCCCCCCCCCCAATCAATATATATCCCAATATCTTTTCCGCAAAGTGAGAGCAAATGTTCAATCAAAGTCAAATATAGTCTTCACTATATAAATTATACATTGATTCTTATTAAAGCTACTATTACAGTTCTCAGTCAAGAGCAGTGAGTGATATCCTCTGTGTTTTGTTGTTTAATTAACATTAAATACGTAGATAGTTCTCCCAAAAAAGTTAATTTTCATCATTTACTCTCTCAAGTTGTTTTTAAACCTGAAAAAGTTTCTTTCTTCTGTTTAAGTTATTTAAGTTATTTGGAAGAATGTCGGTAACCAAACAGTTGATGTACCCCAGTGATTTCCATAGTAAATTTTTCCCTATGGAAGTCAATGGGGACCAGCAACTGTCTGGTTACCCACATTCTTCAAAAAATATCTTCTTTTTTGTACAGCACAAGAAATAAATTAATACAGGTTTGGAACAACATTACAGTGAATAAATAATGACAGAATTTTTTTAATTTGGGGTCAACTATCCCTTTAAGAACAAGCGGCTGCATTTTTATTATTAGGGCTACTGTCACTTTAAGACCTATACGCGACACGTCTAATATACACGGAGCATTTGACAAGCAGATTTCTCTCAATTTTCTCGGTTTGCTTTCAGTTTAGACATAACCAAATGTTCTTATGTAAACCTTGTGTGCATTTGAGAGTATTAGCGAAATAATACTCGAAAGATAACTTAGTCCAGCAACCAGGCGCTGTTAGACAAGCTTTTAGTGCATGTGCACGTCGGGTGTTCGCGCTCAGAACAGCGCATCAGCAGTGAATTACATGTTTAACCGACAAGGCTTTAAAGCACATGCAAATTAACTTTTGTGAACTCGCTGAACAGACAGCCGTTCCTCTGCGTTAATATTGCGAGTATTTGTCGCGTTGTACACTAATGCTGTTGAAACGGAGGTGTCAGGACTGCAACTGACAGAATGCACTATATACATATTTATACAAAAGCAGTCAGCAGCTTGCTTGGAGCAAGGATCATAGCGCAAATTTGAAATATGTCGATATATCACCCAGCCCTGGTGACAACGATACCAGCGCGAGAGCGACTAGAGATACGAAATTGAGCAGGTGAACAAGCTGAACCAATCAGACATTCTCTGGCTGAACGCAAATACGTCCTTGTTGATACTTTGAAAGGAACTTTCTGTACGCACGTCAGCCAGTTATGGGTTATGTCCTCATATTCTCTCCTTTTCACTCCGGCTGCCGACACCCGTCCCCCTCTTTTTTTTTTTTTTTTTTTTTACAGATCTGCATGATTCACGTAGGTCACATTTTCAGGTCGGAAAATCCGGAATTCCGGATTAATCCGGAAAAATCACATCCCTGATATGACCTACCCCAACCCCGTCCCTAAACCTAACCGTCACTGGGGTTAATAGCAATTATGAGTGTTCCCCTAGTATGAAAAAAAAATATTGCTCATTTTGCTTCGTTTCGCTCGGACATTTAAAGGCGTGTACATACACGCGGAATCACTCGGACATTAATGGCATAGACATACACGCGGATTATGCATATGGATACCACTTCACTTGAAAGTGGTGTGTATGTTTACGCAAAAGTCAGAAAATGGTCGCAAGAGCGTGAAAACGGCCGTCTTTGAACCTCTATCAACTGTATGACCACCATTTAGGAGCCAAGACCACAGAAATCACCACGATTGGTCAGCTTTCGTCTGGGACAGGCCAAAATCATACAACATGGCTTATGCACAGTACACAATCTAAAAATGATTTGGTTGCTCAGAAAACCTTGCATCCCAATTTTCTAGTTTTATGAAGATCCAAAAAACAAAGGACTTTTGACCAAGTAGTATGTGTTTCTTGATCAATGACACGTTTATTGAGACTTACTTCTGTTAGCCGTTAAACTCTCTGCCCAGGTTTGCGGCCCGAGGAACGTTTCCAGGGAGTAGGTCACTCCCTTCACCTGCTCTACCTCACAGTTCTTCACACGCCCAAAATGAAGGATCTTGCCATCAGCCGGACTGATCTGTGGAGCGAATAGTCATTCATTGCGTTAATATATTGTATGTTTAATATTAATTCATACTGTCTTAACTGACATTAGTTGTAAATAAACTTTAGATTAAGCATGCAATTATTTCAGACCCAATAACAAATATAGGCAACAGGAAATGATGTAACATTCCAGGGCTACCGTAAAAAAAGAAACACATTTTTGACCACTTTCAGTAAAATATTTCCATCTACTCAGGTTTCCTGCAACTGCCAGCAATGTAGCTCCATTTTCAAAAAAATAAAAAATAAATAAAGTATATGAAAAGTTTAGATTCTTTATTGGTTAAAGCCAATACAAACTTGCAGGTCATCGAACCTAAACTATCACACAGAGCGTGAAATGAATGAAAATTCAATGCAAAGGCTTGCGAATCTCTCCTAGGTTTGCATATGAATGAAAGTGAATGGGAATTCAAAGAATGCTTCTTTCTACAGCTACAAACCCAGACTTACCACGCAGTGCGAGTCGCACACTGGCCGGACCTGAGGTTTGAGTTTGCGCCTAAAAAACTCGCCCAGGTTTCTGTAGTGCTGTAAATCCTCCACAGCCGCTTCCTTCATGTTGACTCCAAAAGTCCATATATACAATCTGAAGATAGGTTTCCGTAACCAAGTGGGCAGGTCCACCTGGTTCAAGCGACCCCAGGCTCTGGAGAGCAGTCGTGTGGGTATGGACTTGTAGATTGTAACCTACACCCAAAGAGACACAGGGTTTGAAGACATGCTCAAGTTATTATACAACAGCAAATGTTCACAGAAAGGAACGCAAGCACACTAAAACGTGCTTGAATACTTAAATAGTACCTTTCATGCAGTGTAACAGGTGTTTGTGAATGTTAAAGGTCTGCGGAGTTTTAAAGATAAATGTACACGACAAATAAATGTATTGTATCCTAAAAGAAAGAATTGATTCTGAACTGCTGAAATGAGTCGTCATATGACAAACCTATGTAGGTTTGTAACAAATTTGCAAAATTCCAGCCTATACTCTTTATAGAGCATCACAGTCCCCATCAGAGAAAATCCAAAAAAAGTCAAGGGTACAAGCCTGTGTACATATTTTCATTTCCAAGCAAAGGAACAACTACTCCAATAAACCACCGCGCATCACTAAAGTCGTCTGCACATCCAATGGTGCGGGGGCGTCTCTGAGGAGGCCCTACGTCATTACACGATCTTCAGTTAGACGGATCTTCGCAGGGTTTACCCAGTCAAGTTACACGACTTCCACCAATCAGATGAATTACTGTGGGATTGTGGGTAATGAAGTACTTATCCAAGACATTGCGAATAAAAGGCATTTATCTTAAAACAAGGTTAATGCCCCATGAACTTTTGCCGTTTATATGAGCATATACAATCGCTTAGTACAGCCGTAGCTGGTTTTAAGTCTACCATGTATGGTTACGTTTTTTTATGGCTCATATCCCAACTGTCAATGGAGAAATTGTATTGAATTCTGTGATGCTCTATTGGCTGCCTGCAAACAACATTTACTAAGACCCGCCCCGACCCGACCCTTAAGCCCGGAACACACCAAGCCGACGGTCGGCAGTCTGGCAGATTTTTTGCGTTGGCCAACTAAGTTTCCTCGGTGTGATGCGCACAGTTCCGTGCCGTTGGCGGAAAATAGTCCTCGTCGGCTTTGTTTCGCGCGATTCGACATGTTGAATCGGCGTCGGGCCGTTGGGGAAAGAGAGAACTCTGATTGGCTGTTCAGCTTAGTGAAAGAGTCAGTGCACGAGAATAAACGCAAAAGCAAGCGAATAAGTCAAAACGGTAAAGATAGAAGGCTGTTCTTATGTTACGTCTTCTTAGAAGTTTGGTTCGTGTTGCCGTCATGACAAGACAACTGTTTTCTGCGCGGAAAAAAAATCCCTTTTTTCATGACTCGAGATTAAACTGGTAAGGTAAAACCAACGCCATCGTTATTGTTCATTTCACTGTGTATGCAAGTACTGAGGAAGTCAGCAGAGCTGAAATACAGAAATGAAAACCAATTTTTGTTAAACCAATCACAACAGGCAATCTGACCAATCAGAGCAGACAAAGCTCTTGTAAAGGAGGGGTTTAAGGAGACTGGATCCTTGATTGAACAGTTTTAGACAGATAAAAGAGGTGATGCTGCAATGTATATTATGAGAAATGTTATTTAACCTTGAATGCATGAAAACCTGAGACATTTAAAAATAAATTAGGAACCTTTAAAATGGCATAATGGGGCACTTTAATGATTGTCACTTTGTTTCTTACATAATCTGACAAAAGAATGCTTTTGAATGGCTAATATTTATAATGAACCGAAATTTCAGGAAGTGAAAATATTCTTAAGGTCACATAATTTGACCTTTTCATGGCAAGTTTAGTTCAGAAAGCAAAATTATGCAAAATGCATTTTCCCTTGTAATGCACATTACAAAATTGCAGGTTAGCATCTAAAGTGTTTTACAGCCCGTTGTATTAAGTCCAGCAGATGTTATGTGGCAGTGCACCACGTGCTCCAGTGTTTGGATTCTTAGAGTGTTTAGATCAGTGTATCTCACTGATCATTATTGATGTGGGCAAGACGTGATCCTAGATCAGTGCTACAGATAGTACAGTGGCTGATGCATGACAGGAACTGGCCTGGGTGTTCACTGTAAATGGATTACCGTAGTTAGCTTCAATCCCAGCTGACAGACAGGAAGCTAAATGCGGACTCTTAGGAGTCTTTCAGGGTGCTGGGTTGTAGATGATAGGATTAACAAGCAGGAAGTTAAGGATGAGAAATGTTGACCCAGAAAGGGCCCTTTATCCACAAAGTGTGTCATTTTACTTTCTCACATTTTGAAACAAAATAAATATTATGCCAAGATTGAAACGTTTATAGTAAGCTCTTCCAAAATTAACAATCAATTACTTTTTAAAACGAACGAAATTCAAATTAAGAACTCAAATTCAAGTCCTCATGGGAAGTTCATATTTACGAGTTGGGAAGTGGAGTTTACAAAGTCAAGTGAGTTCATGTTTACAAAATGGAGAGTGGGGTTTATGACATCAGGTGCGTTTAAAGGGATAGTTCACCCAAAAATGAAAATTCTATCATCGTTTACTCACCCTCAAGTTGTTCCAAACCTCTATGTGTTTATTTGTTCTACTGAACACAAAGGAAGATATTTGGAAGAATGTTTTAATCAAACATATCTCAATCCCCATTGACTACCATAGTAGGAAAAAATACATACTATGGTAGTCAATGGGGATTGAGATCTGTTTGATTAAAACATGTCACTACACAGCGCTAAGAGATCCACTAAAGAAAGCATTTGAATTCACCACAGAAGCAATTATATCGTTGCGAGATCTAGTGAGAAGCATTCAAATTTCTCCGTTATTACGCACGTAACCTGCACGTAACCGCAGCAACCGCGATATTCACGTTTTTTTAATTTTTTTTTTATAAGGCTATAACCTTCTTGTTTTGAACTTAATGCATGTGTATTGAATGTTAAACAAGTTCATAACGATAACAAGACTGTTTATCATGGTGATGTGTAGCCTACAGGCTTCACACAGACAGTGAATGAGAGAGATCGGCAGAGCGCGTGCAATTACCTGCATCTGTCTTTGAAGTCGTGAAAAGCTTGTCGTGTCAAAGGGAAGCGAAATATTTGTCGCATCATCATTTTAACGTTCTCTTCACGGGTATTTTCCCATAAATGCGCGTCAGCAGCAGCGCTGGTAAGCATCCCACAGCACAAGGAAACCACGGGGAAATAAAATCAGTGAGTCACGCATTGAATGATATATTGGTCTCTAATAAGTGAAGCATCAGCTTCAGCGTTGCCCATGTGACGCATTGCTGCTCAGCTGAGCCTTGAAAAGTTGAAATAATTAACATCTTGTTTCTTTACATCTCTTTTAATGAATCAGCTTTTTTAAAACGTGTTCGTTGAATGAACGGTTCAATGACTCGCTCAAAGTCCGTTGTCATAACAATATGCGCGCTGAGTGAAAGTCTTTTAATGCGCATGTACTAACTGTAGACGCTGTTTAGTTTCGGTTACATTGGTTACTGAAAATGTCCTCGTTTTTGTCCACATCGTAAACTTTATTTATATAGCAACAAATACAGGCCTATAAATTAAATAAATAAATAAATGGCAGTAATACCGCATATCGCGCTATTGAGCCACTCAACATTACCGCAAGGGAAATTCCATAACCGCGACAGCCCTACAAACAGCGCTGACGTGGAAACCAGGAGATTGTGCCATGAATGAACTAGTTCTAGGCTTTAAATCCACAGAGCAGAAACATTCCCTATGGATCTAATGCAACATAACTGTAACCATGGAAGTTTGGCAGGAATAGTAAAATGCTTTCAAGTACGTCACATCTTTTTCCAGCACTTCAAAACTCTAATATCATATTTAAATTAGTGCTGTCAAACGATTAAAATATTTAATCGCGATTAATCACATTAATGTCATAGTTAACTCACGATTAATCGCACATTTGTATCTATTCTAATGTCTCTTGATTTCTTTTTGTCCCATTATTTTATTCTCATTTTAATGCTCTTATCAACATGGAAAAGTGGATCGGCTTGCTTTGTGCAAATTTTTTTATTGAAAACAACATTGTACCACTAACGTTACGTTTTGAGTGGATGACGAGTGTGAGATGCCGAAATGGATGCCGATAAGATTCTGAATGGAAAGTTTGCTTTTAAAAAGTTGCCAAATGGTTCAATTGACAAGATGCCATACTGATACTCTCACTTGGAGCAAATAATCTCTCACACAATGTAACAGTGTCCATCATTAAAAGGGTGAAAGAAATACTGACGAGGTCCTGATGTTGACGAGGGGCGGAGAATTCGCATCAGCTGTGTGTGTGTGAGCTTGGCCATCATCAAGTGGTGTTTCAGACTGGGCGTGCTGCGATGATAATAGCTCAGTTCACAACGACAAAACACACAGATTTTGACCCCCATCTAGCGGTGAAAAGGTATATGACCATCCAGTGAATATTAGTTTCTGTTCCTCTCAATTCCGATTTCGTTTTAACTCCTACGGTGGCCAATGTAGTCCAAGATTAACATGGCTTCCAGTTCGACCTCGTCCAGAGTGTTAACTCAAACGTAAACGTGAAAGGCGAAGCTTGAATTAACGGGTATGTCCCTTTTTGGCTAACGTACATTCAAGATGGAGTGGCAACATGGCGACCGACATTAGAACCCCTTACCCGTATGTATTTTCAATGGCATATTATACACTCACAAGAATACTTTATTACTTGAACGAAGTAAATATACATTAATGAGCACATATATTTTTGAAAGAACTACGTATTTTTAGCTAATAAACTAAAAGAGTTACACAGTGTAGCTTTAACTGACAGCCCTAATTTAAATGTTATTTTTTTTAAATGTCACAACCAAAACATTATTTGTTCATCTTTTAAAGATTACCCCCATTTCTAAAACTAAAAGTTACAAGATGTAGGAAAAAACTTAAACATTTTTTGCTTTTAATATATAAATATATTGCTTTTAACAAATCAATGAAATTTCTCTGGCATTTCTTTTTGCTGTATTGTAAACGTATCAAACTGAACCGTGAAATCCGTGAACCACTACACCCTTACTTATAACATATAGACATATATATATATATATATATATATAATTCTCCAAAAAACTACAGCTTTACATTAACGAACACATGTTTTTTCTATTTCTCTGTAATTTCCTGCCTGCCACTGGAGATATGGTATGGTGCTTCTGAGCATCAGCATGGGCTGACTGGCAATTTTTTCGTGGGAACTGAACAATAGTGGTGTCAGAACCACCGTGGCACGATGCCCTCGACCGGGTCTAGAGACAAAGTGTTCCTCAGTTCAGAGCTGCACCATGGGACAATGGCCCTTTTCACGTTCAGTCCCAATGGAGCTCAGCGGGTCCATATGCAAGTAGCCATCTGCTGATAGCAGCAGCTCTTTCTGCTGACCTTGCATCAGTTTTGAGGTTTCATTTATTTGGGTTAACAGATCCCAGATCTAGGCCATTATTCCGTAATGTTTGCCATAATTATTGACATTACTTATCACAGCATCATCAATAAGGTGATACCTGTTTTGCATAAGGAAAATCCCCAAAACAGACAATACATTGATTACACACTGATGGATGTCATTTATGTCTCTGGATAGTGAGATTTGACGCACTCAAACACACACAACATCAGTCTGTGGGCTCTATTTGATGGTTCCACCTGTACTTACTCTGCTTGTGGGCCTCCAGCCTACTTTGGCGAGAGGTTTGAGCGCTCCAAAGGGCAGGATGTAGTAGAGGAAGGACAGAGGCCATGAGCGAAGGCGGACAGTAGGCCGGGACATGCAGCTCAGCTGGCCTAGTCGCCGCCGCAGGGCCAACTGTGGGAACTGCAACCTGCACAACACATTCATGATGCCAAAGTGCACATAATACTCAAGACACATGAAGAATATGTCCAGGTGATCTAAATGTTGTACAGAAGGGGTGCCCAATGCTGGAGAACTACCTTTCCTGCAGAGTTCAGCTCCAACATGTTTGTAATTATCAAGTATATCCTGAAGATCTTGAGTAATTGGTTCAGGTGTAATTGAAGAGATTTAGAGCTAAGCTTTACATGCAGTCCTTCAGGAAAAGGATTGAGCACCCCTTGTGAATCTCATGAAACCTGACATGTCTGGATAATATTCCACCCTAAACAAAATCTTGAGAAAGAAATATGAAAGAAGTATTTTTCCTAATGACAGAAAATTACACATTTCATGACAATTAAGGATATATTTCCACACGTGTCATTAATAATAATGATTTGTATTTTGCATTAAGGTAAAGTAATTATAAATATTATTATGGTAATGACAATTGTAATATTTTTCAACAACATCCATCACTCTAATATAATATTAGTATTAAAATGTCATTTAATATTACTTAAATAATGTAATTAAAATATGGTAATTGCAAGTGTATCATTAAATAAAATATAAATATTAGAATAAATTTTATGGTGGAAAAATATGCCTAATTTTCATTAAAATGTTGGTGCATACTATTATAATTAATGTTGATAATTAATGTTACTAAGACATTGGTGAAATACTGATAACCACTGAGAACAAGAATTACAAAAAAAAAAAAAACCTCTAAAGTAAAAAGCCTAAATGTATGGTAATGGGAAATTGGCAGATTTTTCATGAAAATGTCACATTCCATTATTTATTTTAGGGTAAAAATATTACCTGAACATGTTTTCTTGAGATTCACTCTATAAAAACAGAACTGCTCTATCAAGATGGTAGAAAGAAGGAAAGAAATATTTATATAACATGCAGAAACATACACACAGCCCACTCACACATACCAAGAGACCAAACACAAAGACTCCCATACAAAAGACAATAAACAGCAGAATATAAATGCTACAAAGATACTTGAGATATGAAAGAGACAGAAATAGCAATTCTCCACTGTGAACTTAACCTTATGGTGGTTCACACTGCCTATCAACTACACTGACCATATATGCCGTTCAGCTCAACTCCACTTACATCAGTCTAAGGCAAAGGCTGCTTTCACCTGCTTATCACCTATAGTCTCATTTAGGGTTTACCGTCACCTTCCTGTTACACATGCTCTAGAAACGGTACCATGAGGAGAAATACTTGACTTAAGGTCTAGGCCAGTCTACACAATTCTCTTTAAGGGATAGTTCACCCCAAAATTAATATTCTATCATCATTTACTCAACCTCATTACGTAATTCCAAACCTTTATGATCTTCCCCCAGCAGAACACAGAGTTATTTTAAAGAATGTCAATGGGGTCCAATGAGATTCATGACCACATTGACTTAAATTGTGTGACAATATTTTTTTTATTTCATCTTTTATGTTTTGCACAAGAAAAAGTCATACATGTTTGGAACGGCATGAGGATGAGAAAAAAAAGGGCCACATTTTAATCAACATAAACCTACTTAACCAGCACGAACATGCATGGATTTGGGACATTTGGACAGAACTACTGAAGCCATGATATCCACCAGTAATCTTTTTATTTTTATTTTTTGTGACCGTTCTGCTATTTTTAGCACTTGTGCAGGCGGAAAACATTCCAGATCAACACAACTGTTGCCGACAGGAACAGCACATGCAAAAAATTTTGCACATCTATTCTGGTCCGGTTGATGCAACTCGTCGTCTGGTTTGGCTATAAGTAACTGCTTGCTTTTCTTGAAAATGACCATAAGATTTGCTGCTTCAGTTCTGGCTAAAGTGATTAGCTTTAGTGTGTCAGTGAAGTGGGTCATACTCGGCCCTGAAAGTGATGACACCGCACTAACGGGGTTGACAGGGACCAGGGCTGCAGCTACAAGGGCTATCTATAGAATATAATACTGTGTCCACCCTAATCAGGATGAAAACTTGTTCTGACCTGTGGACAGAGAAGACTTAGCCATAGTTGGCCTTACACAAACACTCCATGAGTCACCCGACTTTGGCAGGTATACTCGCAATTCAGCACACAACAACATCTTTACTTTGACCATTTCAAAATGTACTACAGAGTAATCTCTGTTTGAGGCATCAACACTTGCATCGTGGTCAGGTTGAGTAATACAGCAGTTCAAACAAAAGTACTACTCGTGTATTGATTATAAGAACTATGAATAGTCAGAATAGTACAGGCTCAGTGTGGGCAACCTTTCCGTGCCTGGGCTACACAATCTGCCTTCACAATCATCAAGTACATTGACCTGTCGTGCGTCACCATAACTGCATCTGACGTGTGGGCCTTTACTACAGAAGTGTAAATTTTTATTGCTCTTACTATAAATAGACAAACTGCAACAGGCCATAACATCGGACCATATTCTGCAGACCAGTCTAGTCATGACTCTGGTATAAGCGAACAGAAATAGTAAAGCTTGAAGTTCATTTAAAAAGTTAGTCAGACCACTTGGCGGCCATCTTGGTACTGGCTGCAAAAAGCAACTTCAAATCAATTATTAAAGACATGTTTTTGCTCAGTTCCTTGCACAATGCCATGTTAAGACCTCAAAACACTACCCCCATAAGGCCACGTGTCCACCAAAGTGTTTTAGGCAGCTGAAAACGCCTAACGGTGAGTGCTTGAGCGTTTTGGCGGCGCAGCTTTTTTTTTCCAGGTTATGTAATATCCACGGAAGTGTTACTGGCAGAGACGTGACGGTGATACTACTCTCCCACTGGTTAATCAACTTTTGAGAACACCGGTAATATCGATCTCATCCAGGGGGAGGAGCGATGTAATTTTTATTTTTTATCATCACTTACAAAAAGCTGGTGTGGCAGTGTGCACTTCACCTTCACTTTTAAATTAGCGTCAATTCATCCTTCCCAAGGAGTTTGATTGACATGCAATCTGACCACATACGTAACTGAAAACTATGAAAGCCATGTGACCGTACAATCGTTAAAAAAATAAAAATAAATAATAATAATTAAAAAAAAAATTAAATTTGAATACTCGCAGCGCATGTGCTTAGAGCTTTTATTTTTGTTTTACTTCCGCAAAAACAAAAATAACAACTTTATTCGACTATTCCTTTTCTTCCTTGTAGGCCTGAGATGAGAGTTCAAGAGATTTTCACGAAGCATGCGCGAGAATTGCGTTGTTATTCTACGACTTCTTGTTCAGGTCTCGCGCGTGCGTCGTGGATATCTCTTGAACTCTCGTCTCAGGCCTACAAGGAAGAAAAGGAATAGTCGAATAAAGTTGTTATTTTTGTTTTGTTTTTTCGCACAAAAAATATTCTCGCTTGATAAACTTATCGTTGAGCCGCTGTTGTCACATGGAATATTTAAACATTTTCTTCAATGACTTTCTGGGCCGTCAAGTTCCGAACCTTTAGAAGCCTATGTAGCAGTGATCCACCTCTCAAATTTAATCAAAAATATCTTCATTTGTGTTCCGAAGATGAACGAAGGTCTTACGGGGTTGGTACAGCATGGGGGTGAGTAATTAATGACTTAATTTTAGTGCTGTAGCGGCGCGTCGATGACGTCGATTATTCGACGTCAAAATTGCGTCTACGTCATATTTTTGCGTCGACGCTTCTTTATTTATTTATTTTTTGCATGTTCCCGGCGGTACAGCTTGCCACACACACGTGGGAGACCGAAACATTGCAGAATAGAGAACGAAGACAACTTGAAGTGAATGTGCTATCCATTAAATGAATCACACACAGTAAACAAACCCTTAATAAAAGAAAATTGCAATTTAGATGCGCAAACTGGGTGCCGGTGTGGTGAGACATACAAGCTCGGGCAGATTCGCCGGGCGCGCTGTTACAAAAAAAGGCGTACACACAGCCAGCCACAGTCTTGAGTCTTCCTGGTCTTGCGCACCCAACGCGTCATTTTTGCCGTGCGCACATTCGCGCTCGTGCGGACGTGTCGAGTATAAACAAGGCTTTACTCCGTGTCAGCACGCGCTCTGATCAGTAGGTGCACAAACCTCTCCCGATTCATCTCCAGTAGTAGCCGCCTCCGATCGCACCACTAACTCCGCCTCCGTTTCCCTCCTCAGCTGATATTAATATTTAAACGTTCTCTATGATAAAAAAATGTTTGTAAAAAATATTTTAATAACACGGTTTTGGCGGTTATAATGATGGTGTGTTCAAATACATAACATTAGACTAACGTTAACCAGCTTATAGTATCTTGATTCAGTATGCCAGTATTTATTTGAGATATTGTTTTTTTATTAATTGAGCAGCAGAAAAAATATTCTTTATATTAGTCGTCCAATTAGTCATTAGATTAGTCGACTAATCGATAAAATAATCGCCCAACTAATCGTTTAGTTAATAATCGTTTACCCCAGCCCTACTTAATTTTCATTTTTGGGTGAACTAACCCTTTAATAAGAGTGTGATCGTTCAACAATGGTCAACGGTGACAAAAAAAAAACAACAACTACTAAATACTGCGTAATTGTGTTGAATATTTTTAACGCTTAAAACATTTTTTTTGCGGTGCCGCGGTGGGTAAGTGATGAAACCAGGGTTGCGACTGAACACTGTGTAACACTGACTATCGTAGCAAGCTATTTACTACTATCTCATAAAATAAAATTGTATCATTGTATCACTAAAATGTTAACACAATGAGCGCTCAGCACTTTAGCATGAAATAGACACTTAGCGCTTCGTTGCGCTCCTGCCGTTATAAAAAGGTGGCACTACCATTCAAAACAAGTGGAAAAATCTTGGGTCTTGTGTAGGGTAGGGTGGGGTAGGGTATGCAAAACAATTTTTTTTCTTCATGTTTATCTGTTTCGAATCAAGCTAAACATGCTCTTAGCACCACTCACTGGACATTTAATTTAACTTTTTTAAGTGTCGCTAAACATGCTAGAAGCAGTGTAACATTTTTCGGAAACGTCATCACTGGCATCTTTTTTATTGTCTGGTAACATTGATATTGTATGTTGCGCTTCTTTAGCTCCAGTGATGCAAATAAAATGGTACAGTATTTCCAGCTAATGCGCATTTAAATGTAAACAAACATGCAATGCCTCTACGATAAAGGCGATTGGCTCTTTCAACTGTGATGCGTAATTACAGCACACATTGAATGCTATGAAGGGACAGTCTAAATTTTAGTGGTTTGTTTAAAATCAGTAGTTTAGCATTAAGTATTAAGTATAAAGCGTTAGCCTAAAATCATCCTGCAGCTTTCAGGCATTAGATTTATTTATTTTTTTCAGGCAAAAATTTTAGCATTGTACAGGAGGAACCCAAGTCAAAATATTCATTAAACAAAACAACAAACCTGTTAACAGTCATTTAACAGTTCCTCTGTGCTACATTTGTATAAGAACTGCGCAAGTGCATGGTATAACCATCAACAATAAACACTTTTAGCTCTGTGCATTATGCAACCTCATTCTATCTAGCGGATGGCAAATCCAGTTAATATGCCAAAGTGCGCGCTGCAACCTAGTGCGCCTGAACGGCTTGAAACAATGATTGTTGGTTTTTATGAGAGCTCTCTGAGTCATCAGGTTATCATTCAATTGAATTTAGAGCATTTCTACCCCTCCCCCAACCTGTCCAGTGCAGATAAATATGCATCAAAGAACCTTGCAGTTCACAGCTATTCACAGTGCATTACTCAAACTGCGGAGGATGTTCGAGAGGTGATGAAGGCAGCCTGTAAAAAGACAACAAAGTCTTTGGATTCACTCTCTCACACACTAGCTGTTCAACACAGCCCCCCTTGTTTTTTCATTGCAGGCACACATTGGCCAATCACTGGCTGAATATGAGCCTCCCTCTGCTCTACGCATCTTTCGCTCACTCAAGGGGAACAGCATCTGCTCCAAGTAGAGCCCTGCAAACTATGCAGTTTGCGTCGGACAGAGAGTGCCACCGACAGCCAAACGCTACGCCACAATTAGGCCAAACGCATTCGCATAGCTGGGATGGTGAAAGAGGTTTCCTTAAAGAGACCTGTCACACTAACTCCCACTGCACAACGATCGCCCCTCAGCAGGCTGGCCGAGTTCGTGCGAGGTCTCGATAATCCCCTCTCGCTCGCCCACTTTCCAGCCTTGCATGATCCTTCAATCGTCCTCTCTCACTTCAAGCACACCGTCAACAACCGGTCTAGATCTGACTGAATTCCCCCATCATCCACACACACACATTACATTCTCAGCCTGAACTACGTCCTAGCTTCTCACACACTCCGTGCCGGTACCTGAATCGGCTTCGGTTGCTGAGCTGAGGCGGGCCCCCCGGGGGTCCAGGGCCTCCCGTGCCGTCGCCGTGTGCGGGCTCCCCTGTCGCTCCCGCCGAGGAGCCCGACAGGCGGAAACGCCGCACATCAACCCTGACTCTGTGGAGATTGTAGCAAGAGGGAGAGCTGTGCAAAGACCTGCAGCATCTCACCATTTCCCCGCAGTGCTCCGCACCGGCCCCTTTTGCTGCTGCTTTAGACTCCGCTGACACATGATCACTGTGGAGGGATTAGTACGTATGGCAGGCTTTAGCCCTCTCTCGCGCTCCCTCCGTTTGTTTGGCCCGGTGGTTTTCCGCTGCAAAGCTCAAAGACCGGCCCTCCCTGCTGTGTAGGATGCTGGGCTGCGATTGGCCGGCAAGTGGATAGGTCCACCTCTTCCTCTAAGCTGCTGCTCAATTCAAGGACTGGTGCTGCTGGGAAGGCGGCGATATGAAAAGGACAGGGAGAGGGAGGGGTTTGTAAACAGACAATCCTGTCAGCATGTTCTCAGTAGATCCTGAATTCTATCTCTGACCCCATCCCCCCCCCTTCTATCCCTCTCTACCCCTCTCTCATCACTTTCCTCGACTGAAGGATAAAGAGCAATGTGCTCCTGACTGTTATGATAAACTGTTTCTGATCTCAGAATCACTTTCTCTACAAACTCCACTGCATCAACACACCCTCAAAATACACATTCATTTAAATGATTTTAAAAAGATAAATTATTAATTTCTAAATGTCCTATACAACATTTAAGTACAGTGGGTCTGAAACAGTAATCGCTACCATAAACCAATTTATATGAATTCTATTATACTTAAGCATACACACCATTTATAATTAAAATATATGTTATGCAAGTAACACCATTTATTTAATATTATCATCATCATCATCATCATCATCAATATTAATAATATTTTTTTTTAGGACATTGGACCCTACATTGATTCTTCATTTTCACATGTATTGAGATACCGTGGAATATCTTTTTTTGTCTTTAGTATTACATTCATCGTGTAATGTTTCTATCATAATTTCAGTCTATTAAAATAAGTATTTGTGCCTCGACTAAGTTAAAAATGTTATCAAATAAACGACAGGCTTCTGCTGCTGAATTACAGCATTAACATACTTTTAAAGAAAACCAGAAGTCAGTGCACTTGTCCGCCTGCAATCACATGAACGTGGGACTTCCTATAAAACAGGAAGTAAACCTTCCTGTCTCGACTGATCTTTTGATCTGTACAAATGAAAATTTGTGTATAAAAACCCTGAATGATTTCCACTAGAAACCCACTAGAAATAATTTTAGTATTTCTTTGCTTATTCGACAACATAATTAACATGATGATGAAAGAATTCAAATTCAAGCCCACAATTCAAAATACAAAACCATTTAAATTAAAATGACTTACAAAAGGGAAATCTTCACTCTCACGTGTACAAAGTGACACAATAGGAAGTCTGTCGTTCTTCTCAAAGGACTATACTCCTCTCATTGTCTCCGTACTGGGATCCGCACAGATATGGTGTGCTGTGATGTCAAACACTAAATATTAACCAGAGTTACTTCCTATTTGAAGACTGTCAAAGTGCCCATCCCACTCCATAAACACATAAATTATACGTATTCAGTAGAAAGTCGTTGATTTTAGCCATGAAATGGTATTATTTTTTGGGACCCTTTCTAAGCAAGATAAGCCCTTTTGGCTTTGTAAGGATATGCCACATTCTGGACTGGATGAAAAGCTTAAAATGGAAGAAAAAAAATATATAATAAATGTAAGACAATATAATTATACAGTCTTCCATACCGTTTTTGGTCACAACACAAATTAGTGTTAGTGCATCAATTTAGTATGATTAAAGAGCATCAGAAGAATATATATTATATATAAATCCACAAATAATCAATTTAATATTGATTTATTACCTTTGTTACATTGTAACAAGAAAAATCTAATTTAAAATAAAGTAAAATAGAAATCAGTTAATCTGAATTGTATTAATACTTCACAATATTACTGTTTTTCTTTCATATCAAATAAATGCAGCATAAGAGACTTAAATTCTTGTCAATCAGAGACCATTAGCTCATTGATTTAGTATTGTGAAAAATGAGTATCATTATCAGAAGACTGTGTTTTCTTGATTGATTTTCCTACACCTCTAGGCAGAAAATATAACAAAGCAATTGTGTGTCTGAGAAGGTTCTTGCAAATGGGCACACCTACACAAAGAGCGCGGGTATCTCTGGCAGCGAGGCTTTCTGCCGCACTGTGCCTTATCTGTAAAATACATCAAACCCGCTAAACTGAAATCTGTCCACATATATCAGGCGCAAGATAAGTGAAAAGTCCTTGACTGAAAGCCTGTGTGAACACCGATCATTCAGTGATCATTCAGGGACCATTCAGTGACCATTCAAGCCTTGAGTGTTGCAATGGTCTAAGCCAAATACATATGCATGGTATAGATACACACAGTTAAATATAACTGGCTATTTTTAAATATCTAGAACACAATAAACTCACTCATAAGGGTTAAAAATGGCATTTTTAGAACTTTTTGTTGTTGGTGCTTGTTTTTGACACTGTATAAATAGTCCTGTCCTTCGCTGCTTTGTTGCCCAACCCCCTTCCTTACAAGAAGAAATCTCACCATTGTTAGTGAGGCACACGTCTGCCATGGTGCTGAATACCCTTAGAAAACCAGGGCTTGTCAATGCCAGGGCTAAATCTGCTGTGTATTGTTTTAATAAACATATACATTGTGTTGGTCCTGCATTCTACTTTTGCCTGTGTGTAACAAATGCAAAAAAATGACCTCAAGAACCAAGCTTTTAGAGGTTGTGACAACTGACTTTATACCATTATAAGAGTTTTGTGTGCAAATAGCACTGTCCAGTGCCCGCAGAGACAGGTCATTAACAGGTCAGGCCAAATAGAAGCTCCACGTTGGAGGCTGATGTTTATCTGTTGTATAGGGCAGATAAAAACACTAGAGCACTGAAGGGAAAGCCTTCAAACAAAACCGGCCAATCAGACGCTTGTGACACCACTAGTGAATTTCAACAGGCACTCAGGTGATTCGGGACAATCAAACAACCACATCAGCTGGCTGGTAATAAAGGCCAATAGGCCACACAACATTGAACCTGTGGATTGTCATTACATCAGAGAACATTTCATTAAACTTAGAAACAATTTAAATCAATTCATATTATGAACTGATTATTTAAGTATGTGATCAAAAGTATGAGTTTGATGAGCACTGGATTAAAAAAAAATAATGCTTTTTGTTAACTCTTTCCCCGCCAGCGTTTTAAAAAAAAGTTGCCAGCCACCGCCAGGGTTTTTGACGTTTTTCGCTAAATTTGAATGCCCCGCTGAATATTTTCTTCCATGAATATATGAAGATGATATATATAAAAATAAAGATCTGAGCCTCTGCTTTTAGGCAAAAAAAACGTTTTTATTTTATCTTCATCTGTTCTTTTTTTATTGCCTCTTGAACAGAGGTAGGTTTTGTCAAAAACACAACATTTTGGACAAAAAACTGAGAAAAAGGTATTTTTATCAAACAAGTGCATTTAAAAGCAGAATACATTCAGATGTTGTTTCCTTCATATATAAAACTTTCCAAAATAAATTAAAAACATAAAATAAATGTAAAATATATCAAATTTCCCAGGATGTAAGGGAAATTTAACTTTTGCAATAAAACTTCTGCCTCTGCCTCTCTGTGTTCTACCTGTGAATAATGAATAATTGGAATTACAATAAACAGGCCTAGACACACACACACACACACACACACACACATACACACAAATACATATTACAATGTGGTAAATGTGCACAAAGAGAGAAATAATTTGACAATTACACCTTCATATTTAGACAGCCACACATAAATGCCTGCACACACACATACATATTATAGTGTCATAATATTATACGATCTATCTGCGGCACGTCCATGGCTAGAACTTTCTGTGACAACATGTGGATCTCTCTCACTGACTACTTCGTCCCGATCAGATTCAGAATTATCAAATAAAGAGTGATCGGACTCCGAGTCCATTAACCTCCAGTACTTCAGCCATATACCTCTGCATTGTCTGTCTGATACATTCTCACTACTCCACTGTTTGAGACGATTGCAATCTGTTTCTCTAAACAAAGAGTTGCGCAATCATTCAGGACATGCGCGCGGGTCTTCCTTACCGTATACCACCTAAAACACGGATACCCGGAAAATTCCGTGTTTGGCGCAGATGCGTTTTTTCATTAAACACGGAAAATTCCGTGTTTGGCGGGGAAAGAGTTAAAGGAGTAGTTCACTTAAAAAAAAAAAAAAAAAAAAAAAAAAAACTTTTGCTGATAATTTAATCACCCCCATGTCATCCAGAAGATGTTTTTGATGAAAACATTCCAGGATTTTTCTCCATATAATGCACTTTACTGGGAACCAAACGGTTCAAGGTCCAAATGACAGTTTCAGTGCAAACTATTCAAAGTGCTTTAAAGGTGGAATACCTAAGATTTTTGCATTAAAATATCCCAAAATCACAAGGCCAGTGTTGTATATTTAGTTAAGATGATAACTTACAATATTCCCAATGTTTCAAACAATGTTTAAATCGCGAGAAAATTTAGATTTTAACCAAGGAAACGGGGCGTGTGAGCAGGGGTGAGCTGGGAGTCGCCAGTCAATCGCATCATACCTCGGTTTCCGCTCGTACTACGTGTAGTCCTGGACAAATGCGGTAGTTGTAGTTGTGCGTTAGCGTCTATCAAGCAACAAACGTCAGCTTGTTTCGCGCATTTGTTATGGAATGGAGCACAATTATTCTTTTCATTTATTCTCGGAATGTGAACTGTTGGCTGTAAAGGGGGTCGCACACCGGACGAGAAGCGCCACGCCACGTCTAGGACAACTCCACAGTATCGCACACCAGACGCGCACTTTCTCATCAGTGTAAGGCCAGCAATATTGTTATGTTTAATGACAGGAAATGAAGATAATGTCTGTTCTATGTTATTGTACTGTACAATTAAATACAATCGTTGCTGAGTCTGCATTCTGAAAACTTTACCTCAGAGAATCCTTTAATGAATGAATTGAGAATCTCACCTGAAAAATCTAATAACATCAGCTATTGTTATTCAAGCAGCTGATTTCTGTAAATGAATGCAAAACTAAATGCATATTGAAGCATAGGGCGAAGTCAGGATCCATTAGCATCGATTTGAGACAAAAATAAGTCACTTCGTCCAGTGACTCGTACAGTAACATCTGTGATAACTAATTTACTTTTAAACCTGACTTCTCTTGCGGTTATTTCAGTTTAATGAAAAACAAGCACGTCATTAAACGCAACATTTATAGAAATCGTGCTATTTTACCTCATCCATGACAACTAATTTTCGATTCCCGTCTGACTGATTTATCCACGGTGGAGTTGAAAACAACAGTTCCCATCATTCCGCATTCCTCCACTGCGTCATCAAGCAAAGCCGTTGTTGTTGTTTTGAATGTAGTGCCCTCTAGCGGCATAAAATCTTAGGTATTCCACCTTTAAACGATTCCAGACGATGAATAAGGTGTAACGATCGCTCATTTGAAAAAAAATTACGAAGTTTAAGTTTTATAAGCTCAAATGGTCGCCTTGCTCTGTTCTCTGATGCGCATTCGTGACTCTCCTGTTCTAACTCGTTTATCAAAATGAACAAAAATTTTCGTGTCATTTGGTTCATTCAACGAACGAAATGAATGAATTGACTCGGAAAAAGATTCGTTCATTTTGATGAACGAGTTCGAACAGGAGAGTCACGAACGTGCATCACAGAACAGAGCAAGGCGACCATTTGAGCTTATAAAACTTAAACTTTGTTATTTTATTTCTTTAAATAAGCGACCGCATCGCTTGATAAGACCCTTATTCATCGTCTGGAATCGTTTAAAGCCCTTTGAACAGTTTGCACTGAAAATGTCTTTTGGACCTTGAACCGTTTGGTTCCCATTAAAGTGCATTATATGGAGATGGAATGTTTTCATCAAAAACCATTTAAGACATGGACATCTTGGATGACATGGGGGTGAGTAAATTTTTAGCAAAAGTTTTTTAAAAAGTGAACTACTCCTTTAAGGTTATTTAAATAGGTTAACAATAACCCTATAACGCCGCCTACTTTATGTATATTTTATACACACATTTCGAAGGTCTCTAAATTAACTTTGCTAAAAAAAAATCTTGTATTTTAGCAAGTAAAAGGCCTTTTAGAATAATTGTAGGCTATAGGTCGTACATGCGTCTTGTGAAATCTAACAACTTAGGTTAACTTGAACTAATTTTTTACTAATGTATTATGCAAGTAGTCTGCTGTACTGTTACATAAACTTTTCACTGATTTATATTACAAGCTATTAAAACTTCATATTACTTTTTTGGCAATATAAATGTCAGCAACTGTACCCAATATGAATTTTCTCAGTTTGGGCCTCTGAATAAAATAGAACAGTTTTTGACAAACTCCTCCTATATTATACTAAACAAGCCATTAAAGCCTGATGGTACAAAAACTTTTTTTTAAATTTAGTCTAAAGGTTAAAAAAAAACGTTCCATTTTATCAGGCTTAAATAACCTTACACAAGCAACAGATTTTTGGCTTGCCAAATGAAACGCACTGCCAAACTCTTGATTACCATAACAGCTTGACATCTTCAGCAGTGTCACACTGACACTTTGAGCCAGGTTTGAATGTTTGCACACCATGTATTTATCAAAGCAACACCACAATCAAAAAAGAGCGGTGAAAAAACATTTTGTCTGCATCTTAGTTTACACTTGTCCACTTCATGCTTTTCGTTGATCCAATAGCAGTCTAATGAAAAGACTGGATGTTCAAGCAAAACACTACGTAAAATTAACACCTCCCAAATAATCAAACTAACAAACGTTTTTGATTTAGATTTTAAGGATGTAACATCAGCTTTCAAGTGAACTCTGAAGATTGGATTTATACACATTGCAGAAAGAAACATTTATGCGATTAAAATAGCAATCAAAACTAGTCAAGCTTGCCCAACTTAATATGATTATTTACCATTTGAATCCAACCATGTCATGTCACAAAATTGAAAAGTCAGCCAGTTAACTTCATTAACAGCTGGCTCTTATGAACCGGTTCTTTTTAGGGAGTCAAAAGAGTATTATTTTCCACAACACTTCTCATTTTTGAGAAAGAGCTTGTGTTTGTTGCCCAGCCCTGTTTGTTTGATTCGCGAGAGAAGTCAAAGCTTACACTATTCCTACGAGTGTTACTCTTTTGGCGTGAGTCAACTTGCGTAGGCCGTCTGCCAGAAGCTAGTTATTTTAGTTGATAAAGTTTTAAATATGGCTATTTTTCTTACACAAACGCATCGTTTCATGCACTTTTTAGATGCACTTTTATGGACTTCAAACATAAACAGCCATTCACTGCCATTATAAAGCTTGGAAGAGCCAGGACATTTCTTTTTATATAACTCAGATTCGCCTGAAAGAAGAATGTCATATACACCTAGGATGGCTTGAAGGCGAGTAAATCATGGGGTCATTTTCATTTTTGGGTGAACTATCCCTTTAATATGATATTCTAATATTGATCTAGCTTACTGCAATGTAACAACTGTCTCATAGCATCCACGGAGGCACAGAGTAACATTAACATAAACGTCAACACACTCAAATGTATTTTGATATGATTATTTTAACCAAGTAAAACAGCGCAGCCACAATTTTAATTTGTTAAAGGACAAGTTCGGTATTTTACAATTAAAGCCCTGTTTTAAGATCGTCCCTGATGAAATAGAATAGTTAAGATTGTTTTTTAGACAGATGCTCCCGTCACGAGAATTTTTGGATTCTTTGTTAGCACCCCCCCACCTTCACAATGGTAGCATAGGTGCACTCGAACAATCATTCATAAAAACGCATAAAACTTTAGTTTAAAAAAGACGTGAAACTCACCGAGTGGTCTGGGGTGTTCACTGATATGCTCACACAAAAATCGCTGCAAAAGATGCTTTCCAACAGGTTTTATCGTAGTTTTTGTCCAAGTCCATTTTCTTCCTGTTTTCGGTCGAAGTCCACAGTAATAAATTGTCGAGTTCACGTGCGCGATCATTGGTAACTAGATAACTAAGGATCGCGCACGCAAAATCGATAATCGACTACTGTGGACTTCGACCAAAAACAGGAAGAAAATGGACTTGGACAAAAACTACGATAAAACCTGTTGGAAAGCAAATTTTGCAGCGATTTTTGTGTGAGCATATCAGTGAACACCCCAGACCACTCGGTGAGTTTCACGTCTTTGTAAACTAAAGTTTTATGCGTTTTTATGAATGATTGTTCGAGTGCACCTATGCTACCATTGTAAAGGTGGGGGGGGGGGGGGTGCTAACACAGAATCCAAAAATTATCGTGACAGGAGCATCTGTCTAAAAAACAATCTTAACTATTCTATTTCATCAGGGACGATCTTAAAGGGTTAGTTCACCCAAAAATGAAAATTAAGTCATTAATTACTCACCCCCATGCTGTACCAACCCAGTAAGACTTTCGTTCATCTTCGGAACACAAATAAAGATATTTTTGATTGAATCTGAGAGCTGGATCAGTCCTACATAGAATGCCTAAGGGACTGGCTCTTGACGGCCCATAAAGTCATTAAAGAAAAGGTTTAAATATTCCATGTGCCTACAGCGGCTCAATTATAAGTTTATCAAGCGACGAGACTACTTTTTGTGCGAAAAAAACGTAAATAACGACTTAATTCGACTATTCTATTACTTCATTATGGGCGCATGCGCGAGAACTGAGACGAGGACGTTCTTCTCCTTCGACTACTTTTTGTTACCGGCTGCTCCGCTTAGGAGTTTTACCGCCACCTACCGTATAAAATGATGATCCATATATAAGGCGCTCCGGATTATAAGGAACACTGTTGTCTTTTGAGAAGATTAAAGGCTTTTAAGTGCACCTTGTAGTGCGGAAAATACGCTAATTGAAAAGCGTATGTACAGCGCGCATCTTCCTCTGCTTGTAAACAGAAAGTTTTGCGCTTCCAGCTATATCAGCACATCATCTTATACGGTAGGTGGCGGTAATACTCCTAAGCGGTGAGCAGCCGGTAACAAAAAGTAGTCGAAGGAGAACGTCCTCGTCTCAGTTCTCGCGCATGCGCCCATAAAGAAGTAATAGAATAGTCGAATTAAGTCGTTATTTATGTTTTTTTCGTCTCATCGCTTGATAAACTTATAATTGAGCCGCTGTAGACACATGGAATATTTAAACCTTTTCTTTAATGACTTTATGGGCTGTCAAGAGCCAGTCCCTTAGGCATTCTATGGAAGAGTGATCCAGCTCTCAGATTTAATCAAAAATATCTTTATTTGTGTTCCGCAGATGAACAAAAGTCTTACGGTTGTTAAGAAAAGTGATGAGGTGAACTGTGCCATCTTAAAGGGAAAATAAAGTCAAAAGCGCCTTTTACCCCAGTGCGCCCACACACACACACACACTTGAACATGGGCTCCACAGAGTATCTCAGTATCCAGAGACATTGAAGACATTTAACACGTTATTCCATCAGTGTCCCAACTTAACTAAACACAGGACAAAAACTGAGAAAAATGGCTTTAGGGTTGAACATTTTGAATGATTGTATCAGTTTTCAGTTTCAGTAAACTTGAAATGTTTTCATACTTTAGTGCATGGCACACAACCTCCTTTTCCACATCCTAATTTCAGCACAGACAACACATTTTCAATTTTCAACAAACAGTTTTTATTGAATTTTACAAACAATGAATAATGTGCTTGAGTTTGACCTTACCTGAACTCCATTGGCAATCCGTGGTGGCACTTCAATGCCAATCTTTTCCAGCTGCCGATCTTTGTATCGCCCATATTGGTCGTATCCTGCATAGCCCCCGCCTGTAGCTATAAGAAGAGGAAGAGGCCGTACTCGGGCCTGTAGTCCAGGAAGACCTAAAAGGGGGAATTCACACTTTTATTCAGCAAAAAAACCCTTAAATTGATCAACAGTGAAAGTAAAGACTTTTACAATGTTACACAAAAGTATTTTTCAACTAAATGCTGTTCTTTTGAACTTTTTTATTCATCAAAGAACCCTTAAAATATAGATCACAGATTCTACAAAAATGTTAAGCAGCAGCATAATTGTTTTTAACATGGATAAGACATATTTCCTGAGCAGCAAATCAGCATAGTCGAATTTCAAAACAACGATATGACAAGTTAAGTTAAGCATGTTTTGTTGTACATGTATAAGGGGTTAAATGGCCAGGCTCCTCACTACATTACAGATATTCTCCACCGGAAATGTATTAGGCCCTTAAGGTCCTCAAACAAGTTGATGCTGACTGTGCCACAATCTGAAGATAAATGGTGACCGTGCCTTTTCTGTTGCTGCTCCACGTCTGTGGAATGAACACTTCAGGCTAATCCTCACTACTTAATTTGTGTGTGTTCCTATTTATGCATTTTATTGTCTGAAGTGATTGTACAGCACTTTGGTCAGCAGTGGTCGTTTTAAATGTGCCTTGCCTTGGCAGGTGTTATACTAGAAAGTACATTACTGCCACCTACTGGGAACTGAATCAAAGACTTTTCCTCTCTACCCTTTTCTCTCCCTCCAAGACACTTCAGGGTGCAATCCACACTAACACTATGTGTTTAGATCCTGTAGTGAAGCTCAGATCCTAAATTCTTTTATACAGATTAGTTTTTATTAAATATTCGATCAATATTAATACTTTACTTCCATTATCAGGACTTACAGTAGTCAACATTTGAAGTGGATCAAAAAAGTTCAACACAAGACAAGAACAGGGATTGTTCAAAATGTATAACTTTGATGAAAGGTTTTGATTCAATTCAAACGTTGACTACTGTATAATCCTCTTCAGAAATGATACTTTTCTTGATTCCCCAGATAATTTATTTCTCTCATTTGAATATTTCTTGCTATGCATAATTAGTCTACATGTTCTACCGTTTCTCTAGTCCCACACCCCTCACACAAACCTGTCATATTATATAGCATTATTCAGCCCTGTATGGCCTATACTGAGTCTGGAAATAATACCCTTCCTTTCCCCTCCTTAAAATTCCTTAATCTTCCGGCCTGCGGTTGTATGAAGTAAAGATGTCTACATTTTATTTCATTATCCCAGATCATTCGCCACTTATAAGGGATTTGTTTCTTTATTATTCTTCTCTGATCTACTGTACTTTATCTTTATTTCAATATCTTGATTGCCCATGTTTTGTTTTGCCAAATAATCTGCTTCCTCATTCCCTTCAACAACACCAACATAGTGCAATCATTATAGCAAGTAGCTCCCCTGTGAACACTAATACATAGTCTTGATATTCTTTTCTCTTCTTCGGTTTTCAGTTTTGGAATAGTGCAGGCAATTCCCACTTGTCCTTTCTCTGGATCCTTTGATGCAAAGTCCATATATATTCTTAAAGGGTTAGATCATCAAAAAAAAAAAAAAAAAAAAAAAACAATAAAAAAAATTATATAATTTTATTATATACATTATACACGTCATCATTTACTCCCCCTTAAGTTCCAAACCTGTATGAATTTCTTTCTTCTGCTGAACATAAAAGTTGAGAATAAGTTTCTTATTTTGAAACTTAGTTTTCAATGGCAAAAAGAATAAGTTTGAGAATAAGTGAAAATTTAATTAAAAAAAATAAATAAATAAATTCAAGTAATACATTAGTAGATTAACCATCATACTTTCAATTAATTTGGATAAATGAGCAGTCAAAGCTATAGGTTTATAACTCAAAAGGACTGCTTGGATCCTTTCCCGTTTTCTTTATTGGAATTATTAACACCTCTTTCCAGCTGTTCTGTCATTTTCCCTCAGTCCAAATCATACACATTTTAGACTGTGTAAAATCCTTTGAAGTGACTCTAAAATAAGATGTTCCCCTGTAGTGAAAATTCAAGTTTTTAATGTTTATATGTCTAGGACAAACCATGTGCACTGCAAATGCATAAGTCAGCACTATTGCCGAGTATTTTCTCCTTAAAACTGCAGTGAACCAAAGAGGTTCTCAAAAACACCGTCACAAACTACACTAATGTGATGGATTTTTTAATAAAATAGTAAATTATTAATTCTAACATATTTAAGACAACATTTTGTTCAAGTGTTAGAATGTTATGCGTCATCTGTTTTGGATGTTCATAACTTTTTCTTCCTTCACCCTTTACTTTCATTTGTTAGATTATCTTTTAGATTATCATTTTTTATAATTACTTATTGCCTCACCCATACTTAACACTGGAGTTCTTTATCCACTCATCTTTTTAATCATGTTCCGGACATCTTGAATTGGAGTCCTTTTACCCATTTTATTACATTCATTTATAAAAGGTTCTTTTTTTTCCACTCCTAATTTTCCTTCTAACTTCGGCTTGTGCTCGCTTCTAGTTGATCAAATACTACCAGTTATGGCTCCAGTATTTTAAAAGCTTTCAATTCTCTTTAATCACTATATTAATTTACTTAAACCACCAAGGAACCATCTACTCCTCCCTCTTCCCTTTACTTCATGGAATACATTTGGATGACACATTTTGCATTACTGACACAATCTGTGAGTTTATTATTTCAATGTCACTTCCTTCATTCATCTCTAGTTGATTCAATCCTATATCACTCATCTCTAGTTCAAGTTCAAGTTCAAGTCAACTTTGTCAAACCATGCAAATATACATTACGCAGAAGACTGAAATTGCTTTTCTCCTATACTCCAATGTGCCATATTAAAACAAAATTTAACACCTACTAAATTGACTAAACATACGGCAAGACATAGGCCACAACTAAACAAGTGCAGATAGATATGCGCGCTCATGACTCTCCTGATCGAACTCGATCTTAAAAATGAATGAATCTTTTTTCGAGTCATTTGGTTCATTCAACTAATGAAATGACTCGAAAAAAGATTCGTTCATTTTGATGAAAGAGTTCGAACAGGAGAGGTACGAACGCGCATCACAGAACAGAGCAAAGCGAGCATTTGTGCTTACAAAACTTAAACATTTTTATTTATTTTTGAAATAGTCGATCGTTTCGCTAGATAAGACCCTTATTCATCGTCTTGGTATCATTTAAAGCCCTTTGAAGCTACACAGAAAGAAAGACATGGACATCTTGGATGACATGGGGGTGAGTAAATTATCAGCAAAAGTTTTTTTAAAAGTGAACTACTCCTTTAAGCCCTCAATAATTTCTAAGTCACTCAACCACGATCTTTTACATGGATTGTAGAAGTTCATTATTACATGACTATCAATTCCTGCTCATACTTTGACTGCCTTTACCCACCACTTTATATGGCAATTCTGCTTTCACAAACGTAATACATCTTCCACCTTCGCTATGGTTTCAATCTCCTCACATTTATGTAACCATTCAAAACAAAATCAATTTTGGGGTTTAGCTAACCATGACTATTGGATACATATTACTTCAGGGTTCATAGCCTATGATCTATATATTCTTTGAATTTCTGACTATTAGGAACCAAACTCCTAGGGGCCAGTTGTTCAAAACATTTAATCAGGAAAAAAAATGGGATTTCCAAATCCGGATCATTTTGATCCAATCCAGGATCAGGTAATCAGTCTTACTTTTATGCCGGTTTTTCAAAGCAACATTGGACTGGATCCCCCTGATCCAGATACACAGTTTTCAAGATTACCAGTGCTTTAAATGGGACAACATATCACAATGTGGGCTACCAGCTATGTAAAGAACAGGTAGAAGAGCCAACATGGGGTCACTGGAAGTGTTTCTTATTTTGAGACAAAACACAAATGGGGACAAGATAATTTTTCTGAATAGCTTAATTGTTAGCCTATGTCTACTTTAACACTGTTACAATGGATACACAAGTCAAGTGCAAAATATAAATAAAAGTATATACAATACATGATACAAATATATTATTTGACCAATTTTAAAGTTTTACTACATTTTCTTCCTGAAATCCACCTTGAAATCCTACCCCCTGTTGGGATCAGGATAATCCTGTTTTTTTTTTTTTTGATCAAAGTTATCCAAATCCCGTTGACAAGTTTTGAACAACACAAACTGAAGGAACTAGGATTGGATTCCCTGATCTAATCTGATTTCAGATTCCTTCTTTCCCTTTTGAACAACCCATTTTCAAGATCTGATCCAATCCGATAACCAAAATCCGGTCAGCTTTTCTTTGAAAAACTGGGCCCCTGCATACCACTGAAGAATAGTTAGGAGCATCATTATCCATAACATGCATCTTGGCTATTTTGCATATATGCCATTATTCTTCTCTAATTGTTTCCCAGGTCAGCCCATTTACATCCATGAAGAACCTCTATTCAATTTGAATTTTGTCCATTCTCCTT
This sequence comes from Pimephales promelas, assembly GCF_988280905.1. Classification (NCBI taxonomy): domain Eukaryota; kingdom Metazoa; phylum Chordata; class Actinopteri; order Cypriniformes; family Leuciscidae; genus Pimephales; species Pimephales promelas. The sequence goes on along the minus strand of NC_142772.1, from coordinate 8,990,946 downwards.
TCAGTCTATGCTGAACAATGTATTACTTCAACTATAAAGATAAGACATTTTTCTTTTTCTAACAATGATATCTTTTATTCTTTTATCACTTGCATATCAATAGATATGACTTATGTCACTACAAGTTCTACCCTCCCTTTATCATTTTATTTGTTCTTTATCTACTGCCTTGACGGCATTTGCATAGGATAACTTACATTTTGCCATTCCCTGTTGTATTTCTACAGCCACACTATGATCTCCACCACGATTTCCCATGTTCATGCTCTCCCCCGCAACAAGCACATCTCTTCTTTAATCTACATACTGCAGCAGTATGTCAGTATCTCTGACAAATGGTAACATCGCAACAGAGGTTATACATCTGGATAACTAATGAATCCTACTTTGACTCGTTCTGGCAGAACTCCTTCAAATTTCAGTAAAACTGAAACTATTCTACTTCCATCTCTTAACATTTTCAAACATCTTGCTTCCATCATTTTATCTCCTTCCAAATTTCTTGTTACCTTGTCCTCCTCTAATCACTCCTCTTATCCAGAAGCTTTGCCCAACCATTCTGTTAGAATATTATCTTTATACTCATTGCTATCTTGCTTATTACTACGCAGGACGCGAGTGGCATGATGTGACAAAAGACAATAGAACCCATTTTAATCAGTGATGTTTTCTACATTGGACGCAGCGTGACGCGACACAACAAATCCCTGACAGCAAATGGATGCCTCGTTTTATTTATGACTTACTGACATGAAGAACAACTGCTTTGCAATTGGCGCTTTGTCGCAACCAGACGAACATCATGAAGTATTCCTGCACATTTGTCCTCCCCTATTAATTCCTTCAAATCTTTTGTCAGAGCAACTGGATTTACTCCCAACATACCTTCTCCACAAAACTATCATTCTTAAAGGGTTAGTTCACCCAAAAATGAAAATTAAGTCATTAATTACTCACCCCCATGCTGTACCAACCCCGTAAGACCTTCGTTCGTCTTCGGAACACAAATGAAGATATTTTTAATTAAATTTGAGAGCTGTATAACTACCACATTGGCTCCTAAGGGACTGCCTCTTGACGGCCCAAAAAGTCAATGAAGAAAATGTTTAAATATCCCAAGTGACTACCGTGGCTCAACTATATGTTTATCAAGCGACGCGAATACTTTTTGTGCGAAAAAACAAACAAAAATAACGAGTTTATTCGACTATTTCTTTTCTTCCTTGTAGGCCAGAACGAGACTTCCTTATAGATTTTCACGACGCATGCGCGAGAATTGCGATCTGAAGTAGTGTAAGCTGGCGTAAGCAGATCGCAATTCTCGCGCATGCGTCGTGGAAATCTAAGGAATTCTGGTTCTGGCCTACAAGGAAGAAAAGAAATAGTCGAATAATCTCGTTATTTTTGTTTGTTTTTTCGCACAAAAAGTATTCGCGTCGCTTGATAAACATATAGTTGAGCCACGGTAGTCACTTGGGATATTTAAACATTTTCTTCATTGCCTTTCTGGGCCGTCAAGAGGCAGTCCCTTAGGAGCCAATGTGGTAGTTATACAGCTCTCAAATTTAATTAAAAATATCTTCATTTGTGTTCCGAAGACGAACGAAGGTCTTACGGGGTTGGTACAGCATGGGGGTGAGTAATTAATGACTTAATTTTCATTTTTGGGTGAACTAACCCTTTAATTCATCCTGACACTTAACCATATCCTCTCTTTCACCATCCATAATACTACTTTTGGACTCCTCATGATTCTCTTTTTTCCTCTCATTATGTTACTACAGTTCCTACTCCGCCTTTCTCGACCACATTGCATCCCTGAATGTCAGTCGACTGCCTAGAAACTAGACAGTCCCCGTGAAGACCTCGTCAATATGACAGCCATTGGCACTGGTCCTCAGCAAAGACCCAAGTACCAGACAGTTCCTCTGCACAGACCCCTATGACTAGCAAAAGGAACTAAGGGTGCTCCGATTGATCGGTCGCCGATAATTTCTTTGGGATGTGTGATCGGCGGTCTCTATAAAGGCCGATCCAGAAAAGCCGATCAGATGACGCAAAACCCGCGAGACAATTTTTTTATGCCCGGGTAAAAATGGCTTCAGCAGTCTGGCAATTCTACAAGGTGTGTGAAAAAAAATTGGTGGGGGACAAACAATATCGATCCTTAATGTGGTAGGACATGACTTCACTTGCTCTAAACAAATCAATCTAACCATGTGACCAGCAGTGGTGGCTTTCTTAGGCCTCGTTTACACTGCATGGTTCAATTGACCCAAATCCGATTTTTTCCTCTCATGTGGCATAGATCGGAGAGGACCAGTGAATATGTAAGCAGGAAAAAAACGATTTTCTCAGATCGAATTCAGGCCTCATTCATATGTGGTAATAAATCGGATATGAATCGGATACGTGCATTACGTGTGCCATGTAAGCAGACAAATCGGATATTCCCCGGTAATGAGAGTCGTACGTCATTAAAAAAAGTGCGCGATTATAGGCGTGATGGAAGAAAGGATACACACAGTGGAGCAATGCGGAGGTTTCATGTCTTTTGAGTGTTTGGGATGAAGAGTGCAGGCAAAAATGCAGGGTTGTTACAGAAATAAATCCGTTTTGAAGACATTTCACAAGATATGAGGCATCGTTTTAAGTGCTCGTCGTGGCTAGAGCCTCTCCTCTTTTTTTTCTCCACCGTACGAGACCAATGTTTTGATGACTTATTGAAATATTGTGGAAAGAAAACACTGGATAATTTTATTCACATCTGCATCCATTGAATTTCGTGCTGTTTTGCTTAACTTCCCGAGTCAGAACGTCTGCATTTGGTAGTTTCAGCAGTGTATAGTGTAAATGCAAAAATCGGATATGGGTCACTTTTAAAAGATGATGTAAGCAGGTCGTCAAAAAAATCGGATATAGTCAGAAAATCGGATTTGGGCATCAAGACCTGCAGTGTAAATGCAGCCTTAATCTGTTTAAAATAATTCAGCAACGGTTCTTGCAAACATAATTTTTTTTATATTTTATACCAAAATATATATGCTTAAGAAGTAAGCTTTGGGAGAGAAATTAATCTAATAATCTCCACTCTCTCTTCCTCTCTAAATGCCCACAAAATCTAACTAAGCATCCCAGAAAAAAGCAAAGTTATAGATATATACAGATATGGAAGTTGTTCGTTATTTGTATTTTTTGTTGATGTGCACTTTACTACCTGTTTATTAGAAAAACTGATGCATGTCTGACTCAAAACATTATTTTGGCAATAGCCTTTTTTGGTTGCAGTTTAGTTTAATGTGATCTAAAGCTAAATTTAAAGGCTCAGATGTTCTGTATTATATTTATTTTATTTTATATTCTACAGGAAAGTTGTACAGTACTGTGCAGAAGTCTTAGGCACACTAGTATTTTCGCCTCAAAGAAATGGTTTCAAGCCAGTTGTTTATATATTTTGTTGTTGCATCTCAGTAGGAAATATCAGTTTACATTTCCAGACATTACTTGTGCCATTAATTGTAATAATCCAGTGAAATTTTTGAATGCATAAGGATTCTGACAACAGCCAATGCTCCACACGGAGGTCGGATCTCACCATCATCGAGTGCATCTGAAATTACATGAAGAAACAGAAAAAACAGAGACTAAGACCAGAAGAACTGCGGCAACGTTTCCAAAGACGCTTGAAAAAAACCTGCAAAACTAAAAACTATGTGCAATACCTGGACAAAAGCTGTTTTAAACGTAAAGGGTACTAAACACCTATTGATTTGATATAGTTAACAGTTAAAAGTTAATAACACTTAATAATAGTTAACTAATAAAATGAATTGATAAATAAAATCCATTCATGATTATGACAATATTTTTGAAAACATTCTCATTTACAGCATTTTTACGCAAGTGCTTTTTCACAGTACTGTAGCTTTGCAGGCAGGCAGGCACTACCTTCGAGACGTTGCCGCAGTTCTTCTGGTCTTACTCTCTGTTTTTTCTGTTTCTTCATATAATTTCAGATGCACTCGATGATGGTGAGATCCGACCTCCGTGTGGAGCATTGGCAGTTGTCAGAATCCTTGTGCATTCAAAACTTTCACTGGATTATTACAATTAATGGCACAATTAATGTCTGGAAATGTAAACTGATATTTCCTACTGAGACACTACAACAAAATACATATCAATAACTGGCTTAAAACCATTTCTTTGAGGCGAAAATACTAGTGTGCCTAAGACTTCTGCACAGTACTGTATGTCAAGTCCTAAGCTGCTCCCAATAACCAAGCACAAGCTGCCAGAATAATATGCTGGACATGTTGCTTGCAAATAAATACACAGCTGTAAATTCATGATACATTGTCTTCTCTTAAATATAATACTTAATGTACATTGTTGTTAAATATAGTTAATAATAATGCTACAAGATAAATAGAAGGCTTCAAATAGACCCTGTAATCGGTGATCGGTATCGGGTGATACAGCTTCCAGTAATCAGTGATCGGCCCCAAAAATCCTGATCGGAGCACCCCTAAAAGGAACTGGACAAATATTTGAATGCTACCAAACCCAATCAGAATTCTGCCATGTGATGCAGCCTGAATCAGAACCATACTGTTTGTTCATTGGCAAGAGGAGAACTGGCCCCACTGACTTGGCCCCAAGTTTTTTTATCTCCATTCTGTCACCTGACGGAGTTTGGGTTCCTTGTCACTGTCGCCTCTGGCTTGCTAAATTGGGGACACTTAATACTCAACAATATTACTGATCTAAATGCACTAAAGCTGTTGTATGAGAACTGAGCTGGACAATAACATCATTTTTTGAAGAACTGCTTTATATATGAAATGAACTAATTTAATAATTGATGATATAATAAAAAATTTTATTGATGAATAACTGACTTCAGCCGAAATGTATAATTTTCCTATTATCTCTGTAAAGATACAATCTGTATTGTATAAAGCATAATATATAAATAAATGTGACTTGACTTGTTAGAACTCTTTACTTTCCCCTTCACTTTTCCTACTTGTGACCATGCTACCTTAAACTCATCCTCATCCTCTCCTGTGCCATCCGTCCTCTTTTGTTGCCTCTGATCCAGATTTATCTTTGAACTTCCAAAACACCCGCCTGCAGTAGCTTCTACACCTCCACTTGGCCCTCACATCTTGTAAATGGAAACATTTGTCGCTTTTAGAACACAAACAAAGATATGCGCCTGCACACGGGTGGATGAACAGCTAATATTTAATGTAACAGACAGAATAATATTTATCTTGTCATTTGCGGTGCAGGTTGGGCACAGATGGACCATGGATCCAATAGCCAAGACTATTTCGACTCGTGTTCATCTGAAAACATTCAAAGGTTTCTAATCACAACTTGTTTTGTCAGTCAACTAAGCTGACAATGAAGTGATTGACAGCGTCCGTTATTAAGGGAGTGCTCGACAGCTTCAGTTATTAAGGGAGTGCTCTTTGCTCGCTTTCTGTGAATAATCCATTCGCAATTTGAATAGGTTGTATTTTTCATGCTGCTAAGAGGACCAACGGCCACGTATACACAGCAGATTTTCAGGAGAGACAACCGCATTTAAATGCAGAGAGAATATCCCTGATATTATATGACAGTAAAGGCTCATATTTTTGGCAAGATGTTATTTTAATTTATAGAGACCTCTACGAGTCTGTATAGCCTATGGTGTGATTTATGCACATCGGATCATTTGCCAAATTCATTTCGCCAATATGCTATTATGGAGAAAACTGCTTCTAGACCAGAGGTTATTGGGCAGATCGTAAATCTAATCCATAAGATTTGAGAAGATTACTTCTAGAGACACAATCGCTTCATATGATGAACAGATTTAATTCACATACATACATGGATCAAAAAGCAACAAACCTGCTAGTTGACACACGAACAAACCACTTACTGAAGATCAAACTTGCTGGGTAACACATGAGAATAAACCTCAATGGTTCTCCCCCTTAAAGCAAACATGCATAAGTTTCCTTTTACCACAACTGATGTGCAAGTTGACGAATGTTAATGTGAATAAAAGCCTAAATTCAATCTGTTCATCACATAAAATCTCTTCAGAAAATGTGGAATAAACTGCTCAATTCATACGAGTTAGTTTTACAATCAATTTAAGCCCTAACTTCTTGAAGTGTCAAATTGGTAGTTGCTTAGCTGTCAATGGAGGGACAGAAAGCTCTCCGATTTCATCAGGAAGATCCTCATTTGTGTTTCGAAGATGTACGAAAATCTTACAGGTTAGGAACAAAATGGGGACGAGTAATGAAAGAATGATCATTTTTGGGCATTTGTGTCACCTTGCTTACCCAAGATAGCATTTTTGATCATGGAAATTGGGATGAATAAATGGATACTTGAAGGGGTGTGCATAAGACTAACATGACACCTTCATAATCATGACATGACATATGTTATGAATAAGAAGAAAGTTTTATGTATGTTTGTGAAAACTGTCATGAAGTGTCATTCGCTCAGTTATGATATTTTTAATGCAAAGATTAATTATTAAACTTATGAAACCACCTAGCTTTATTGGTTAATGTTACATTAAACTGTCAGGTTGGTTGGTTTTGACATTGACTGTCATGAAGCCATTATAACCTTTTAATGACAAATTCAATTAGTACCACTGTAGTTGAGGTCACGAAAACTATTCATGACATAGTTATAATGGCCTCATGACGGCCAATGTCAAAGCCAACCACATGACAGTTTAACTTAGTTTTATGTCAAGTTGTCATGACAAAGACACTGACAGGTTATAATTGTTATGGTTTGTCAATATGTCATAAAGACATCTTAATGTATTTGCATTCAAAATGTCATTATTGAGCAAAAGACACTTAATGACAGTTGTCATAAATCCTACTTCATAATCAAGACATACGTCATGTCATGGTTATGAAGGCGTCATGTCAGTGTTATGTACTCCCCTTCAAGTAAGTGTTACCTAATAAATGAATAAAAACATAGATTTTGCAAGTTTCAAATTACAATAACAAAAAAAACAAAAATAAATACATGGAGTTGAGACTGACCTTTGGAGAATAACCTCTGATGACCCCATCTCAGACCAAAGCCACCGTTCTGCAGACAACTGAACAAAACAAACACAATTGGTATGAAACACTCGACAACTACACAACCAACACGCACATTTATGAGGGTCTCAGTATGAACAACTTCATAATGTCGCTATGTAGAAATGGTAAAACAATAACTTAGTGAGGAAAATGAATAAATATCTTGAAATTCGTCCAGCTAGCGTAGACACAATGTAGCAGTCAGACATAATGAAGGATATGCAGCATATCCTGTATTAATTATAATAAATGGGCCTAGAAGTAAAACCCAAGTAATTAAACTTTATAGAAAGGCCTTGCGTTGATGCTGCCCTGCTGAAGTTGGCACAACCTCGTGTGACTTGGCTCTGAGGTCAGCTGGGTCTCAAGATACATCACTTTAACCGTCTCGACGGGTTTGCCAATCAGCGACTTTTTGGGGTAACGTAAATTAAACCAGCACGTGTCTGTATTTACAGAATAAGGTATGGTATAAATGACATTTTTCCACAAACACTCAAAATAACATAATACACTTACCCGCTCTTTCTCGCGCCTACCAGGTGGGCAAAAAACACTCTCCTTATGAGCGCTGCCATGACAGAGATGGTCTTATTATTGGGAGATACGATGGTCCGTGGCTCTACCATTGGAGAATGCGTAACGGCCAACGTGGATCACGTGTGCCTTGATTACCAATCACATTAGAGGCTTGGCCTTGTGCGACAGTCAGTCACTGTTTGCGGATCCCATTGAAATGAATGAGAAGTGCCGTAAACTACATTCTACCTGTCGCGCAATTGTCCGTGATTTCTCTTAAAAATCTGCATTTTTTCGGTGTAAACTATACAAATTGATCAATCCAAAACGAATGTTTATGAGCAAACATGTTGAAGATTAGCCGATAGCCGGTTGATTCGTTAAACGATAAGCTGTTTTCCCATAAAAGCAGTTTATTCAGCGTAGTGAAGCCTCTTCTCCATAGACATCCATTCGAAAAAAACGGTTCCTGGTCTTCTTCGTTTTCTTCCCTGCGTAGCACTGCGTTAGCAAGCTAATTGCTAAACTTGGCGGTTTGCCTCAAAGTGGCTTTGGCCATGATGTTTGTATGCGTGTTCTCATCCTTCACGAGACGCACTGACGCCATCTACAGGAATGGAGCGTTAGTTACCACAGCCCTTGTCAAAATATTCTTTACAAAATAAATAAATATTCGATTTAAAATAAAGTACAAAACAATAGTATGGTTATACTGCCAGTTACAAAAATAAATCCTGAAATATATATTTTTTGGACATCAGCATGGGTAAGAACAAGAACGTATAAAATGTATTTTGTTTAATGAAAGTTAAAATGAATATTTCCTTTGATTTTTTTCCATCATCAAAAAGAAAGATAATTAAGTCTTAGTTAACACCATTTTATTCATAAAATATATATAAAATCACACTGATTGACAGCACTCAAGCAATACTTAGTGTTGGTCTGATGGTGGGCTCAAAGAGAAGCACAACAGTAACAGTATATGTACTGTAACAGGACGTGTGGTATGGAAATAAAAAAACCAATACAAATAAAAAATATTTCCATCTTGAAAAAAAAGAAATTCGAACAGCCGGTTTCACTGCATAATTGAGCAAAACACACATCAGCTCTATTATTATTTTTAATTGGGCCAGTAAGTAAAATACTAAAATTTCAAAGACATGAAATGTGGTTACATCACAAACTGGCACAGAGATGCTCGTCAGGCAAAGGTCGCTGATTCTTTGGGGGTGAAGTGCAGATAAGGTCCAAAGCTACATAACAATTGATTGCAAAAGCTTTTCATAAAATACATTTATATATATATAAAAAAAAAAAATCACTACAAATATGACAACACACCACAACAAAACAAAGTATGTTTCCTTGCTTTCATCCTCAAAAAAAATAAAAAAATAAGAATAAAGTTGCGGCAGTATATCACACAATGGAATGATAAAACTAAAAATCCATCCAATCTAGCCAAATCACCACTTTATTATCTGCATATAACATCCAGTAAATGTCAGATCAGTAAAATGAAAGATGGGTTTCACCAAATGCTTCACTAATGTCAACCTGATATTAAGTCTGCAAATAAGAAGCATATATTCACGACAAACAAGCATTACATTTCACAACTTGGCTCCGTTTTGGATAAGTGTAATCCAAAAGTTTGTGACTAATAAAAGCGTTTTCACAGTTAACATTAGAGCAATGGGGGTTTTGTCACAAACCTGACCTGTTTAAGGTGACAGCATATTCTCTTGGCCATATAATATATGGCATAAATAAAAAAGGGACTCAAATGTTCTCAAATTAAATTTCTATGACTATTTCCTCACTCTCATGTCGTTCCAAACCTGCATGACTTTCTTCTGTTGGAACACAAAATGATGAAGAATGCTCAAAACAACATTGGACTCTTATTAACTTTCATTTTATGGCCCAAAAAAACCCAAATAATTTCATCTCATTCAGTTGAACAGGTTTGGGATAACGTGAAGGGTGAGTAAATGACAGAATTTTCAGTTTTCCTCAGAGAGTCCTTTCAAACCAACGTCAAACAAGCGGAAACGTTTATTTAAACGGTCTAGCAGCTAAATGTGAGGAGGCCGAGGGAAAGCCATGGCTTATTCGTGACAGCCCAGCAAGAACACCAAATGCAGAAACACAAAGTTTAGTATTTCTATGGTGAAATACATTAAAACATCTCACAAGATTATAGTTATCACAGCACTGTGCGTAGTAAATAGTTTGTAGTCTTGATTTTTGGCAGCAAATCCCTCAGAATTTCATCTAGACAAACTAAGCTGTCCAAATATAATCAAATCTGCCAATTTCATGGGTCATAAGAATTCTAGGCAGGTGAGCACCTCCTTGTTTCTGAGACCATGAAGGGCATTAACCAAAGGATCCTTCCCATACTCATGTTTTTGCAAGAAAATGGCAGTAAGGAACATGTTGGTTAGCCACATGTCGCAAATTGAGAAACACAACCAAGTTGCAGCAGTCACATTGTGAGGAAACAGAAAGTGCTGAAGTGAAGGTTTACTATACTTTACTATACTGTGCTTGTATTCACTCACTCACACACACACACACACATTATCTTTTGGGTCAGTGCACTTAATACCGTTGAAGTCTCAAATATAAATGCTACAAGAAAATTCCCATCTATTGCTAATCGTTCCATGTACAACACTGTGAGGCTCCAATTCTTTCCATGCCCTGGCTGGCAATAATACTAAAACCAACATTATTTGGTAACTTATTGGGAATAGATTTGTGAAAATCTGAATTTAAACCTCCAGGCCTTGGCGAGAAAAATAGTCTTCCAGTTCTGTGAGTCTCTCGATTAGCATTACGTCAATATCAGCGTCATCCTGCCTACCCCTACGGGCCCTTCCTCGCGGCACCTTCGCACGCAGCGGACCCAGGTTAGTTTTAGCCTTGCGTTTCCGTGGCAGCGTGAAATCGGGGAAGTCTAAAACTCGCTTTCGTTTCTGATGACCAATGCAGATCAGAGAGCCGTTCTTCTCTTTCGGTTCTTCAAATATCGTCTCCAGACTTCTGTGTAAATGAATGGAACAATCAGAAATCGTTTTCCAGGAAAACACAAGGGTAAAAATAAATCGAAAAAAATGCGAGAACAAACCTGTTGGGTAATGGAGACTTGTAATTCTTATTGGTATAAATCTCCTCCAAACTGAATTCCTTTTTCTTCAGCCTTATGGGACACAACACAGCAATCAGCAGGACATTAAAACTAATTTATGACATATAAATCAATGTTTTATTAACACTATGATTTAGTGTAATACTCAAGACCAGTCTTAAAGAGCCCCTATCATGGATTTTTGAAAATGACTGTTCATATGGTGTGGAATATAGCTCTAAGGGAATGAAAACATCCTGCAAAGATTTATATCTGAAAGTGCACCGTATATAAAGTTATTGTCTTTCAAAAGTGAGAGTCGACTCGGAGTCTATGACATGAATTGTTTTTGAAACGAGTCATTAGCTGGTTCGTAGTGACGTAGATACATACTGGCCGCGCCCAGTTACTGCGCGCGCAGACGGAAGTGTAAACTTGAAGTCTACACATTCAAATACTTCATCATAGCATCATGTCGAGAAGACGCTGTGTTCTACAATGCAAAGATAGTTCAGCCACTTTGTTTTCATTTACCAGGGACGAGCATGTGAAGAATCGGTGGTTAGAGTTCATATTTGCAATGATACCACAACAGTATATCCCGATTGTGTTCTCATCATTTTAATTATGAATTCAAAATGTGGATTCGCAAGCGGTTGTTCCTGAAGGAGGGCTCAGTAACTTACTTACCCAGCGTATATGGATCAGCTTCCTCCTTCGAATCACAACCTGTAAGTATTATTAATAATTGTTGCTTTTATGGGTTTTGAACGGTTTTGTAGCGTCGGGACGCGAGGCAGTATGTGTGTGCGCGTGTATCTGTGTGTGTGTGTGTGTGTGTGTGTAAGTTACGCTCAGCGCAGCTTCTAGGTCTCCAATGTCATTTTTTTTTTAAATATGTGAAATGTTTGTCGCTGTTATTGGAGTTGTCATAAAGAATAGAGCGTCTTGTAGTACTGCAGTGCTTTATCAATATGTTTATGCGTTATGCTAACAAACAACTGACTGGGTCTGTCATCTGACCAATCACCGCCGATTAGCCTCACGCAAAGGAGTGGTTTGGAAAAATGAGTCGTTGTACGAATCATTTGGGAGTCGGTGAGCAAATCAGTTAAAAATAAATGCATATTATAAGAAAAATAAAGTGTTTATCCTTGCATGCATGTTAAACTGTTTTTGGGAACTCCTAAAACAAAAATAGGAACATTTCAAATGCTATGATAGGGGCTCTTTAAAGGTGGGGTAGGTAGAAATTTTCTAAAACAACTTTTTCCCAAATTTGTTTTGAACTGTCTATATATATATACTACTACCAAATTACATAATTAAAAAGTACTCTGAAATAATGAGCTGTGTTTATTGCAGCACTGAGGGGACTACATACGTACACTCGATTTTTCATTCACTCCCACACCCTCCCGTCTGGGATCCTTACAAAAGCCCCTAAAACACATGAACTCCTGCCAGCCAGTTGAAGATTGAACCCCTACTGATAAAATGCCTAACTTTATCATTATTAATATAAACAACTAGCATGTCTGGTAGTACTCACTATCAAGCTAGCATATCAATACTGGTAATGGTAAAGCTTCAAATATATTGAGTTTGATTCGGTAACGAGCTAGTAACATAAAAACTAAAAACAGCAAAACTAAAAACAGGTTGCATTGATACATATTTTCCCGTCACCATCAGTTACACTGTGATGAAGGTGAATTTCATGTAAGATTCATAACATATACGGTGTTTTATATGTAAGAGCTCCCACGAAAGCACTGTTGGTCACTTTTCAGCCCCTGGTTGTCAGTTGTCGCTACGGCTGGAAAGCCCCACCGATATTGACTCTCGTCTGACTTCTTGCTTTATCCAAAGACTTTTTGGTCATAGCCTTTTCAAATACTGTCTTCATTTTTTTCCTTCGCTGACTGTATATGCAGGTAACTGGGAATTTTGACTGCTCTTTCTCTGCCATAATTGTGATTCTTCCTAGCTTCCGTGCCTCTTCCACTCCTCAAGCAAACGTGTGCTTGCATGTGGGCTGCTCTTACGCGGCAGTGCTGGTAGCGAGGAAGAGTGACGGTCACCCAGCCGATCATTTCTTTCGTCCCGGTTGGAAATAATGAGCTGTGTTTATTGCAGCACTGAGAGGACTACAGACACTCATTAAAATTACATTTTAATTATGTATTGGTATACATAGACAGTGTAGACAAATTTGGGGATAAGTTTTTTAGAAAATTTCTACCTACCCTGCCTTTAAAGGAGTAGCTCACTTTAAAAAAAACTTTTGCTGATAATTTACTCACCCCTATGTCATCCAAGGTGTCCATATCATTCTTTCTTCAGTCGAAAAGAAATTTTAAGGTTTTGGATAAAAACATTCCAGGATTTTTCTCCATATAATGGACTTCAATGGGAACCAAACGGTTCAAAGTCCAAATGAGAGTTTCAGTGCAGCTTCAAATGGCTTTAAACGATTCCAGACGATGAATAAGAGTCTTATCAAGCGAAATGATTGCTCATTTTAAAAAAAAAGTTTAAGTTTTATAAGCTCAAATGGTCGACTTGCTCTGTTAGGGTTGGGGTGTGATGCGCGGTCGTGACTCTCCTGTTCTAACTCGGGCATCAAAATGAACGAATCTTTTCCCGAGTCAACTTGTTCATTTCGTTCGTTGAATGAACCAAATGACACAAAAAAAGATTTGTTAATTTTGATGAACGAGTTCGAACAGGAGAGTCACAAACATACATCACAGAACAGAGCAAGGCGAGCATTTGAGCTTATAAAACTTAGACTTTGTTTTAATTTTTTTTAAATGAGTGATCGTTTCACTAGATAAGACCCTTATTCATCGTCTGGTGTCATTTAAAGCCCTTTGAAGCTGCACTGAAACTCTCATTTGGACATTGAACAGTTTGGTTCCCATTGTAGTCCATTATATGAAGAAAAATCCTGGAATGTTTTCATCAAAAGCCTTAATTTCTTTTCGACTGAAGAAAGTAAATTATCAGCAAAAGTTTTTTTTAAAGTGAACTACTCCTTTAAGTCTCGGTCTGGGTTGCATTTGTACTCGGTCTTATCTCTGTCTCAGACTAAGCTGTTATTGATTTCATTTGATAGTGTCCTATTAATCTAATTGTATTTATGCATTAAATATAAGACATTTCTTAGATATTGTAGATCTGTTAGATGAATTTGAAGAGTGCTGGTCTGGTCTTGGTATTGTCTCTCCCTGCCTTGGTCTTGTCTGGTCTCAACACTCTCAACCCATCAAAGTTTTGGTCTTGTCTTGGGCTGTGTCTGAAATCACCCCCTATACCCTTAAACGAGGCGCTATTTGAGGGGACGTTCATTTGTAGTGGCATCCAAAACCATAGTGGACGTTATCGAGAGTACTTAACGGCTAGAGAATACCCATAATGCACTGTGAGAGTCGCATCGCATGCCGGATTAATACCTGAATCTGGCCAGATGATGGTTCTCGCAGCGTAGCCATCATTTTCCAAACCACTGGGCCAATGTGGTTACAACCTCAAACAAGTACAAATTATTTTTAAAGTAATAATTAAATTGTTTAATTAATGTTTATACATAGTTTCCGTGACTTAGTTCAAGAGTAATACTTTCATTACTACTGGAGCTGCCAGTTTGCCAAGTTTCAAATAATTATTAAACAGCAAGCACAAACTATGCGGCGCACTCAGTGTCTGAATTTGCTCACTCGTTTTCATTCACTCCCTCAAGTGAACCATATTAGCGGATTAATGTAGAGAATAGTAAATGAGGGTTAGGAAGCAATTTCACAGCCTTAGTCTTAACACAAAATGGACTTGGTCTTGTGATGGTCTCTTATGATATCATATCAAAATGATATTCTAGCACTTTTAATTCACATTAAGGCTACATTCACACGGTCAGTTTTTGGGATTGACAACCAAATTTACTTACAGCTGTAAGTTTCGAAATGTCCCATTCAAACAGTTACTGTTACCATCTCGATTATATGGTCTGAATGAACGTGCAATGGGAGTCAAGCCCGTATTCTCTTACTAGTCACAACAGTGACAGTGACCAAAGTAATATCAAAGATGGTGACATCCATAAAACTGAAAAAAAACCTGATTGACAACAATAGTCCAATCGATCTGCGAGTTCAGTCAAATCTTCATTAACCGACAACAGCTTTTATATCTGTGTGGAAATCTGAGATTTTGAGTCACGCGTAGAACACAAAACTGCACCAGAGAACAGTGCAGTGACTGGATATAAAACCTTAATATGACAGTGACACACCGTCGCGGTAAGTTACAAAATCCACACACGAAAACCAGCAACACATAGAAGACACGCAATTGTGCAACTCTGCTCTCTCAGCTCCCTCGCACTGTTTGACATAATGACAGGAAATTAGTTGTCCAGTTCCAAGAATGCAGTTGTGAGTCCTGAAAATGTTCGGTTATATAATGTGGTCACTCCAGTAAATAACTGAACTGTGTGTGAACAAAACCATATTAAGAACTGACAAAGTTTCATAAAAAACTATTTTGCGTTTTGTGATGTGTTGTGACCCAAATATAAAAGCACGAGATTTAGGTAGCAACACTGCTGCTGATAAAATTTGCAAACTTGGATTTTCAAGATTTCAGATTCGCTCATCATCGCACAAATATGTTCATTGAAGTCTGTGTTTAAAATTGTATATGCCTCAATGTTTTAGTTGCTGCTACATTATTACTGTAATCACATTATTATTATTTAACAGCCTTATTTTTTTTTTTACTGCATTTTACTTCTTGCATGATTTTTTGCAAAGGCTGCTTGATCAAAATGAGTTCCTCTGAATAAAATACTTATAAATTATTTAAAAAACCAACACTTATTTCAAAGCTAATACACCGATTAATATAAGAGCTATGAAGAAAATAGTCGAAATGCTGATAAATATTTACATATTGGACAGTTCCATTTAGAGTCCACATCATCATATTATAAAGACTAAAATTGCTCACCTCTTTGGTTTGGGGAGTCCCATTGGAGTAAGGTTGTTATCTGGTTTGGGAACCGTCTTACGAATACGAATTTGGGAGACCCTTTTGGAACGTTGACCCGCTTGAGCTTGAGCTTCAGCGTTAGTATCGTAGAGTCCCACCTACAAGAGAAGAATGTCGAGCCTTGAGGAAAAACAAAACCTAACTCTTTCACTTCAGCAATCTCTGTATCCAAAACTACACCCACTTTATTAGCTACACCTGTTTAACAGCTCGTTAACGCAAATATCTAATCAGCCAATCATACGGAAGCAACTCAAAAGCATTTAGACATGGTTAAGACGATCTTCTTAAGTTTAAACTTGTGCATCAGAATTGAGAGGAAAGGATGGATTTAAATGACTTTGTACGAGGCATGTTGTTGGTGCCATTATTTGATTATTTCAGAAACTGCAGATCTAGTTTCGCATCACGAATGTGCAGATAACAAATCTGCGATATGCCATCATGTCAATCGACACTTTTCACATTTCCGGGTTTCTCAGAAGCGGAAGTCTTTTATGGGTAAACTTTTATAGTGGTGAATGAGAGACTACATTAAATATATTTTTAGTGTTCCCATTTGGTCGAATAGCAAAAGAAAAACTCCACAACAGTGTTTTCACAAATTTCAAAAGAGGGGGAAAAATAGAGAGATTAATAACTGCAGTCAGAAGAGAGAAATATGTAAATTTGACCATCATTACCAATTTAAGGGAAAGCTAATAAAATACAAAGTATGGTGGTATAAATGTACATAATATAAAAAAACTTAAATTTACGATGCTGATGACCGTTAAACGCGTCATTAGTCTGTGAAAAGGGTCCATATGGACCAAAACCTCTGAGGAATGTTTCCAGCACTTCGTTGAATCGGTCACGAAGAATTTAGGTAGTTCCGAAGGTAAAAAGGGTACTAGCAAGGTGTACCTAATAAAGTGGCCGGTGAGTTTATTTGCCAACTTGCATTTTACTTATTCAAAATAATTTGTTCAAATTATAGAAGAGATAATATAATACCTGTTTGATTTCTCTAGATGCTCCCCGACTATGCAAACCAGGGTATTTGACATTTGCACTGACAATAGCAAAACTAGGCACAGATTCAGTGGCGGATCCATCCAATCGCACAATCGACTTGGGGCTGATGTTGTGCCATGAGGGGTGATCCAGACTTCTTTCTGGTGTGAGACGAATTTTTGACAGATGACACACTGATGAAGATGAGATGGCCTTCCTACACACAGTGAAAGAAACAAGCATTTCAGAGAATTCCACATGATTGCTAATATAACATCAGTCAACATCTACATAAAATGATCCGTTTAGCTGTGGTTTGTAAAATTGGTCTGGCTTCATGCTTCAAATATAATAATAGAATGAACAATAGTTAAGGTGACGTGAGAGTAATTTCTGCACTACTAGCAGCACCGAACTAAATAGAAAAATGTGACTAGATTTTCACATTTTCCAAAGAAAATGTGAGTGCTGTGCTATGCATCTGCTGTGTCCTAACCAGATGTGACAAAACATCGCAACATGATAAAAGCCATCTTTTCCGTGGATATCAGAGTTTGTGTCCTAACCAGCCGTGACAGCGACAAGAGGAGACACCGGATTCCATTTTTGGGAATAATTTCTATTTCTGCGACTGACATCTCAGGTGTTCTTGGTATCAAGAAATGTTTAATTAGAGTTTAAATTAGGGCTGTGCAAAAAATTAATTGTGATAAATCGCATCCAAAATAAAAGTCTGTGTTTACATAATATATTTGTGTGTGCTGTATATAATTATTTTGTATATATAAATACACACACATGCATGTATATATTTAAGAAAATGTGTTATTCGTATATTAAATATTTATATTTATATAATATAAATTATGTATTTATATACATATACAGAATTTAAGGGCAAATAATTCTTAAATATATACATGCATGCATATGTATTTATATATACAAAATAATTATATACAGCACACACAAATATATTATGTAAACACACAGACTTTTATTTTGGATGCGTTGGATGCTAGTTTAAACATAATTTTGTTCGACTTTAACAGCCATAAAAGATTATTAATTATTTACCTCAGATCTCAAAAATACCGTAGGAAACAAGAACTTTCAAACTGAACTCTGCATTTCATGTAGGGATTCACAATATATCGGCAACCATATCGTTATCGGCCCGATATATTAAAGCCAATAAATAATGGATTATTTCCTTCAGCTGAGACACTTCAGATGTGCGCTGTTCCCAATTAAATTGCTTGAAATATAATTGAAATCACTACAAAAAGGAAAATACAGTTAAGTGCAACATGTGCAGCGCAAGTTTGTCACATAGGCTACATAAAATTATGAGAGCATTATAATTGGGTGCTCGGGACATGCGTTTTAATGGTGAGACTTTTATTTTTGCAGCCAGGCTCTCAGATTATATCAAATTTAGATTTAACGGCCAATTTATCGGTTATCGGCTTTAAAATGTAAATAATAATCGGTTTCGGCCAAATTTTTCATACGGTATATCCTTAATTTCATCATGACAAAGATAGTATCAGTAACGGAGTATGCATTTAGAATACTGAAATTATTTTATTATTAATTTTATTATCTAGTTCTGTTCTCTTTTATTGGGAGAGTGAGACAGCAGTGTGCTTGCAGAGAGAGAGAGAGAGAGAAAGAGAAAGCAACCAAATGCTCTTCTGATTGACTGTAATTTGTGATTAATTTAGTCACATCTTGTTGATAAGTCTTGTCTGTTGTGGACATACAAATTGTTTGTTGCTCAAGTCTTTTCGCATTGCATCTGGTTAGGACAGGGTGTTTTGGCTGTATGCCAGGGTGTTGCTATGCAGTTGCTAGGATGTTGTGGGTGGTTGCTTACAACCCCAAAAGATCCCAGCCTCAAGTTTTTATTTCTTTGTCTGAACATTTGGCCTGGTCTGAACTCCAATGTTTTTTTCCCCCTAACCATTTCAAGGGTTGCTGGGTGAAAATTGTGCATTCAATCATATAGAAAAAAGTAGCAGGATAGATCAAACACACCTAGCTGCACAACCTTGTCATTCATGTCTGTAGTAAAAATGCACCAAAGTTTGTAGAAGTAGATTTGGTGCAACTTTACCCACTCACAAGGTGCAAGGAATGAATCAACAGAGCAACAATGAAGAGGGAATCAGTGTCATCCCTGTTCACAGGTGCAGGAGTTTGAATGAAACAAGACAAACATAATAAAGATGCCAGGCCACTCTAGACTTCTACAGGTTTGGAAAGCTTTTCTGCTATTCGTGTTGCTAGTTGTGCTGAAATTATGCACTTCACCTTTAACCTGAATCGTAACTGGCAAGCAAAGACTGTTTAAAAGATTTCAAGGATTAGGTCAGCTAAATGGCAAGAGATGCAGGGGGATATGCCCACCGTGCTGAAGCTCTTTTCCTGCTTGGTGTAGCTTCTTGACTGGATCGTCGTGTATAGCTATCAACAAAAAAAAGTAATCAAAAAACGGGTAAAATTGTAAGTGCAAGCAGCATGCAAGTCAAAACTGACAATCATTTCTGATTATGTCTGATTATCTTTGCCATCAAAACATGCAAAAAACCTTCAAACTTCAATAGTTTGAACTTACTGGTGATCGTTGTCTACGCCTGGTGGGGCTGTGAAGTCAACCAGAGCTCGAAAAGGATGAAACTTGCACTGCCCCAAAATCCGACTCACAACCACATGGATACTAGGACGTGACAACTGCATGAGAGGAAAGTTGAGCCTTCTGTGTCGAAACCACAGTCTGAAGGATGTTGGAGAAGATAAAGCCAGGAAGGTACTAACACCCGCCCCAGAGAAACCCCCCTTGCTTAAAGTAGACAAAGGCGGAGTAGCAGGCCGAAGAAGTTGAGATAAGTCGGGACAACCTGCAGAGTCTTTATCCAGGTTGATCGGTAAAGCAATTGAAGGACAATCTGATGTACCAGTCAACCAAGGAGAGACAGCAGACATCGTATCCTCAAGTATCGGCTGCCAGTTGTTGGATATCTCTCCTGCCTGCTCGAGAGAGGACAAAGAATGGGTTTCTCCAACTTTAAGAGAGGGAAATCCAGGAAGGTCATGTTTCTTTCCACCACTGAGTTTGAGCTTGGATCCAGTTCTGCTGTAACCAGCCCATCTGTCCAAGTCGTTTGAGGAACAGCTACTGGATGCCAAGCGGTGGGCAGTGTTCGAGAGCTGATCTAACAGTTTGTTAGTGTCACTGTCTACTAATGGTTTGGAGGACCCATTTCTTGGGCCCGGGAGATGGGAACTGGAGTGTGCTTGATGAAATGTCAAAAGCGAACCTAGTGACTTTTGGTCACCTACATCTTTTACCAATTGGTTTGGTAAAGCAAGTTTACAGTCTGGCAGGATTGATGACCCTTGAAAAGATATATTTAAAGGGCTATCCTTTGAGTATGATAACTGACAATCAATGCTTTGTTCTTTCCTACTTATATGTGTGCTCTCTACAGAATCTCGAGCATTTGTCCCTGTCAGTCCATCTACATCCCTTGACATTGGGATGTGATTCAAGACTGAAGTACTATTACTCAATGAGGTAGTGGTTGAGTGAAAAACACCATTCATTTCAATCTTGTGCAAGATTTCATTCTCTTTCTTGTTAGAAGTCTGAAAGAGAACTGAACAGCCCTTGGGTTTATCAGGGTTGGGTAGTGCTCCAAGTGGCTTATTGGACAAAGGGAAGGTAATCTGATGCTGCTGCTGACTATTTTCACTCTCATCATTACTGGATTTTGTCAATGCCGCTGGTTTCCCAGGGGGCTTTGGATCTATTTCTTTTGCGAACGAAAAAAGAAGATCTGTATTTGAATATGACTTTGCGCCACTAGGAGCTGAAGATTTGAAAAACTGAACGGAAGGCACCCGGGGGTGTTCAGGAACATGTAAACACTGATTTTTCAAGAGGTCTTCTTCCTTCTGATCAGATTTATTATTCCCCACACTATTAGAGGACAGGTCTTCCCGTTTACAAGAAAGTCTTCGGCTGTCATTGTCATCTGAGCAGCTGAGCACAGAATCGACCAATAAGCTTAAGGCGACTCTGTCCTTCTCAGCTTCCAGCTCCATTTCCAGGTCTTCAAAATCTGAAACGGGTGAGTAGTTACCCTGCAAAGAATTGTCGGTTTTTGCAGAAGAGCACGTTTTTAGGTTTCCACATGATGAACTGGAGCCACTGCGATTCCCACCTAGACCCTGACAGCTTAGGTCCTCGGGCTTATGAGCGAGAGTTGACATTGCCCATGAACACACAGGGTCCTTTTTTGATTCAGGTGATCTATAAAGAGACTGTGGCCCAGAAGAGGAGACATTTGGGATGATTCCTTTGTTGTCTTTTGGCACTTCTGCGTCTACTGCAAAAACACAATAATTCAAGTTAAATCAATATGTTAATAATGATGCACTCAGTGGCAGACCCAATTTTTGCCCAATAAAATGGGCAAAAATCCAGCACGAGAACCATGGCACACCTGACCATGACAAGAAATAGCATATCATGGCCCGAGAATGTAACAAACTAAATGCTATTGGCCATTTAAATTAATAGGTCTCATCCCAATTTCTTGTTACAACAGAATACACTCACCTAAAGGATTATTAGGAACACCTGTTCAATTTCTTATTAATGCAATTATCTAATCAACCAATCACATGGCAGTTGCTTCAATGCATTTAGAGGTGTGGTCCTGGTCAAGACAATCTCCTGAACTCCAAACTCAATGGCACAATGGGAAAGAAAGTGATTTAAGCAATTTTGAGCGTGGTATGTTTGTTGGTGCCAGACGGGCCAGTCTGAGTATTTCACAATCTGCTCAGATTTTCACGCACAACCATTTCTAGGGTTTACAAAGGATGGTGTAAAAAGGGAAAAACATCCAGTATGCGGCAGTACAGAGGGTGGTAATGCCTTGTTGATGCTAGAGGTCAGAGGAGAATGGGCCAACTGGTTCAAGCTGATAGAAGACCAACTTTGACTAAAATAACCACTCGTTACAACCGAGGTATTCAGCAAAGCATTTGTGAAGCCACAACACACACAACCTTGAGGTGGATGAGCTACAACAACAGAAGACCCCACCAGGTACCACTCATCTCCACTACAAATAGGAAAAAGAGGCTACAATTGGCAAGAGCTCACCAAAATTGGACAGTTTAAGGCTGTATTGAAAAATGTTGCCTGGTCTAATGAGTCTCGATTTCTGTTGAGACATTCAGATGTTAGAGTCAGAATTTGGCGTAAACAGAATGAGAACATGGATCCATCATGCCTTGTTACCACTGTGCAGGCTGGTGGTGGTGGTGTAATAGTGTGGGGGATGTTTTCTTGGCACACTTTAGGCCCCTTAGTGCTAATTGGGCATCGTTTAAATGCCACGGCCTACCTGAGCATTGTTTCTGACCATCTCCATCCCTTTATGGCCACCATGTACCCATCCTCTGAGGGCTACTTCCAGCAGGATAATGCACCATCTCACAAAGCTTGAATAATTTCAAATTGGTTTCTTGAAAATGACAATGAGTTCACTGTACTAAAATGGCCAGATCACCAGATCTCAACCCAATAGAGCATCTTTGGGATGTGGTGGAACGGGAGCTTTGTGCCCTGGATGTGCAGCCCACAAATGTCCATCAACTGCAAGATGCTATCCTATCAATATGGGCCAACATTTCTAAAGAATACTTTCAGCACCTTGTTGAATCAATGCCATGTAGAATTAAGGCAGTTCTGAAGACGAAAGGGGGTCTAACACAGTATTAGTATGGTGTTCCTAATAATCCTTTAGGTGAGTATGTCAACAAATTCCAGTATTTCTTGGGTTAATTTAGTCAAATTATACAATAATTCATTTAAACATATCAATATGCAAACATAAATAAACATTTACCAAAACTGTAATCTGATGAAATTGTATTTGGACAGCAAAAGGACAAGTCTCTTCCCATCTGGCCAACTTTACTGTGCAGCTGAGCTAAACTGCATGCATGTGCACTGCTTTGTGAACACAACTGGTCCATCCTCCTCTCCACAGCCTCGAGACGTTGGGTCAGAGATCCGAAGGTATCAGTCAGTACACGTTTCATCTCAGTTTGATGGGACACAAGAATTCGTTCCAGAACTCCAAGCTGCTCTCCTGATGGTCCTGCTGGTCGTGTATCCCTGAACTTGCCCTCTGCAAAAGAGATGTTGATCAAAAGCAGTGCTTCGTAAAAGCAATATCTTGCATTTATTGATTCCTATGGAACCAAGTCTTTCACGTTACAGATCTGCAATGTTCTGACTAAGACAAATGTGTGCACACTTCTGAAGTTACTCCTGTACAGCACCAAAAAAAAAAAAAAAAACCAGGACAAAATCAAAGTTAGCAAGAGATTTCATGGAAAAAAAAAAGCTAAATTGTATGCTAATTGTATTCTTATTTATGTTATATTCTGGGATTATATTATTGTAAGTATTTATATTAGTCTAAGTGATATATTTTGTTATAACAAGATTAATATAACAAAAAATAACAAATCTTGACAAAAGTTACTTAAAAACTATCCAAGAACTATAATTCTGGCATATTACCTAAATATTTGCTTTATTAAAAGAAATTAATACTTTGATTCAGAACAAATGCATTAAATTGATAAAAAGACTTTTAATCAAACACTATAAAGACTATGTTTTAATCAAAGACTATAAAGACATTTACAATGTTGCACTTCATCAATGAATCGTGAAAAAAATGCATCAGTTTCCACAGAAATATTAAGCAGCACAATGGTTTTCAAAAATCTAATTCAGCAAATTAGAATGATTTCTAAAGGAACATGTGACACTGAAGACTGGAGTAACAGCTGAAAATATATATATATATATATATAATTCAATTGTAATATTTCATAATTTACTGTATTTTTAATCAAATAAATCCAGCCTTAGTGAACATAAGAGACTGTTTAAAATTATAGAATTTAAAAACAAAAATGACAGTGTTTCTGCTCAGGTAGCAAAAGAATTTGCTAAACTTAAGAGGGAACATTGCAGATTTTACCACATATATTCAACATTACCTTGCTGAGTACACATGTGTATGCAAATCGCACTGGGATTGACTCCAAACGACTCCTGTCTTTTGACTGTTGGATCAAACGACATCTGTCTCAAAGTTCCTTCATTCATTACTTTCTCAAAGTCTGAGGGCTGAGGTCTGTCTCCAGATTCAGTCTCCTCCCTGCTGGTTTCTCTGCATCCTTTGGCCAGCTGCTCCTGATACAGCGAAGACTGAGGAGCACGATGGCACGGGCCAGCCGCAGACGCAGGCACCTGATCTGCCCCTTTCTGCTCAGCCAGAATATTGGACAACATCTTTCACGGAACTGATGGGATGAGATGAGGTAACAGATTAAGTGCATTTTCCTATATTAATAATAATTAGATTAAGAACAAGGATTGCATATGGAGTCCCATTCTCTGATGGAATCATTGATGGAACAAAGAACTATCAACCCTTATCTGTGTATGTATGTGTATGACCTTGTATGCGTGACTTGTAATATGTAATATAACATAATGACAAAATGTGATGTGTGACTCTCTGTATGGCTGAGAGAAAAGGCCTTTAACACATTAGTAGTTGGATGCAACACTATGTTAGTTACGGGACATGTTGTTGTAAGGATATAATGACATAGAGGGAGTCAACTAAGAAGAAAGAATGCCCTCCCTTCTCTGCCACACTCTGTATGCCTTTTCTTGCTAGAAAATAAATAACCTTTAAAGACAATTGATCATGTTTGTCTCTTATTCAGTGAAGTAAAATGGTTTGCCACCACAATAAAAAAGGATTTTTTTTTTTCAATTTAAAATAATGTTTTTCTATTTTAATAGACTTTACATTTTATTTCTGTGATGGTAAAGCTCAATTTTCATCAACCATTACTCCAGTCTTCAGTGTCCCATGATCCTTCAGAAACATGCTGATTTGATACTCAATAACTGTTATTATCAATGTTGTAAACAATTGTGCTGCTTAATTTCTATTTTTTTTTTTTTTGTGTGTGAAACCTGTGATACCTTTTTTCAGGATTTATTGATGAATAAAGTGTTAAAAAGAACAGCATTTATTCAAAAATAGAGATCTTTTCTAACAATAGAAAAGATTTTCTTTTCTAAAATCTCTTCCAAAAAAGAAAGAAAAAAAAATCTGACCTCAAATTTTTGAATGGTAGTTTGTGTTCTTTTTACTCAAAGAATCCTGAAAAAAGTATCACAGATTTTAAAAATATAATAAGAAGCACAGCTGTTTTCAACATTGATACTAAATCATCATATTCGACTGATTTCTGAAGGATCACGGGTCATTGAAGATGCTGAAAATTGAGCTTTGCATCACAGAAATAATTATATTTCAAAGTATTTTAAAATATAAAACCATCATTTTCAAATCAATGCAGGCTTAGTGAGCATAAGAGATTTATTAAAAAAAATAAAAAATAAAAAAAAAGCATTAAAAATAGTAATGTTTCCAAACTTTTGGTCAATACTATATATGCCATGGTATTTACAAATGTCTCTATGTAATACCATGGCACCGAGTAATAATCATATTTATATACCATGATGTTTACATGATACAAAAGATGGTAATACAACCATATACCACTAATCATTTAATGCAAAACATATACATGGTAGTAACATGTGTTTCATTCTTTTAGTGAAACTTTCTAAAATGGCTAAAATGTTATCTTATATCCAGTTATTTTATTTTGTAAGCATGCTTATTTCATGATATATTCAGTGGTCAATAAATACAGAAACCTATCAGACGCCCCTTTCAGCTGTTTTACTGTAGTAATAGCAATTTCTTTGTCCGAAACTCCGCACAATCATACACACTGAACTGTCTATACGTGGATATACATTTCACTTCATATACACATATCCATCAGCTGAAATAATTGTGTGCGGAATAATTAAATGAAACTGAGCTGGTTTCATCCAAAATACCATCACACTAATTAAACACGTTACTAGATGGCCTTTTGCACATAATTCATGTTTTTATTTATTTGTAGGTGCTATGCATAATGACGTCAATGAACAAGCTACTCATGCATATCAGGCTTTTAAAGGCCCCCGAAACGAATACAAATGAATTAAGAGTAAGTCAGACATGTTTAACATAGCAGTACCTGTATTTCGGCCCTCCTCACAAAGGTCAGTCCTGGCTAAATCACGTCTCCGGCGGCGAGAGTGTGTTGTTATATCACTAATACTCGCCGATTCATCTCCATGATGCACAGGTCGGATGTGATCTCTTTAAACCAGTAAAAGTCATTTCCGGCGACACTACAGACTGATGAGCGGATTACCAGTGCAAACTGGCTACACACTAAACTAGCTTATTATTAAAGTGGATGAATTAAACTATGTTATACATTCAACGCAGATAGTTAAAATAAATAAATAATACAAAAATACCTAATCGTCAGAATATTTGTGACAAACAGTGACGACTTCCGTCATTCGTGCAGCTGTAAAGCGTGTTGCCATTGGCTATTGCATGAACTTAGGTTCATATCTATTGGACAATTTTAATGGCGACACTTTCATTACTGTTTTTTTTTTTTTTTTTTTTTTTTAATTTACAGAATTTTTCATGAAATAATAGAAACATAGAACGTTTCACATATAATGTTCTAAATGATTCCAAAGCATCATAAGATGTGAGGAACATTTTCATATCAAAGATATTAAAGAACATTCGATTCACACATTAAAAAAAAACACACACACACACAAAAACACAACGGAATGGCAACACTTTCGTTGTTATTTGAAAAGTAGTCAACTGTTATTTCCTTTAATCAAAAATGAATAAAAACTTCACAATTTAATTGGATTAATTAATTCCTGAAAGAAGCTGGATTAAAAAGGACAGAGAATGAAAATCACATGTTGTGTGTTGTACATAGCTGTCAACCCTCCCGTTTTTTCCGGGTTTCTCACGTATTTTTACTCTTTTCCCGCTGTTTTCCCGTTTTAGTATTTTCCCGTAAAATATCCCGTATTTTTACTCTGATTGTGTGAGACGTACGAGCTCGGACTGATTCGGCTTGAAGTCGTTTATTCTCAGATGCGGCGCCGCGCGCGCTGGCCGGAGACACACTGGCTGTGTCCGTTTTTATTTCGGTTCCCATGTTAACAGATTAGAGCTTGCACACTCCAGAAAACGCGTGCATGCTAGAAATAGAACTGACGCCTATTTTTTCACGTGACACGCAAGCGTGTTGAAAGCGTTTCCAGGCAAAAAAAAAAAAAAAAAAAAAAAAGGAAACGATGTTTATATGTCATTTTGTACTCGAATAGCCTACATTTTACATTTTGATGTTTGAAAGTCAAGGTTTTTACATAAATTCAGATATCAATGTAATTTAAACAAATAATAATTATAATAATCGATTTTTATTGCCATTAGTTTTGCCTATATATAATTTAATGTCATATAACATATGAATAAAATATCATTTCTTTTCTTTTCTTTTTTTCATTTGTTTCTTATGCTCTTAACAATGATTACACAAAGAAGAAGAAAAAACTTTTGGAAAAAAACGTTCTGGGCCTCATGAGGATATAAAGATGGGATAGGCTACAATAACAACAGAGTGACGGTCCACCACCAGGCTAAATATAGGCTCTTTAAAACTACATAAAATGTGTAAATGTAATTGAAATAAACAGACAGCCCACTTCCCTATTTTGTGGGTTTTGGAAGATGTGATAACAGTTGAAATTGTTGTCCTAAAGGCAAGAGCAACACACCGCTAATCCAAATGTAGATTTTTTTTTTCTTTAAATGACACTAGTTTCTAGGCTAGTTATTAACTCTTTAGACTTTTAAGGATTAGTGCTTTATTTTTAAAGTTTGTGGGTAAGAATCGTGTAAAAAAAAAAATCCCTTATTTTGGGGAAGGATTCCGGGAAAAATCCCTTATTTTCAATGTTCAATGTTGACAGCTGGTGTTGTATGTTTATGTTAATCAGTTAACTGTTAACGTTTTTATAGTTATGAGGCCCTTGAGTTGTTAGATAACGTAATATAATAATGATAAGCTAATTTTAAACTTTAGTTCGCTGATTCATTCTTTATTAGTTGTAAATTTAGTGAGTAAAGATTTTCCCTCAAAGGTTCTCATAGTCCACAAGTGGAAATTTGTCTTTGGCTTTATACACCACACAGCACACCGACACAATATAACAATATGCATAAAAAATAAAAGTAAAACAATAACATTTCCATGTACAGTCATATGCATAGCCTACATTATTCACCTCTACTCGTCTTCTCAACATTTAATGGCATTTAATTGTCACAAAAGAAAACTGAAAAACTAACAAAATCAGTGTTATGTTATCTTTGACCAACAGAGGGCATAATGACCCAATATATTTGTATTTCAAAGAAAGTCGTTCAAACTTGGAGGTAGATTTGAGTAATTTCACTCACTGTTTGGAGTCCAAAAGAAAAAACATAACATAGATTCAATCAGTAGGCTATTGAATATTGTGATTGAATATTAAATACTGAACATGGAATTTCCCATGTTACCTCAAGAACCTGTTTTGGTTGCAATTTATCGTTTTACAACATAAATCACATAGCCTACAGTCATACCATAACCAACCATATAACAGAAGCTACCCATGGCTCTGATTTCTATTCCAGGGTTGTGGAACTACAATCTGAGCAGCTTTACAGTATTATGCCATTCTACTTCTAGTGAGTGACATGGTATTCTAAGACACAGCAATAGAAGGCTATAATATGTTATAGCCTAACTGAAGGCCTGACATGTTCATATTCTATGGGGAATAGATCTAATGTGTACAAAGAACATGGAATGTCATTCATAAGCATGATCCTAGCCCTTGCTCGTGGTAGACACAGTAATGCTGAGTTTTTGACAACTTGGAAATCATAATTTCCACCCCTATTTTAAAATAACTGCGCTAAAGGTTGGACATTTCAACTTGTAAAGTTGGAACAGACTGACATCTGACCATCTTAAATGGGGCTATGATGTATTTCCAAGGTAGATAGATATAGATATATATCCGTAGATTCCACAATCGACAGCTCCAGACACGTGGGCATCCCCGCCATCTGGGAATGTAGCAGTAAGCATGCATCCGAAGGCGCATACTTCCCTACTTGTATAGTAGCTGAAAAACAGTAGCCTATGTGACAAAAGAAGTATGTCTGAACACAGAGTGCTCATAAAAGAGTGGGCAAAAAGAACCCGGATGACCTAGGCTACTACTTTCGGCGTTATTATGAAGTGTGTGTACGATGGACACTTTATTATTCCCAGAAGCCACAGGAGAGGATTTATGAATGGCATAGACAACTGATACTGGTCACCATAGATATCCATATATAGGCTAGATGTCTCGTCCGCGCTGCTGGCCAATGGAGGTCGACGTCCGCAGCTGGCGGCCATCTTGTCGCAGGCAGCTCGCTAACTCGTAACATTGAGTTTTAATGGTGCATACTTTTTAAATAAACATAACTTTTTTCTCGTTTTTTTATTGATTTCCAAACGGTTTGGTTTCTTATAAACGTCAGAGATGTAGTTACATGTATGACACTGTGTTCTTATGAATAATAAGTTTATAAATAAATAATCACACAGAATTATAGCCATGTTAATAATGTTTGTAAGAAACCAAACCATTTGTAAATCCGTCAAGATTTCAACGAGATAAGAGTATTTGTGTTCGTGCTGATCACTCATCTTACATCAGGTACCGCAGGGCCTGCCAGAAAGCTTGCCTGAGACAAGATGGCCGACGGTGACGACGATAGAGCATAGACAGAATAAGAAGTGGATTAATTATTTTGTCATTTTGCCTCCACGTTTCCCCGATTGCCCACGAGCTTCTCCTCCTGTCCATACAGTAATTTCATACAGAGAGTCGCTTGGTTATGACGCAATCGTTAGCCTACTTTACAAAAAACTGCTTCTACGGGGACATAACATAAGCTACAAAGTAATGGAGCATTTTATACATTTGTCGTGTTTCTTTAGAAATAAATAATGGACAAATGGGGTCTTCAAACGCCTCAGATGTAAAGTTATTCGCTGTCAAAGTGACGCCAAAAAATGAATGGGAGTCAATGGAAATGCTAACACAAGTGAAGTTCTGCTACAAGATGGCAGCTCCCGCGAGGCTTCAATAACTTCGGGTCGATGGATTACCCCCTTGCGATAGAGACTCCGCCGTAAGACATCTAGCCTTTATTATGGATATCTATGCTGGTCACATGATAATGACAGCATGGCAAATGTAGCATGTCTAGATTACATTTATATATAGAACATACTTTAAGTGGTCATGAAGTAATTACTTCAAAATAACCTACTCAAGAGAATATGCGATTTTGGACTCAGCCTAAGAATCCATAAAGCCACAACAGCTTCTGGTTGTAAAAAACAGAGATTTAAACTCCCAAAGACGGTTTACGTATAGCGGCACATTGACACAGCCACTAATGAGGCATCTATGTACAGTGCTATCTATGACTAAAACTGTATTGGTGCTCTCAGAAAAAAAAGGTACAAAAGCTGTCACTGCGGCTGTACCTTTTCAAAAGGTAAACTTTTTGTCCATTTTTGCTAATAGGTACATTTTAAGTTTTAATATGTACATTTTATGTGTTAATATATACAATGTAGGTGCTAATAAGTACATTTTAGGTGCTAATAAGTACATTTTAAATGTTAATATGTACATTTTAGGTGCTAATAAGTACATTTTAGGTGTTAATATGTACATTTTAGGTGCTACTATGTACATTTAAGTGTTAAAATGTACATTTTAGGTGCTAATATGTACATTAGACGTGTTAATATGTACATGTTAAGTGTTAATATGTTCATTTTAGCTCCTAATATGTACATTTTAGGTGCTAATATGTACATTATAAGTGTTAATATGTACATTTTAAGTGTTAATATGTACATTTTAAGTGCTAATATGTACCACTAAGGTACCAATATGCAGCCTTTGGGTACAAAAGTGTACCTTTTAAAAAGGTACAGCCTCAGTTACAGCTTTTGTACCTTTTTTTTCTGAGAGTGTGAGTCATCTTGTTTTGTTTCATTTAATTAAAGGGAACATTGTCTGGAACAAAACAACTATATAGTACATCATACAACCTCTTCCAGAAAAAAGAAAAGCCGGAAAATATGGTAAAACAGGAAGTCACTAATAATGAAACTGTGTAGATACACAAATTTGCTGGGAATGTGATTTGTAAATTGATTTGTAGAAATAATAAAATAGGCTAAACATTTTTAAGCAAACAACCACTTGCTTCTGAAACTAAAGGATTTTATCCATCATGACGTTAGAGACTATGAATTGCACACATAAATGCCTTGCTCAATGGCACAATATACAGCAGTATAAAATGTACAACAATTAAAGAGAAGAAATGTTTGCTCATTTTTTGTTTGTTTGTTTGTTTGCCTTTTTGTTCACCGCATAATTCCACGCTTTGAGTGGACATGTTTCTTATGGGAAAACCTTGTATATGGTGTCTGTAGTTCTCCAGGTGGGATGAATATATCTGCAGGTTTAGCTGAGGTCTGCGTATTTGCAGTAGTTGTTGTGAAGTTTATTGTTGCATACTCTGTGTTGTGGCTGTTTGGAGTCTGTTGTCTCAGTTTTCCCCTGCTGGTCGCATTTTCAGACTGTAGGACTTGAACGTCTGCGTAGTGTAAACCATCGTCATTCTGCTTGCGTTTCTTATTCACCTGGGCATACTGTGGTTCATCTAACACACGGTCATACACAGGAACATCAACACGGGCCTGCTATGAAAAAAAAGCTGTCGTCACAAAAACATTAACATATATTCGGATAAGAGTAACATTTTGCAGTGTCCAGTTTAATCAACACACCTGATGGGGAGGAACCACAGGTGGACCTGTTGTAAAGATGTACATGACAATCAACATCACAACAACTGGATAATCAAGTCTTGATAATCAAAGTTTCCTTTTAATCTACAAACCCAAATTCAGAAAAGTTGGGACATTTTTATTTACCTGACAAAAGGGCAAAGAAAAGAGTTTTTGCTGACCAACTTATTTTGTAAAACTGCCTATATGCAATGTTGATTTTGACGACTGCAACAACTCTCCTCCTCATGGTGCATGAAGACAATATAGACACACATCCTCTTCCTGGCAGATTCCTAACATCTTTAGTTGATTATAACTTGGGGATGGGGGAAATGGGGATTTTCAATTCTTTATTTTCTTACAGGCACTTTCCATTTTGTGATGCTCAACAATCTTTTGATGCACATTAGAACTATATTCTTTGGTTTTACTCATTTTGATGGATGATTCAGGAAATTTGATTGGACAATTTCATGTTCCTAGTCACCCTGGTGTGCTAAAAATTAATGGGACTATACTTTGGAGATTTTACTCGTAAAAAAATTCTAGTGGTGCCAATAATTGTGGCCAACGAACGTGTTTTGGAGCAAAACATTTATTTCATAATCTGATCCCCCCCCCCCCCCCCAGTTTCAATTATTTAAATGAAAGGTTACATTTTTGCACAATTTTTGAATGAAAGATCAATAGGATAAACAATGCTGATTTATTTTGGTAACACTTTACAATAAGGTTCATTAGTTAACATTAGTAAATGCATTAACTAACATGAACTAACAATGAGCAATGCATTAGTTACAGTGTTTATTGATCTTTGTTAATGTTAGTTAATACAAATACAGCTGTTCATTGTGCGTTCATGTTAGTTCACAGTCCATTAACTAATGTTAACTAATACAACCTTTGATTTTAATAACGTATTAGTAAATGTTGGAATTAATATTAACTAAGATTAATAAATGCTGAAGAAGTATTGTTCACATATTGTACATGTTAACTAATGTAGTTAACTAATGTTAACTAATGAACCTTATTGTAAAGTGTTACCTTTATTTTTTTACAGCCATTTTTGATCATATTTACCAGTGGTGCCATTCATTCTGACCACAATAGCCTACATCATATGATACAAATTTCGCTATGTTGGACGATATCTTTCAATATATTTTCTGATGTTCATTCATGTTTATTTCATTCTGTAACATAGTAAAGAGGAAGGGATGATCGCATTCACTCGAACTGAGGAGTTTTGTGAATAAAAAAAAAAACGTGAACAAAAACAGAGCCTATTAAATGGCGTATTATCATGAAAATCAAAATGACGTCATAGGTTACGGCGGAATTTTTTACAATAATGACGGACAGTGTGGAAGGAGTTTTGCCTGGTCTGCGCAACAAAAGTAACCCAAGGTGTTGAAGAGCCGAAATCGTACTTACAGGTGTGAATGAAAATCAACTCGCGGAAACATCTTAAAAGCTCAATTCTGCAGGGAAACCACAGACTTTGCAACACTGCGGAAGCTAGTGCTCTCCTTGCCTAAAAGAGATTCAAGTGGCATTCCTTTGTAGGGGAATTTACGGTTAAGATCAGATATGATGAATGAAGACCAGGGGTCAGAGATGCAATCAATTGAATGTATTTTTTTCTGAAGAATAGTTTGCCTTTATATCACCAGAAGTCAGCTTCAACACTCAGAAGGACTTTGAATAGGCTGCTCTCTTACATTCTCAAAACAACAGCAATTACACTCTAACACGTCACAATACTTTATCATGTCAGGTTGAATGAGGTTGAAAGGCACAGATTAACTACTGTAAGGAAAGAAGCAAATCTCTATTTATTGACCCACTGAGGTCACAAATGAGTTTATATTCCAGTTTGTCTCCCCTGCGTGTCAGTTGCTCACCTCACAACGTAACAATACTGACACACACACACATACACAGCTTCTTCAAGGTTGGAGTTGGTCGAGTTCTAGCTCTGACCAGGAAATTTTTCCAAACGTGTACTGATAAGATGTACTCAATAAGAGGTTCAGACAATATTTGTCATTGTTCTGTAATGATTGAAGATGGAATGTAAAGGAAATTCTTTAACCATAATAATACGTAGGCAACAGGCCTGAGTGACTTTAGTGACCTAGGCTGTCAGGGTCAGAAGACCCAAGCCTGAGATCACGATATCCTCACCTATTACTAATTCATCTTCTTATTGTGGACTGTTTCAAAAAAGTTAAAGTTCAATAAGCTTTTCACTTTTATTTTGCCTCAGTCCCGACGTTTTTGGAGTGTGTTGCAGCCATCAAAACCAATTTTTGTTTATAGACCATTTCACAAGATGTAAACAACACTGGTCCAGAAGCACTTCCTGTTTCAGTTTGTAACTGTTTTCTTTATTTCACATGTAAAGAAAACATCTTAAAGATGTTTGTTCAACTTTTTGATTCAATTTTAAATGTTCTGTTGGTTGTATTTTATCCCAGCCTTTATGTAGTGTTAAAAACCTGAAACAGGAAGTACTTCTGGACCAGTGTTGTTTACATCTTGTGAAATGGTCTATATTTACAAAATAAAAGTTGGTCAGTGAAAACTTAATAAAGAGAATTAACAGATTTTATTACATTTTACAAAATGTCCCAACTATTCTGGATTTGGGGTTGTATTATCTCATAAATGTAGCTGAGATTTTTTTTTTGTTACCTTCTCCTTTTGTCCGTTTTTGTGTCAGTTTTTTTGGATTTATTCCCCATCTAAGGAATGAAAAACCATACTCAAATACAATATATACTCAAATACAAATACAAACTCAAATAGAGAAGTTCTATTGTGTATTTCCCTAAATCACAAAATTGATCATTGATAGACTTATCTCTTGTGAAAATGAAGTGCACTAAATAGTATTGAATGTGTTCTTCTAGGGTACCTCAAA
The DNA here is from genome assembly GCF_988280905.1 of Pimephales promelas. Lineage (NCBI taxonomy): Eukaryota > Metazoa > Chordata > Actinopteri > Cypriniformes > Leuciscidae > Pimephales > Pimephales promelas. The sequence continues at coordinate 8,956,181 of NC_142772.1, read as the reverse complement.
TCTTATTTTAATAGTAATTAAATAAATGCAAGTTCACTGTAAAACATATTTTCAAGATTTGTTATCACAACATATTTTCTTTTGTCAAATCAACTTTATAATAATTTATTTAGTTGAGATAACTTATTATTTTGAGTTTCTGATGGTTAAATTAATCTACTTCATTGTATTAACTCACTTTTTCCAGTTCAATCAACTTAAAATTTTAAGGCAACCCAGGTTACTTACTTTTTTTAAGTTAAACCAACAATATTTTTTTACAGTGTAGTAATCACAACATTTTTTCTTTTGTCAAATCAACTTAAATAATTTATTTAGTTCAGATAACATATAATTTTGAGTTTATGATGGTTAAATTAATCTCCTTCATTCTATTAACTCACTTTTTCTCACAATGAACTTAAAATTTTAAGGCAACCAGGTTACTTACTTTTTTAAGTTAAACCATCAATATTTTTTTACAGTGAGAGAGTACACATTCACGAGTGTTTCTATACCTAAAAAGTACACTTTGTGATGTCAAATAAAACTAGTGTGTTATATGATATTACATTTAAAGTTAGCTATACATATAATTGTAACTTCATCATTACAAATGTGAAATAACAACAAAAATGTAACTACATGGCATACAAGTTTCAGCAAAAATAACATTTTAGTATATTTTAAGTTTACCATAAATAATTATCAGTACACTTAAACCATATTTCAAAGACAAAAGAAGTCAATATGAAATAACATATTAAATATTCATATATTGTGTCAGAAAACAAATTTATTTAGCACAAGTACATTATTTTAAAATATATGATTTCTGTATTAATACTCTTTTTAAAATTATTCTAAAGTCCAGTTTTTCACAATAGATATGAAGTGAATAGTCAACTTTTGTGTTAAAACTTCATATCAATTAGGAACAGACAAAGGGGATCAATGTTTCTCAAAGTATGACATATGTAAAAGTTATAGCATTATGATAAATAGTGGTCAGAACACTCTTTAGTTAAGCAAATGAATCTAGTTTAAAGTAGTTTCCTCCCATCAAGATCCTACTGCGATAGAAACAATCACATGTGACAAAAACCTGTGGATTTTGAATAGATAAATGCTGTAAATCATGCTCAGTGTGTTTAAAACAATTCAAAGATACAAATTTTTAGCTACTTACTTTTCCACTGTTTTGGTTACATTGCTCCCCATGGCAGAGTTCGTGGTCAGAGCACAGTTAGCTAGTGTTGATCATTTGCTCATATTCCATTTCCTGGTTCCTCTGTAACTGGAGTCCTGCAGGTGTTCCTCTTCAAGAAAGCCACCTTTGTACTTCCAACTGTGATGCCCCTATCGTCGAGGCTGACCTTGAGGTCATGAATGTTTGACAATATCTTTAATGTTGTATATTTTAATATTGCAGTCATTCATTCATTAACAGGATGAAAGTATAACTAGAGATCTCCTTGTGTTTACAGAGAACTTCCTTAGTTGACTTGCATTGTATGGAAGTGTAATATTCACAATTATGTGAATGTAAACAAATAAAACTGCATCAGATTTTTTTTCTTTTTCCGAAGCTATAATCTTTCTGTTTGAGCATCCCAACAAGCTATAGGCATGAAACTGAAATTCACCTTTTTCACCCAGACTTCTCTCTGTGACGTTTATGCCAGACTTCTCAAAGCATTAAAGGAGAAGTTCATTTTTGAAAAAACTTTTGCTGATAATTTACTCACCCCCATGTCATCCAAGATGTCGAAAAGTCGAAAAGAAATGAAGGTTTTTGATGAAAACATTCCAGGATTTTTCTCCATATAATGCACTTTAATGGGAACCAAACGGTTCAAGGTCCAAAAGACAGTTTCAGTGCAAACTGTTCAAAGGGCTTTAAATGATTCCAGACGATGAATAAGGGTCTTATCAAGCGAAACGATCGCTCATTTAATAAATAAATAACAAAGTTTAAGTTTTATAAGCTCAAATGCTCGCCTTGCTCTGTACTGTGATGTGCGTTCGTGACTCTCCTGTTCGAACTCATTCATCAAAATGAACGAATCTTTTTTCCGAGTTTTTCATTCGTTTTGTTTGTTGAATGAACCAAATGACTCTGAAAAAGATCCGTTCATTTTGATTAACGAGTTCGAACAGGAGAGTCACGAACGCGCATCACAGAACAGAGCAAGGTGACCATTTGAGCTTATAAAACTTAAACTTTGTTATTTATTTATTAAATGAGCGATCGTTTCGCTTGATAAGACCCTTATTCATCGTCTGGAATCGTTTAAAGCCCTTTGAACAGTTTGCAGTTTGCACTGAAAGTGTCTTTTGGACCTTGAACCGTTTGGTTCCCAGTAAAGTGCATTATATGGAGAAAAATGCTGGAATGTTTTCATCAAAAAGCTTAATTTCTTTTTGACTGAAGAAAGAAAGACATGGATATCTTGGATGACTTGGGGGAGAGTAAATTATCAGCAAAAGTTTTTTTAAAAAGTGAACTACTCCTTTAAATTTGCCTAAACTCTGCGTTGGATTGCAAACTCAAATTCAGATCTGATTCCATCCAATCAAAAACCTAGAACCACCACATAGTTTTCTTTTTCCACAATCCGTTTTACTCAGATGTATGTCACAAGAGGGTAGAAAATATCTGTCACGCACCGTTACAATGGCTCAAGTTTGTGGTGATCTTTTTGTCCAACCTGAAGCAGATGAACTGGGGAAACCGGTTTCAAAATGTCATCATTTTTACAATACCTGGATGTCATAAAACTGAGGCAAGACCATTATAAAATACTTGCCAAGCAGAAAAGTTTATTACAAAACAATATTTATCTAGTGAAAATACACACATGGCCACACATCCAGCAAGTTTTTCCCGAGGGAACTTAAAGTGCATCATAAAATTCCAGTGTGTACAGTGAATTTGTAATATTGTAATATATTTCTTCTGTAATGCAGCCTTGTCCATGTGAGACTTCTTTCAAAAACATGAAAACAATTGAATTATTCCAAACTTTTCATCAGTATTGTATAGACCATTTCACAAGATGTAAACAACACTGGTCCAGAAGCACTTCCTGTTTCAGTTTTTTAACACTGCATAAAAGCTGGGATAAAATACAACCAACAGAACATTTAAAACTGAATCAAAAAGTTAAACAAACATCTTTAAGATGTTTTATTTACATGTGAAATAAAGAAAAAAGTTACAAACTGAAACAGGAAGTGCTTCTGGACCAGTGTTGTTTACATCATGTGAAATGGTCTATATACAGACTCAGAACTATCTGCAGACTTTATCTGCACTAATGCAGTGGAATGCAAACTGTGAGAGAACAGAACTGAGAGAAATACTAATGACTCAAAATATCCCCCTTTTTTTTTTTAATAAACAAACAAGCAAAATGTTGGGCATTCCAACTCCATTGACTTTTCTATGGTGTCTTTCCATGTGGGCCTGCTTCTATTAACTTTTGCTTTCCTAGCTGTCCATTTTAATCTTGAGCTGGTTGATTTTAGGCTCCAGGTCCTCAGTTTTTCGTGGGGCCTGGATACACATTATCCCGTCATGTGAGATAGACACCTGCACCAGCAGCGGATCCACACCCATTGGCAAGATATACGTGCGGGTAAACTCACGACTCACGAAGCCATGCTGGTCCATTCGCTGAGCGTGACGTCCAGTCACCTCCAACAGGTTGTCCACAGTTCGCACACTGATCTCATCTGGTGTGAACTGGCACACATCCAGCAAAACCCGATACCAGTCGTCTTCACTGTCTACCTGAGAGAAGCCCCTCTCGAGCTGCTTGTTGATGCGGGGACGAATGTAGTAACCGTGGTATAGGACAGGGGCCAACAGCTCCTTGGGAGACAGTGCTGAGAGGGTGAGAAGGGAAAAAAAGAATCATAACCATTAATACTTGCTTCCAATAACATGTAATTTGTCTCTGCACAATGATGCATGGCACAACACAATCACAGCCAATATGGACATATTTAATGCCTATCCTGCGTTCCATTCAACTTGGTATATCAGAATTTCCTCCTTCCTGCTTGGAAAAGTGCAAGTGAATGGCAATTAAAGTCGAACTTAGAACCTTTGAAAGGTCATGCAGGCATATAATGATACAAAAAATCAAATGCCAAGTTCTTAAAAATGTAGTCGTTGTGTTTGCGTTTCATAGTAGTTCTCAAGTTTAAATAATGTAAAAAAAAAAAAATTAAGTTCACAAGCACAAATTTTTACTTCATACAGTAAATCATAATGAATTATTAAATCGTAAAAGTCCACCTGCATGACATCTGATACAACCTAAACTAGCCATGCCTTGTCATAAAATGTGAAATTGTCATTTTAAGAGGATTATTGACCTCTCTGTCATATAATTTACTGTATCACTCAGAAAAAAAGGTACAAAAGCTGTCACTGGGGATGTACCTTTTCAAAAGGTAAACTTTTGTCCATTTTAGGTGCTAATAAGTACATTTTAAGTTTTAATACGTACATTGTAGGTGCTAATATGTACATTGTATGTGCTAATAAGTACATTTTATGTGCTAATAAGTACATTTTAAGTGTTAATATGTACATTTTAAGTGTTAATATGAACATTTGAGGAGCTAATATGTACATTTTAAGTGTTAATATGTACATTTTAGGTGCTAAAAAGTACATTTTAGGTGTTAATATGTACAGTTTAGGAGCTAATATGTACATTTTAAGTGTTAATAAGTTCATTTTAGGTCCTAATATGTACAGTTTAGGTGCTTATATGTACATTTTAGGTGCTAATATGTACATTTTAAGTGTTAACATGTACATTTTAAGTGCACTCTAAAAAATGCTGGGTTGTTTTAACCCAATTGGCTGGGTTCGTCATATTTTACCCAAAATTGGGTTAAAACAACCCAGCATTTTTTAGAGTGTGCTAATATGTACCACTAAGGTACCAATATGCAGCCTTTGGGTACAAAAGTGTACCTTTTGAAAAGGTACAGCCCCAGTTACAGCTTTTGTACCTTTTTTTCTGAGAATGTATTATATGTTTTTCTGCATGAAAATATATAATTTCCTGTGGGCTGCAAACTAAATACATTTAAAATAATTAAATTAAAATAAAATAAAGACATTTTTAACTATGTAAGAGTCATTTCCAGTGTTGGGCCTAACGCGAGTTAGCCTATACGTAACCAGATTACTTGCATTACTTTTAAACTTACAACAAAATATCTAAGTTACTTTTTCAAATAAGTAACGCAAGTTACTTTGTATTCCCATTTATTCACTGACTGCTCTCCTGTTCCCATGTTGAGAGAAAATGGGAGTAAATGTGCAGAGGCATTGTGTGAACATAATGGTTATTATAGTTCTAGACCAAATGTGAGCATGCATTTACTCATCTCATTTGCTCGAAAATAGATTTAAAATTTCTCAAAAGGAATAAAAACAGTGAAATGCAAACTCAGAAAATTATGCAAACCTGCAATAATAAAAAAAAAATTAAATTACATTTTTAAAAATTAAATTAATGACTTTAGATTGGTTCATTTTTAGAGAGTAACGCATTGTACTTTTAAAAGTAACTTTCCCAAATGCAGGTAATTTCATCAAAAATAAACATTTGTGAGATTTAGTCTGTCAAAACTATACTATAAAACTATAATTTTGTGTCCCTGGAAAATAGTGATCTATGATATTGTATTATGTTACAAAAATTTTACATAAATGACACTTCAAATACTATACAGTCATGGTTGGGTGTAACAAAGTGCACAACGAAGGAGATACTCATAATAAGCTTTAATTGTAGATTCAAACAAGGAAACATGAAGGAGATAACTTGGAGAAACTGAATTGTACACCATTTCGCCATAAACGTTAAACAAGCCAAGACCAAGAACTTTCAGATACTGAGGGCTCAACAAGCCCACCAAAGGAGTTAATTAACATGGGACAGGTGAATTAGATGAACCAGTGAAACAAGACTAGGTCAAAGCAAAAAAGGCAAACAGAATCTGAACAAAGTTCAGAAAACAAAGACAAAACTGAAAATAACCCTGCCATTACTCCCCTCTCTCAGAAGGCGCGACCTCATGCCAAAAATTCGGTTACAGAGGTTGTCACTCCCGTAAATAAACAGCGTGTGAACGTAACCGTATTAAGGACAAAAAAAAAAATAGCATCATGTCATTTAACCTGGATCAATTTGCTACTACACTCTTAGAAGAAAAGGTTCTATAGAACCTTAAAAGGTTCTATCAGCGCTATGTATTTGGAACCCCTAAAAGGTTCTATACACTCTTAAAAAAAGGGTTCCTCTGGGTTCCCTGTGGTTCCGTACTTGGCCAATAGAACCTTTGACCAAAAAAATGGTTCTATATAGAACCATTTTGGAGTGCCATATATGAAGCGGGGAATGGAACAATTTCTGGTTCTAAATAGAACCATTTCTTGAGTGTAATCAAGTCCCTAAGAACTGTATTCAAATATAATGCTCTGCCTTTTTAAATTCTAATTTTAAATAGTGTTCTAGAAGACACCGGAAATGTGCATGTCAAGTTTATTTAAAATGTGTGATGCCAGATCGAGACAAGGTTCTGCTTACAGTGTCTATTTTTATCCTACAAGACACGTGATACCCTTACGCTGTTATAGCCTGTGAGACAGGAGTCTTCACAGTTGACTTCCAAATCTGCTGCTGAATTGTTAAAGATCTAAAAATATCAGTTCATAATCAGTTATGATGGGGATAACGAGTTAAATCGGTCATGTCATGAGTGGAATTCTAAATACAGCAAGTTGTTGTGAGAGGTTCATTTCGTTGTAAGAGGAATACAGTCATATATTAATTGGCTATAGATCCACCCTTAATTCAGACAATCAATTTTTTTTGCTTCTTATAACTGTTAAAATCAAATGTGACCTACTGTATGAGACCTGCTGAAGACATTTAAAGCATGCAAGCCAATATCAGAATACAAGCAACGTAGAAATATATAGACCCACATATACAAAAGATGTTTTCCCTGAAATTTAAAATTAAAGACTCTGATTTTACTTACCCTCTGCAAAGTTCTGATCATAGATTCGAGGAGGAGTACACATCTCGTAATTCAAACTCATTGGGTATGCATGAGGAACGGTGCGGTCGGCCATTTTGATCTCTGTAGCAGGTTGCCAAGATAACTGGAGAATTTACTGGATTGACAGACTTTAATTAGGCTACTCTGACTTTTGCCGTGTGATAGAAGCAGGAAGTATAGAAAAGAGAGAGGGGCGGAAAGAACAACGGGGGAACCGAGAAGAGAGACTGCGCACTTGAGACAGGAGGGAGAAAAATGTTGCTACAAATAGCTTGTAGTAAACTCTGTGGAGCTGCATAGCCAACATGTATACACAAATAGATATACACAAACACAGGGTGAATAGTGATAGACTCAGAAAGCCTAACAGCCGGTCATAAGTTCAAAAAACTGATTAATATTCTAATTAAAAAATTATTTTATTTTAAAATTGCTTTTGTTTCTAACTGAATGAGATAAACATAATATTGAAATAACACAGTAATACTGTGTATTTATTAAACCACTGAATAAAATGATATAAAATCATGTGAAAACTATCAAATATATACAAAAATATAATACAGATTAAATTATTGCAAACTCAATTGAGTTTGTTCCCATCTTTGATTTCAGAATGAGGACATGATTCCATCAAATATCTCTACAACCGGTGAATGTCCAACTCTCTGGAAACCCAGCTCAAACAATGGAGAAAATGCTCACGGTCCCTCCAGTATAGAGTACCCTTATTAGCTGATAATCCAGATTATGTTCATAAACGACAAATTTATACCGTAGATCTCCTCTCTGAGAAACCCTCAGACTGAAATCTACACTGACTGATGTTTTCAGACTGTTGAGAAACTAGGGATCAGGTGTTTTTTTCATTCTCACCTGAAATGAAAAGTATTGGGAGAAACCCATTTCATAATTCATTACATATTCAACATTCATTACAGTTCAGTTCTGTCTGCCCCCTGGCTGGTTTGTTTCTATGGTGTTTGATTGATTGTTACTGTAGTTCAGTTCAGGTGTGTCTTGTTAATTTGCTCTTCAGTTCTGTCTACTTAAACCATGTGTTCTGACTTGTTCTTTGTCAGTTCTAAACGTTACATGTAGTTGGTTGTCCTGTTCCTGTACCTGTAATCCTTTGAGTTAATCTTTAAATAAAGCTGCTGCACGTGGACCCTGCTTCATTCTTGCTGCAACCCATTGTAACACATACATTATGTAATCACATTACTTTTTGATGTAACTGAAAATTACATTCTAATCACACCAATACATTTATTTGCAGCCAATTAAGTTTCTGCGTCATTAAGAGGAGAAAAGTGCTCTGTGGGGGCCCCGCTGGGCATTACTGGTGTAGCACCACCCCAACACAGTACGCACGACGCTCTACGTCCCTGGGCTGGAGGTCCAGTTGCACCGTAAACCAACTCAATCTCTTCCACCTCATATAGGGGTATACTGGAAGAGATTTTGATGGAGAGCGGGAGAGTCTTCACTCCGATGAGGCGAGTGAAGTAGTAAGTTACTGCCGAGAATATTGGGCTTGCACCGTAAACCAGCTCAATCTCTTCCATCTCAGATAGGGGTATTACTTTATTTTATTTTTACTCTTAACTGTTTTTATTTATATTGATTGCATTTACTGAATGAGCACTGTGCCACTGTTCGTCCGACTGTACTATACATTTTATTTTCGACACTGTATTTTATTTTTATTATTATGATTTTTTTCTAAACTGTTTTAATTATTCTGACTTCTTTTGATTATTTTAATTTCTTCCATGTAAAGCACTTTGAATTGCCACTGTGTATGAAATGTGCTATATAAATAAACTTGCCTTGCCTTGCAGATGAAGTATTTTCAAGAACAACAGTCACAGTAATAGTTATGAATGGGAGCTGGAATTGATGCATGATTAATCATAATTTCCTCCCAATCTAAAATCAAAACTTGGAAAATGAAACAATGATACGACTCCTTAGATATTACAAACATTTCTTGACCTGCAAGAGTCACGAATAGAAGGAATGGATGGGTATTCTGGAGCAACTTGGTATCTCTGACTAACTGGCGGCCATCTTTGTCTGTAGAAGAAAAGAAAAAAATCCCCATACATTGGTTTTCCACTTGGTGGCAGTGTACAGGATGATGCATAGTGTCCACTGTACTGGTTGATGTGTACCTTAAGCCTCGTTCACACATGATTTTAAAACGTCGGGCTGAACTGTGCGGTTCACTACATGACTTACTCTCTGTAAAATCAGGAGTGTTGAAGTTGTTTAGCTGTTCACACCACACAACAGAACGTGATTGATCCACAACAGGAGGTAACGCACTACACGAGTTGACAACGCACTACATAGAGACACAACCACGATCGGATGATCATTTGTGACTCTGATAGCTGTTTTAGTACTATGGTACGGTCTAAATCCTGAAAATAATCAAATAAATAACTAGTTGACAACAACTCTGTCACCCAACGATTCTATCTTGTCTACAAACCACGTTTTGTCGCGAAAAACTACGCAATAAAACAAACCAGAATTGACGTGAAACAGCATATGCGCCAATACCCAGCGAAGAAGAGAACACAACACGTGAATATGGACGTCAGATGACAAAAAAATGCAAAAAAAAGAAAAAATAAGATTTACCCGGTGACCTCAACCCATGCATTGCTATGATTGGCTGTACTCATGACATCACTGAGGTTGAGTCACGCGACAGCTCTGGATATCTAGCATGCTAGATATTTTTCTGGGCTTGGCGACGCATCTGCGAGGCGTCTGCTGCGAGCGTCTTCGTTGCGTTGGCTCTTTCATACTAACAGATTGGCAAGCGTTCATCGCCCGCTAATCCCCCGCGATTTGCACGCGATAACACCCTGACCTGTCAGCGATATCAAAGATTTGCAAATCGGGCTTAAAATCCTGTAGTGTGAACTTGGCATAAGCCATCAAAACCCATGCATGCGCAAGAAAAAGGCTTTTTTAATATAGCTCTCCACTCTAGTGTCCTCTTACCGTGAAAGTGTTAAAGAATCATTCAAAACAAAATATTATAGTTTCCTCCAAAAAAAAAAAAATTAAGCAGAACATCTGTTTTCAACACTGTTAGCAATAAGAAATGTGGAGGACCAGAGAGCAGTGGAAGGTCCGCAAGTCCTCAGCGGAGGTGAAGCAATGTCTGACCTCGGTGGAGTCGACATACAGAGGGAGTCCGGAATGGCAGATGGTCCACACAGAAGTCAAGGGTGTAAGGAGCGCAGGTGCGGGAGAAAGGGCGACAGGTCGAGGCAGAACGTAGCGCACCAAGGCTGTAAGCAGACCCTTAGGCCGTGTGTCCACCAAAGCGTTTTTCCACGCGCCTGGCGTATGTTTTCAATTGTTTTCAATGGGAGCGCCGCGTTTTTTAAACGCCACGAGCGTACCGAGGCGCTGAGCGTTTTTTTCCACGCTGAAGCGCCGAGCGCCCGCCATTTTTACTGGTCGCTGGGAGTGGAAAAATGTTCAACTTGGATAAAACGCAGCACTCATCACTGTCACTTTTTATTCATCCGTGCAATCATAGTGGAGGAGAGGCGGGACTAAACCACACTGACCAACTGTTACAACATTCAAACTGTGTTGCGGATATTCTGTATCATAGCAACGAAACATCTCAACGGAAAAAACGCTGCGCTGCCAAAACGCTCTCAAGCGCCCAAAGCACGGCGTCTTCAGCAGAGCGTCTAGCGTTTTCAGCTGGCAAAAAACGCTTTGGTGGACACACGGCCTTAGACTGAAGTTCTATGCAGAAACAAAAAAAAAGTGTTCTGAATAGTTTGGGGAGGTGGTGGGAGAGGAAGGCTGGGCAGGGCGAGTGGGACTGACAGGTTCAGGAATCAGTACAAAATAAAACTTAAAAAGTGTCCTTGCCAGAAATACACTCTTTGTAGCAGGGGGTGGGCAGGACTCACTTCTGAACCCTCAACCTCAACGTCCACCAGCACTCCCTCAGCGATGGATGGCTTGGCCGGTCAAGTGTGCGCTGATCATGTTCTGTGGCGATGTGGTCCTCAGTCACTCTTGTGGGCGCAGGCTCCTTCATCGAGGCGGTCTCCGTAGCGCTACCTGCGGTGGGCTCAGCTCATCGATCCTCGCCGTCCTGGTGGTTCTGGCTGGGCACTGGATGGGGAGTGGGGCTGGCGGCATCCTCGACGGTGAACACAGATCCACACAATCCACATATGTTGTGGAGCTCCCTCGAGGGCGGCACTGATTCTGACATCCAGCAACGTGCACAGACAGTTATCCGGGAAGGTGATCTGATGGGCGAGATCCAAAAATTCTTCAAAGTGTTTTTTGAGGGAGCATTCTCCCTGCTCAAGGCACACGAGTTTAACTGCTGGAAAGTTTGTGATGCAAGCAGGGGTGAAAAATGGCACAAACATACTGAACACTGAAAACATATTCAATATATCCCGCATTCAAATTTGTTTGGTCCAGTATTATGTCACGGGTAGTTGCTGGCCGACAGATGAGGACGATGTATATGAAGATCCAACAGAAAGGCAAACATAGAGCAACACACAATTAACATAGACAATGACAGACACTGAAAAGAGAGAGACACTGTCAGCATCCTGCCTCCTGTTGTCCTTCTCCGGGCCTCTAGAGGTCACCTGTGTTCCCTTCTGTCTTAGTTCCTCCTCGTGCATCCTTGTTAGCTATTATGCTGGTCACCTGTGCCTTGTTTCCCTTAGAGCATTTTAGCTGTGTTTTTCCCCTTGTTCCTCACTCGGTTTTTGAGTCTTGGCTATGTGATTCCTGCTGTGATTCTCTGTGGTCTTCTTAGTTACCAAGCAATCCCAAGTAAGCTATAGACCTTATTCAGAGCGCCGCCATGACAGGTACGAAAGTGAGGCTGTGAGGGATAGACTTACCGTGTTTCCAATGGCATCCGGTGTAAAAAGCTGAATAAAGTGGCTAGATTACTTACATTTTTCCACAGCTTACATTGTCGGGAGTTTTTTGTCAACTGACATTTCTTGGAAAGATATTTTTCCAGTGTTTCATGAGCAGAACAATCTGAAAACACATTAAATAACAGTACAGCCCATTGAAGAGATGCAAGTCTATCTGTCAAGTGTTTTCTTCTAGCTGTGAGGTGTCCACACTTAACAAGGACAAGACTTCGGATTTCACTCAGATAAATTTATTTTGACCAGTTCAAGTAACAGGAGTAACAGGAGTAACAGGTGAAAAACCTTTAAATACAAAAAATAAAGCATTTTGAGTAAACAGGTATTATTCACAGTCTCAGTAAACACAAGTCAAGGTAAGTATTTCAACCAGGTAAGTATATTTAGATGTATAATGTCCCACAAACAATTATATTTTAACAGGATTTACTAATCTGTATTTTAAGCATTAACAAGTCTATTGAAGCATTTACTTACAAATATAAAAGGTAAAAAGCACACACTTTATCCATAAACATCCAAGGATTTGGTTTTAGCAATTTATTTCTTTAACTATGCAGTGACAATTTTTAACTCACACCCACATTAACACACTTAGCTTATTAAATACATTTCTGCACCTAAACAGTTAAGGATCTGAACGTCAGTCCATATGAGCTTACCGATAGCCTGTCACAATCAAAAGTCTCATTCCTCACAGTGGATGCATAATGCTTCTGCCGTCCTCTCAGTCCATTTCATTTCAGCCAAATGACTGCATTGTGTGTGTATATATGCTCCCGCTCACTTAACTGGGCACGAGCTTCTGATTACCCCAATTTCATTCACCTGGTCGCAAGTGTGCCAAGGCGCGCACAGTCACGTGCGCACTACCAATACAGAGCGGCACGCAGATAGGACGCCATGGAAGAGGAGGAAATGAGACAGGCTCACAGGAGACAAAACACAGCGCGACACCTCCCACTCGATCTTTGCGGGGCAGCGCTCAGAAAGATCGTACTCTCAGGTGGGCTGGTCTCTGACTTGATCCTCCAACGGCATGAGGACCACAAGACGTCGGACATCCCGATGCAGTATGGTACCCAATTCAGGATCCGTGGCACCAGGTTTTAAATTTCTCACAGAGACGCTGGAACTTGGAGAGACTTTCACATGAACATCTCGAACGACGCCTCTGAAATCAGGATTTGCACTGATTACCTTTGCAAGTCTAAACTGCCCTCTCAGTGCGTTTTGGTCGCAGAGCCAAACTATGTCTCCAACGGTAACGTTCCTCTCAGCAGTATGCCACTTACTGCGAATGAAAAGGTTCGGACCAGCAAGTTGGCTCCAGGACTTCCAGAAGTTGTTTACCATAGTTTGTACTTCTTTGAGCCTCTTGAATGGGTAAGTGGTGTAGTCAACAGTTTTGAAATCTCCACTTTGTGTAGCTCGACCAAGTAGCAAGTTGTTCGGCGTGATGTACTGAATGCGCTCTTCTCGGCTCTGGACTCTGGCATCGATGGGTCTCTCGTTGGCAAGATTAGCAGCTAGCTGCAGCACTGTCAGGAACTCACTAAAGGTTAGGCCTTCTACATTGCCAAGGCTTTGAAGGGCTCTCTTGGTGACTTTGACAGCGGCTTCGGCGGCCCCGTTTCGGTGAGGCGAGTCAGCTGGGAGGATTTTCCACATCCAGGTGGTCTCATTTTTGGCAGCATACTCTTTAAGTGACTCTGTGCTCTTTTGATCCAGGTAAGTGTACATCTCTTTTAGAACAGATCTCGCCCCAACAAAGTTTGTACCAGGATCAGACCAGATTTTACGGGGATGGCCTCGGACAGCAGTGAATCTCTGGTAAGCAAGCAGGAAGCTCTCCGTTGATAGTGTGTTTGCTAGCTCGACATGGATGGCTCGGCTGGACATACAGCAAAACACGACGCCCCATACTTTCATGGTCACTCTCTTCTTGACATCATCCTTCACATGGTAAGGTCCAAACAGGTCAACGGATGTGAACTCGAATGGTGCCGCAGGACTTGACCTCTCTCCAGGTAAGTTTCCCATTATCTGTTTACAGATTCTTGCTTTTGCTTTCTTGCAGACGATACACTTATCAACAACCTTTTGGACAATGATCCTTCCTCTGATGACCCACGCCTTTATCCTCATCCGCAGCAGGGTTCCCGCCACTCCCTCATGTGACTCACTGTGTGCTTCTCTAGCTAGCAGGGTGGATAACCAAGCTTGGAACGGTAAAAGTGGAACAGCTCTGCGGTCTTCTCTAAAGGTCTGGATTCTGCCACCACAAACTAGAAGTCCACTTGTCTGATCTCTGTAGACAACTAATCTGTCTGTTGTGGTGGTTGGGAAGTTGACACCCTCTTGTGCTGCTAGGCAAAGGTCTCGAAACGCATCTCGTCTCTCACTGACTGTAAGGACACCCGAGGATGGCACTGCCTCCCACTTTTCTTGGTCTCTGGTTTTGGCACTCAAGAACTTTTTAGCTGCTCTCCAGATCCAAGCCACAGTCCCAACCAGCCTTCTCAGGTTGCTGAAGCGCTTTCCATCGACTAGTTGTTGGACTGCTTCTCCTGCTGGTGGTCTTCCAGACTCTAGCAGGGCTGGATTATGCGCTGTCTTCAGGCGACTTCTGGTTAGCAGTGCTACAAATGTTTTTTTCTGGATCCTTGTAACTTTGTCTCGAGCTTGGGCTGCAATGTCTCTGGCGGACTTCTTCGGCCACTCATCGTCAGGAAGTTGAAGGAACTTTGGACCCAACTGCCACTCGGAGTCTTCGGTTAGGGCATCTGGACAGGCCCCTCTGGTGATGATGTCGGCAATGTTTGCTGGCCCAGGAATCCACCACCAGTCCTGGACATCGGTACTACCCTGGATCTCACCGACACGGTTTGCAAAGAAAGTCTTGTAGCCATAACTCTCACGCTGTATTGCACCCAGGACTGTTTGACTGTCAACAAAATGGTACCATCTCTTGACCTGGAGTCGGCAGTGTCTCTGGAAGTAGGTCTTGAGGCGGGCTGCGAAGACTGCTCCGCATATCTCAGCTTTCACAGGATCCCCTTTGTGGTCAAGAGGGGTCAACTTGGCTTTGGATTCGACCAGTCTCACAACGACACCATGCCTGCAGTTCCAGTGAAGATACATCACTGCGCCATATGCGTGTTGGCTGCCATCAGAGAACGTGATGGCACTGGGCTCTGCGCAGAAATCTGGTGGAGTCAGGGATCTGACGAAACGAAGTTGGCTCAGGTCAGCATATTCTTCAAATAGCTTTATAGCGTCTTCTCTGAGACCTTCAGACAAAGCAGCATCCCACGTGTCCTCTAGCCCGTATTTTACTTTGGCTTCTTGAAAAGCTCTCCTGACCAGGATGGCACCCTTTTGCTTAACAGGAGTCACAAGGCCGAGTGGATCGTACAGGCTCGAAACTTGGCTTAGCAGTTCTCGTCTGGTGAGTGGATCAGGTGTTTGATTTCTGACCTCTTCCTTGAGCAGGTTTTGACCAAGACGCATATTTCTCTTCTTCTTCGAGAAGTTAACTGCAGCCATGACATGGAGTTTGTCATCATTGATAATGTAACCAAGGCCGAGGGCTTTGTTGTCGTCTTCCGTCAGCTGGTTTGGTAGGATCATAGTCTTTGGCATCTCCTTCTCGGGTTCTTTCCTCCCACTTTGAATGGAATAAACCCAGGGCTTTATGTGGAATCCTCCAGCTTTCAGGATGCATTTGATGTTGGTTGTGAGGCATTTCAGATGGTCAAGATCGTTGTGTGAAGTCAGAATATCATCGACGTAGACATCTTCTACCAGCACGCGTCTCTCTTCCTTGAAGTGACTAAATGAAGGCAAGTTTGCAGTCTCTCGCATGGCGACTTGGGCTATGCAACCGGCAGGTTTATCTCCGATGTTGACTCTTGTAATGGCAAAATCTTTTATTTCAGCATCTTCACTGTCACGCCACAGGAATCTATGCAGATGGACCTCTCGATCTTCCAGCCAGACAGAGTTGTACATTTTCCGAATATCGCCTAGAGCAGCGTAGACACCAGTTCGAAACCTCAGTAGGACAGCTCTGATCGGGTTCAGGACATCAGGACCTTTGATGAGGATGTCGTTCAGACTGAGACCTCTGCACTTTTGACTGCTGTTCCACACTAGTCTGACTGGGGTGGAGACTGAGTGTGGATTTGGTGCAATGAGATGACTTATGTACCATACTGGCCCAGTCCAACTCTGCAGGACGTCTTTGGGCAGCTTTACTGCGGCTCTGCGGTTCACCATCTCATGGATTTGAGCAGCGTAGGCTGCCTTCCACTCAGGTTCTTTTGACAGCTGCTTCTCAGTTCTGATGAATGTTGCCTCAACTGCTCTCCTGTTGTTTGGCAGGGTTGCTGGATCTTCTGCCCAAGGATACTTAGCATGCCAGTGTGGTTCAGTGCTGTGTACATCTCCAGTCGTGTAGGTCAAGCCATTTCTTATGATCTCCATCTCCCTTTCTTCTGCTATCGTCATTTCCTTACCCCCTGGCTGGCAGTTTCCGCAGCGACATCCTCCACATCTCGGCTGGCAGGCGGCTCCGATGCTTTCCCACCTCCACCACTTCAGAAAGTCTCTGCTGCTGGTGGCTGTGCTAGACTGGATCTCGGGTTGGTCAGGATACTGGCAGGAAGTTAAGTCTGTAGTGAATTCTCGATACTTGACTGCTGAAGTTCTCATCGATCTAGCAAAATGAGTCTTGGACGAGTGGGCCTTCAGCGTGACTTCCTCGAAGAGGTCTGGATGCATGCCCCCAACTGTCTTGCCGAGTGGACCGTCCCAGAGCACCAGATCACCAACTGAACTGACTTTTTGGGGCACCAGCTGTCCTTCTTTGTGACTAATCAGAAGCTGGATTTCTCTGGGTCTGATGAGGTCCTTAAGGGGAACAGCAGGGAAGATCTTCTTCAATTTGTCAGATGGAACATGTCTGTGCACTTCTGCAATCTTGTCAAGTCCATAACAGATCAGCTGGTGGGACTTCAAAGTTCCTCTCGGAGTGCTGACACGGATTTTGAGGAGGTAGCGCTTGGTTGCAACAGACACTTTCATCCCTCCGACGCCATGTACGACTAGTGTGACATCTTCACTGCGGAGGTTTAGTTTGCTTGCAGCTTTATGAGTTATGTAATTCGTGTCAGATGCAAGGTCAATAAGTGTTCCGATTCTTTGCCCGTCATTGGCAGTGACGTCAAGGAGCATCAGGATCACCGGGTACTCGTGCAGACCAGTCTCCTCCAGAAGGCCTCTCTCTGTTGCGGTGGAGTTATATGCTTGAGATGCAATGTTGCAGAAAGCATTGCGACACTGCTGCGCTAGCTCAGGTGAAAGTTTGGAAAGAAACTCTTCCTGGGCCTCGGTGTGTCTTTTCCCCTCAGCTCTCGTCGGACAGAACTTGGGTCTTTGGGACTGGTGTCTGGGCAAGGGACAAAGGAGGTAGTGGTGTTGGTCTCTACACTCTGGATTCCCACACAGATAAGTAGTTTTTCTGCAGGGTTCGTTGTGGATTTCGAGGCACCTCTCGCAGGCTCCAAGCTGTTGCACTGCGTCCCTCTTTTCTTGGAGCTTTTTAGTGGTCCTAAACCTCCTGCAGATATAGAGTTTTCTCTTGTGTTTTGGATCTCCGCAGATGATGCAGCCTGCTAGTTCACTGCTGGATTTAACCGTCCGTGTTCGAGCATGCTTTGTTTGAAACCTGGTCTTCTCCTTGGCAGGGTCGATGTCTCCCAGCTGTTCTAACTGCTCGTAGATGGACTCTTGGGATCGGAGATATGCCAGTAACTTGTCAAAGCGGTTCCAGTGGGTCACAGCATTGTTCGGGTCAGTAGCGTGGGTAAGCCAGTCTTTCTTCAAAGACTCTGGCAATTTACTCTCAATGGATTTTAACACTAGTGGGTTTTTTATGGCTTCTGCATTATTCAGTTCAGTCAAATCATAGAGGGCTTTCTCCACTGCTTGGATGAGTTCTAGGATTCTTCTTGGGTGATTACCACGGACAGGGGGGATAGCTTGTAGCTCTTCGACAATCTCAATGGCGATGGTGGTTTGGTTTCCGTAACGGTTCTCTAGGACTCTGAAGATCTCGTCTGCTGAGGTGTAAGTAGAGAGCCGTAGATCCTTGGCCACTCTTTCGTCGAGGCTATCAAGCAGTTGAAATTTCTTCACCTCTTTGGACCCGGTTGGTTCGCCTTGCTTCTGCAGAGCCTCCCATTCTTTCCTCCATCTGTAGTACTCACGTTGGCTGCCAGTAAACTTTGGTAAAGCTGTGGCTTTGAGCTTTATGGCTGCAACAGGGGCTGCGCTGTGGGCTGTGACAGGTACCTTATTGGTGTCCTCTTTAATTCTTGCTGCTCCGATCAGGGCGGCTTTCCTCGACATCAGCTTGGGAAATTGGATTTCGAGCTCCGTCAGCCGACGAGTGGAGTCTTGCTTCTCGGCTAGGGGAGCCCAGCGATTCCAAGTCTGGTGCGCTTCTTTGGCTTTGTGCACCAGGCTCTCCAAATGGTGGAGCATAAAGTCATATGCCTCCAAGGGTGTGTTAGGCTGAGCGGAGAAGACGTTCTCGGACTCTGCCTCTGCAGCTTTTAGAGCAAGGGTCAGTTCTCTCTCACCAAATGAGGCCCATAGTGTCTCCTGGACTAGGTGCTTTACTTCTTTTAACCTCTGCTCACACTCTTTCTCCGTCTTCTCGAGGTCAGCTCTCTGCTGGTCACTTAACTCAGGTGTGGCTTCCGCTTCGGTTCCTCTGCCCTGTTCAATGTAAGCAGCCTCGACCTCCTCATTTACATCCAGCACTTTGGCGCCCTCTGCTGTGAGTCTTTTGAAGTTATCTTGTAGCTCCTCTACAGACATCTCCATATGGGTCCTCTTTATATGGTTGGTGAGTCGGGAAAAAAGTCTTTTTACTGTAGTTCGCTCCAATTTCAGCTCTTCGAGTGACTTGGACTCGGCCATGTTGCCTTTTTTGGCTGTTGGACTGACAGGTGGACGGCAGATAGTTGATTTCCTCCAGGCCCCCAGGTGGAGTCTCTTTCCCTCTTTGCGGTGGGCTTTTGTGGAGTCTTCACTGGTCACGGCCGGTTTCCTTCTGGCCAGGCCGGTTTTTCACTGTCAAGTGTTTTCTTCTAGCTGTGAGGTGTCCACACTTAACAAGGACAAGACTTCGGATTTCACTCAGATAAATTTATTTTGACCAGTTCAAGTAACAGGAGTAACAGGAGTAACAGGTGAAAAACCTTTAAATACAAAAAATAAAGCATTTTGAGTAAACAGGTATTATTCACAGTCTCAGTAAACACAAGTCAAGGTAAGTATTTCAACCAGGTAAGTATATTTAGATGTATAATGTCCCACAAACAATTATATTTTAACAGGATTTACTAATCTGTATTTTACACTGTAAAAAATTGTAAGCCAGTACAACAAAAAAAATCTTAGTACCAATTTCCTTCAGTTTTTTTTTGTTTACTCAACTTTTGTAAATAATAGTTATACTAACTGAAATTAAGTTGTCACTCACACAAAAAATATTTAATTGTGTCAACTTAAGATTGTTAGTTTTGTGGAGAGGTGCAACTATTTTTTAACAAAACTTTTTAAGTTGAGCCAATTCAACATTTTTGGTCTGTAGAACTCAATGTCTTTTGTTGAGTGAACAAAAAAATCCTATTGGAAATTGGTACTAAGTAATAATACGTTACGACTGGAAACTAAAATAACATTGCTTAAGTCAAAAACTGAAAACAGTGAGTCAATGTTAACAAAACATTTATTCTTGTTGGAGGCAACAAGTACACTTACAAACTGTTATAAAACTGTAAGTGTAATTTGCAACACTGCAAATTGAAATAATAAAATACTGCATCACAGTAAAACAGTTTTACAAAACACTGCCAATGCACATGAGGAACACAATCTTTCCAAATTTAAAAGACCATCCATCTACAAAACAATGGACTTTCCATCCATCTACAAAGAAATGTTTCAAGTAAACATGAAACATTTAAAGGGTTAGTTCACCCAAAAATGAAAATTAAGTCATTAATTACTCACCCCCATGCTGTACCAACCCCGTAAGACCTCCGTTCATCTTCGGAACACCAATGAAGATATTTTTGATTAAATTTGAGAGCTGTATAACTACCACATTGGCTGCCCAAGGAACTGGCTCTTGACGGCCCAGAAAGTCAATGAAGAAAATGTTTAAATATACCATGTGACTACCGTGGCTCAATTATAAGTTTATCAAGCGACGAGAATACTTTTTGTGCGAAAAAACAAAAATAACGACTTTATTCGACTATTCCTTTTCTTCCTTGTTGGCCTGAAACGAAACTTCCTTAGATTTCCACGACGCATGCGCGAGAACTGAACTGAAGTAGTTAAAGGAGATCGCAATTCTCGCGCATGCGTCGTGGAAATCTAAGGAAGTCTCGTTCTGGCCTACAAGGAAGAAAAGAAATAGTCGAATAAAGTCGTTATTTTTGTTTGTTTTTTCGCACAAAAAGTATTCTCGTCGCTTGATAAACATATAGTTGAGCCACGGTAGTCACATGGGATATTTAAACATTTTCTTCATTGACTTTCTGGGCCGTCAAGAGCCAGTCCCTTAGGCAGGCAATGTGGTAGTGAGACAGCTCTCAAATTTAATCAAAAATATCTTCATTTGTGTTCTGAAGACGAACGAAGGTCTTACGGGGTTGGTACAGCATGGGGGTGAGTAATTAATGACTTAATTTTCATTTTTGGGTGAACTAACCTTTTAAATATCACCTGAATCAACAAATATCAAGTAAACGAATAAGCATTTGGCCTTTTTAGAGAATTCAACCCAGTACAAGTCGTAAACATTCAAAATATTTAAGCCAAAGCGATTCAACAATGAAAATTGAAATACTGCAAGTTAAAGGACAACTCCGGCGCAAAATGAACCTTTGGTCTAATTACACATTGTTACCTATTCAACCGTTGTCTGAGATTTGTTTTCATGATTGCTGAATGTAAATAGTTTTATCTCTAAAAACAGTTTAGCCTATTATGCTAGTATAATGCTAGTATATAGGGCATAGAGTAATGACAAATAAAAATTGCTTGTTATTACCACTAACAAGGCTCAAAATAGCCCCACACTAACACGATAGCATAATAAGGGTCCCTACATTCAAACCGAAGCATTGAGAACTTTGTCAGTGTCCATACAGTTTAATAAGAAGATATTTTATACACACAGTCAACTCGCGAATACAGGAAGAAGCCATCTTTGAAAAATAGTCTCTACCAGTCGATCTACGAACACCGATCCAAGTGCTCTGAACTGTGCAGAATCTCATATGGTCCGTTGTTTCAGGAAGAAACACAAACATGAACCGTTTTCTTCTCTTCAATATGTACACGTAGACTACTGTTCGCGCTCACCTTATCACCTTGTTCACATCTCACCAGCGCACTTGGATCGGCGTTCGTAGATCGACTGGTAGAGACTATTTTTCAAAGATGGCTTCTTCCTGTATTCGCGAAGTTGACTGTGTGTATAAAATATCTTCTTATTAAACTGTTTGGACACTGACAAAGTTCTCAATGCATCAGTTTGAATGTAGGGACCCCTTATTATGCTACCGTGTTAGTGTGGGGCTATTTTGAGCCTTGTTAGTGGTAATATTTGTCATAATACATTTTTATTTGTCATTACTCTATGCCCTATATACTAGCGTTATACTAGCATTATAGGCGAAACTGTTTTTAGAGATAAAACTATTTACATTCGGCAATCATGAAAACAAATCTCAGATAACGGTTGACTAGGTAACAATGTGTAATTATACCAAAAGTTAATTTTGCGCTGGAGTTGTCCTTTAAAGGGATAGTTCACTTTGAAATTAATTTTTGATATGTTTTATCTTACCTCAAGGGCATCCAAGATGTAGGTGTCTTTGTTTCCACAGTATTTTCAATTTTGACATTTTTCAGTCAAACCGTTGTTGTCTATCAGTCATACACTGGAGGCTAAGGGGGTCCACCAAAGAGCATGCACAGAGAAGTCCAAATTAAACATGATTTATTGACTCGTAAATGTAAGTACACATTGATGGCCTAAGACACGAAACGAGCGGTTTGTGTGAGAAAACGAACAGTATTTATATCGTTTTTACCTTGTGTAATCACAGTGATCTGAATCAGTTGTTCAATGTCCAACTGAACCGAACTGAATCAGTTCAATGTTATGCCGGAAGTGATCGCTTGCGTGTGACGTCACTCAATATCTACACGGAGATTTCGGAAGTTTAACCTTTTACTAAACATATTTAGATATACCGAAATAGTCTTCCATTGCGATTTCCCGTATATCTAAATATGTTTAGTCTTATCTAAAGAGTGAAGTAGGCGCGCAAGCGATCACTTCCAGCGCATGCGCAGACCGAAGCGCCCGTGCCATCAGATCATTTTGCCATGGCTATGATTACAAGAGGTAAAACGATATAAATACTGTTCGTTTTCTCACACAAACAACTCGTTGTTTGTGTCTTAGGCCATCAATGTGTACTTACATGTACGAGTCATTAAGTCATGTTTAATTTTGACTTCTCTGTGCATGCTCTTTGAGGTGAACCGATTAAGGACCCCCTTCACCTCCAGTGTATGACTGATAGACAACACCGGTTTGACCTAAAACATATCAAAAATTAATTTCAAAGTGAACTATCCCTTTAAACACTGCTGTTAAAACAGTATTACAAAACACTAACACTGAGTATCGATTCAACCATGAAAATTGAAATACTGCAATAAAACAGTATTACAAAGCGCCAACACTGAATATGAAACGTAGCTGAACAGTAGCAAATGTAAACATTTTAGAGAATTCAAGGCTAAGTCTTTAAAATTCAAATTTCACTAAACAATATACATTAACATCCTAACAAACAACATCATTATGCCAAAGGTACCCACCAACAGTAAAATCATCTAAAACTCCCTAAATAGCAAGTAGCTCATTCTTTAGGGACTTGACTCTGTTGGTGCACTTTTCTCCAAATCCCACAAAGATGTTCTGCACTGCCTCAAATGTGTATTTTAGTCCTTTTGAATACTCAAAGTTCACCGCATAGAGAAGTCCAAAGAGTACCATGAAAGCAGTAGGAAAGTCAGGTAGGTCCTCCATGACGACGGTTTCCTCAAAAATGATGGCGAAGTTTAGACATGTCTTTGTTGTCTGTGAGATATCGTCCTCTATTTCTTTCAAATCAGTGTCCTAAGAATGATAAAAATGTCATTAAAAAAATGGTTGTGCATATGAAAAAAAACAAAAACAAAGCTCAAACTCTTGCAAACAAAACATGGCACTCTGACAAGCAGGACAAGGATAAGAGCCATGTGATCAAGCTCACCTGCCTCGTTACTCACAAAAGGAGGTCCGGATGAATAAAAGGAAGAGCGAGAACAGTGCAAAATGAGTGAAGACCAGGCCTGGATTATTTATGTTACGTTTTATTTATGCGTCTCTTGACGCTCAAACATAAACAAAACGTAACGTAAATAAAAATCTGTTTAAGAAAAAAAAAAAAGACAAATGTGAATGATCAGTTTCATGAAAGGCAATTTAATGAATGAACAATGAATTTGCACTGCAAAAAAAGCTTTTCTTTAATTAAAAATTAATATTTGTGTCTTGTTTCCAGTCCAAATATCTAAAAAGTCTTAAATCAAGATGCATTTACTAGATGAGTAAAATACTAGTAGAATAAAAGTAGAAAGCAAAAATAAGTGAGTTTTTGTTTAAAAAAAGCTAAATTATCCGATAAGAAAAATAAATTAATTCAAACAAAAACAAGAATATTTTTCCTATTCCATTGGCATACAATTTAGGTTTTTTTTAAATTAAAAATTCGATTAATTTATTTCCCCTGAAAACCAGACAAATTATCTTATGGCTTTAAGCCTAACGTTACTCATCTAGTAAATGCATCTTGATTTGAGACTTTTTAGATATTTGGACTGGAAACAAGACACAAATACTAAATAAGAAAAGCTTTTGTTGCAGTGTATAACGTTACCTAGGCTTATGCTTTTTATTTTTTTTTTAGCGTATGACAGCTGCTGCACAGAGATTTTTCAAAAATCATTCTCTTCAGAAATTTATTAAATATTAATCAATATATACTGTTGGAGCAATTAATCAGAATTCTCAGTTGCCCTTTATTATTAGCAGATGGAGAGGAATGTGCGCGACTGAAAAAAATGATAACGTTACTGTGCAGCAAAAGCCATCACAACAAAAAACTTAACGTAAATATTTCACGTCACGTTAAAATAATGAAAAATAAAGCTTGATAGATTGATTAAAATCAAGCTAGATAGATTTAAACATTCGGTAATGTTGATATCTTACAATGTTAAAGTTAGTGGTGTTTATATTTTTTCTCCAAATTAACTAATAATCAACTAATTCAGAAGTAAAGTACAACAAAAAACAAATAAAAGCACTCACCATATATTTCTCCGTCTGGATTATTATCGCCCACGTGCTGCCTCGTTTCTCTATTTTTCTTCGGCCGCTTGATGAACAACACGCCTGTTATTCTCAAGTTGTTTCTCCCGCATTAAAAAGTGAACGTTGACGTTGAGTCATAGCAAGTTTGAGCAAAGGTCACGTACTGGGGGCGTGGTTTGGCACGAGAGAAAAAAATAATGTTTATAGGAAAACATGCTCCTAATTCTTTTTAAATGTATTTTTTATTTAAATTTAAAATAAAAAAGAACTCTTTGCTAGGCTAATTGTGTTATGTTCTGTCTGTGAACCCAATTACGCAAACTAGTGAGATGAGAGCTTTGGCGCCCACTAACGAACTTCACAGTAAAAGTCTTAATGCTTAATTAATGCTGCCTTCACGTGCTATCTTAAATTTCCTCCAGCTTTTGAAATCGTGATTTTGACTTGAGGTCAATTTTAAATTAATTTCCTTTTTATTATTTTTTTTCTTTTTTTTTTGATGAAGAAACTAATATTTATAAGAATTCCAATACCACGTGAAGGCAGCATCATTTCCAGAGTTCATAATATTGCTGTGCACAATATACTACTACTACTGCTGCTATTACTACTAATACTAATAATAATAATAATAATAATAATAATAATAATAATAATAATAATAATAATAATAATAATATTATAATAATACATTATTATTATTGTACATCATCTGTATATTATTATTTATACAGTGGGCATTATTTAATTGACAATAATACTATTATTCAATTCAACTTTATTTTCAGACTTAAAGTCCATAAAATGTATGTGCGTCTATCTATCTATCTATCTATCTATCTATCTATCTATCTATCTATCTATCTATCTATCTATCTATCTATCTATCTATCTATCTATCTATCTATCTATCTATCTATCTATCTATCTGTTATTTTACAGCTATATATTAGGCTCAATGAAGTTATTTAAAAAAATAACTAAACAACCATGTTTCTTCAATGTCACATAAACAAATTGTATTTGTATCAGTATTTGCTAGTGGGAGGGCAGTTACTAACTTAACTTAATAAGTTGGCGGAAGTTTTTTGGATGAACTAGCAAAACCTTGTTCACAAAACTAAACTTTTTAAGTTTATGGAAAGAAACTTGGTTTAGGTTGAATAAATGTATTAAACATAGTTGTGCTGACTTTTTCATAGAATTTTGCTGAGCCAGCACAACAAAACCAGTCATTTGAACCTTTTTCAAGTTGGGTTTTTTACAGTGTAAGCATTAACAAGTCTATTGAAGCATTTACTTACAAATATAAAAGGTAAAAAGCACACACTTTATCCATAAACATCCAAGGATTTGGTTTTAGCAATTTATTTCTTTAACTATGCAGTGACAATTTTTAACTCACACCCACATTAACACACTTAGCTTATTAAATACATTTCTGCACCTAAACAGTTAAGGATCTGAACGTCAGTCCATATGAGCTTACCGATAGCCTGTCACAATCAAAAGTCTCATTCCTCACAGTGGATGCATAATGCTTCTGCCGTCCTCTCAGTCCATTTCATTTCAGCCAAATGACTGCATTGTGTGTGTATATATGCTCCCGCTCACTTAACTGGGCACGAGCTTCTGATTACCCCAATTTCATTCACCTGGTCGCAAGTGTGCCAAGGCGCGCACAGTCACGTGCGCACTACCAATACAGAGCGGCACGCAGATAGGACGCCATGGAAGAGGAGGAAATGAGACAGGCTCACAGGAGACAAAACACAGCGCGACACTATCCCTCACAGCCTCGCTTTCATTCTCATTAAAAATCAAAGATGGCGCTGCCGTGAATAAGGTGTATTCGAGTTAGTTTTTCTCCCCTCGTGGAGTTATTTTATTTTTCTCCTGTTATTGTTTGCATTATATCTTCTACTAATAATTCCTCTTTCTGAGAAGACCTTTTGTTGGATTTTTGACTTGCAAAGTACCCTTTTTTTAATAAATCTACGTTGCCTGGAGTATTGCCTTGAGTGTTTCGTTTGGGTCCAACACTACCTCCTTTGTGGTTAAGTGGTCGCCTGGAGTATTGCCTTGAGTGTTTCGTATGGATCCAACACTACCTCCTTTGTGGTTAAGTGGTCGAACATTCAACTCTCCACTCCAGAGACCCGAGTTCGAGCCCAGCTTGTGACACGCACTGAAACAGAACTGAACATATATATACAGGTGTTAATGGTGA
This sequence comes from Pimephales promelas, assembly GCF_988280905.1. NCBI lineage: Eukaryota > Metazoa > Chordata > Actinopteri > Cypriniformes > Leuciscidae > Pimephales > Pimephales promelas. The sequence continues at coordinate 8,929,390 of NC_142772.1, read as the reverse complement.
CTGATGAACGTGATTAGTGTTCTTGACAACAACTGAGTGATGAAGGCAGGTGATGACGAATCAACGAATCCAAACTGACGTGAATGTGCCAGCAGTTATTTTAATTTGGATTAATATTTCACAAGATTACAATTTTACAGTATTTTTGATCAAATAAATGCAGCCTTGGTGAGAATGAGAGACTTCTTTCTAAAACTTCTAAACTCCCAAAAATATTTAAAAATCTTACCAACCCAAACTTTGGAACACTAGTGTGAATCAAATAGTCACCAAGTTCAGCATTCGTGCCCCCCTCCCCCTCCCAAGCTCATTATATTAAAGTCCGCGTACGTTGTCCAGGCAGGCGGTTGTTCATGGGGATTGACTTTGTATGGTGTTTAGCCTGGCACAGTTATCTCAGCCGCATTCACTGTCAAATCCTGTAAAGACTAAACCCCCAATTGGGCTCAGAACCTAAATATGCATGGGCACATCACCTCTGGGGCATCCTAATCTTTGCTGGCATTAAACAGACCAGCGGAATGGCGAGCAACCAAAGACTTCTCTTGATAATGGCATGTTTGCTGGAACAGACAGTGCAGTTTCCAGTGCTGTGAACATAGGGTACCATCAGCACTATTCGGGGCTTGCACTGTAATCCAGTTGGTATCTGAGTGAATTGAAATCTGATAAGCTCTTTAGATAACTGCAGTGAGAGATGGTTGAAAGAGGGGACGGGGTAGCAAGCAGAGGACAGTGGGAGGGCCGAAGTGAAAGAGGCAAAGGCAGGCAAACAGTTTACATCATTATTCCAGAAAGATCCACAGCTGGCTCGTCTGCCAGGGGCCGTCGGTGTCGCTCTATTTAAGTGCGCAGGCATAAGAGCCAGCAGTTTTCTGAGTGCTGCTAAGACCCAGACACAAAATGGACATCGCCATCCATCATCCATGGTTCCGTCGCTCCTTCTGGCCATCCTTTTTATCCAACCGAGTCTTTGACCAGCACTTTGGGGAGCCCGTCTCTGAGACCGATGTGATTCCCTCACTGTACTATCCACGACCTTTCTTTCAGCGCTGGCCAAGCTGGGTGAGCGGTGGCCTTTCTGAGGTGAGCTGGAAACCTTCCCAGTCCATTTTTTTTTTTACTTTGTGGTTAATTAAGTGTGTAACATTAAAATTACTATAGTTGAAAGAATGTCTAATTTGTTAAGTCACTATTGCAAAATAAACTGGGTGACCAGGACCCAGACACAAAGTGGAAGGGCTTGTATCAACCTGAAGGGTTTTCATCTCCGATAGTTATATAAGCTCTGAGCAGAGTCATAAATGAACACTGAAGCAGTGTTAAAGTTAATGAGATGATTAAGTGAAAAATTGAGTGATAATTGAGCATTATTGAACAAGCAGAACCACTAAAGGAGAAAAACATCATTTTAAGGTGATCAGTGTTCACTTTATTTGGGCTCTTGACCCTTAAATCATTAACTTTATATTTTGTTTGGCTGCTGTGCATGAGTTACAGTATTTAATTTCACCCTAAAAATCTGTGAAGCCTGTCAGTGAAACTATTAAGATTTTATATTGGAGATTCTGTAATATTGTAATGTTGAAAACAAAACATCTGAAATGGTCTGAAAAATAAACAGTATATATATATATATATATATATATATATATATATATTATTTTTTTTTTTTTTTAATAATTGGGAACATCAGATTAGCTGAGACAAATTATAAAATTAGTGTCTTTGTTTCCTTAGATGACTATGGAAAAAGATCGATTCATTCTACATCTGGATGTCAAACACTTTTCACCAGATGAGCTGTCAGTGAAAGTCAATGGAGATTTCATTGAAATTCACGCTAAACATGAGGATCGTCAGGTAGTACTGCGACGCAATACCTAAACCAGTGCCATGTGACTGGCTTTATTGTTTAAAATCCACATGTCATCACCAAGATCACTGGCCTTGTGCCACAAGTAAACATTGAGTTAGATGAGTGAAAGATGGACCATTTGTTATCACCTGCTCATAACGACGTTGTGCTTTCATTTCAGGACGATCACGGTTTTGTCTCCCGGGAATTTTTAAGAAAATACCGTGTCCCTGCTGGTGTGGATCCAGCCTCTATCACTTCTTCCGTGTCTTCAGATGGCGTTCTGACGGTGACAGCCCCACGCAAGCACTCGGACGGCCCGGAGCGCACCATTCCTATCACCCGTGATGACAAGCCCACCCTGGCTGGGCCTCAGAAGAAGTAAAGCTGCTAGACTTCCATGTTATGTCCCTTGTCTTCCCCTGTCCCATTGTGCTCCTGCTAAATTACAAGGGAATAACTTACTGACAGGCCAAAATGGCTATGTTGACTTTGCTAAGGCTGCAAGAGAAACAAACAGATATTAGGCTGAAACTCCATCAACATCAAAACTGTAAACAGTCTCAAAATGATAAACGATTTTCAGAGAAGTACAGTTTTACAATAAAGTATTGTTTGCTGCTGACGCCACAAAGAGGCTTTTGTATATTATCTTGCAGGCTTGACTGCAAGACAAAGTGTTTGAGAGTAGGAGGAGTATTTGTCATTGGAATTTTTGGATTGGAACAAAGACAAACAGGCAATATTAGGTCATTGTGTTAAACTGAGATGACAAAAAAAAAAATCATTATGTGTGATTCACTGCACACCTATTTAAAAGGGTGAAAAAAATTAATCTGTTCAATCAATGTACGTTAAAATTATTTGTTACATCCAGATATCATAATCGTTTTGTTGTTGTTTGAAGTAAAGTTTATTTTTGAGTTAATAATGGATTCAGGACCAGAGTATACACATAAAGGCTAGTTGGAGCCCGATCTTATGAAAGTTCGTATCTATAGCACGAATGTCATTTCTCGTGGCATTTATATGTCAAAAACAGTTTTTGCGTGTATATGGTACGCGTTTTTCGCCTGCATATGATACGCACTTTTTGGCGTATAATACGCACGAAATCCCCATTTCGTATAAATGCCGTATAAATGCCACGAGAAATGCATTCGTGGTATAGATACGCATCTTCATGAAACTGTGTCACCCTGCACAGACAAACACATTTGTTGGGTTTTGTCTGATCAGTGTGTTAAACTTGTTGGCGTCTGTTGGGGTTTGTTTTCACCCGACCGAACATGTTCAATCAGCATTTGTTTGTGAACATGGCAGTTATTTTACATAAAATTCTACACCCAACTATCAATTTGTTTGTTGCCGTTTGTCTGTGCGGTGCGAAACGGCCTTAAGGGGATGTGGAAAATAAAAGTTATTGAAAAGTGACGGTATTTCATTGATTGGACCTGATTTGTAAGTGTTGATGGCACATGCATGGCCATTGCTTCACATTTTAAAGATAATCTATGTAACTTTTGGCCCTCTAGCTGTTAAAAAAAACAAAACTCGCATGCATTTTGCAGAGGAACATTGTTTTGGATTAATTGGATTAATGTGAACTCTGTTAGAGAGCTACAAACGGCAGTTTATCTGTTCAATAAAATACCTTGCTCACCTGTTGATTAATAAAAACGCCATCTCCGCGTCACTTTTACAACATTTCAAATGCCTTAGTTCTCGCCATCTCCAACAAAACCCAATGTTGATTCTGGTTTTATTATGAGCTTTTTTGAGTTCATTTTTTGCCAGCAGACTCTACTCTGTTCGGCGTTTTTTTTTTTTTTTTTTTTTTTAGGAGTGTTTCTCTGGAGTTTGGAGATTTAGCTGCTCCCTGTTAACTGCTCAGTGACAACTAACCTACGTCACTCCCACACCATTCATGCATCAAAAAACCCGGAGGAACTGTTATCCATTTACGGATAGACAAGCACAGGCAAGTGGCATATGTACGCAATTTCATTGGTACACAAACCATCTTGACCGGTCTAAAACAATAGGGTTACCACAGTGAATTGGGGTAAGAAGAAAAAAAAAAGTTTTGAGAGGAGGATTGATATTATTTTAAACAAAAAATAATTACATAGCTTTCTCATGACAATAGCAGGAGCAGATCTTTAAAACCCAGGCTCAAATGGAGTTCTACTGTAAACCTTTCAAATAAAAATATAAAATAATGATATATAATGTTAAACAGGTTAGCATGGTACATGGTGACATGTTGCCAAGAACAAAAAAAAAATTAAAATGATCGTCCGATGTGGTGGGAATGGATCATAAAACATTCATTAATGCAAGGTTTTGAAAGCATGTTGTCTAAAAGGTCAACTGTTGGTCCCCAAAATAATTTGAGAATGAGATGTGCGCTGGGTGTTTGTGAGTGTGAATAAGTGCCAAGAATTTATATTGTTTGCAGTCACTGAGACTATTTGGTTTCTTAGCAATGGCTCACTTATTCAACAACGGCAAAGCTGCTAATAGCAAACTAGATCAGTCATTTTTTGATATGGAAAACTAACATAAGCAGGCTCAGACGAGGATGTAGAAAACCTCAATAAACACCTCAATGCTTCAAATGCCTAAACTACTGTATTATCCCCAATAGGAGGTATAATTGAGAAGCTTTTTAAAACATGGCGTTGCTCTTTTTATGGCTTACATTCCTTATTAATCACAGCTAACACACTGAATTAACTTGTTAACATCACGAAATATGAATTAATAAATATTGTGGACTCTGTTCAAAACCAGTGTGACTTATTTTTTTCAAAATTATTTTTTTCAACAAACTATTTGACAAACGATTAGTAGTCATCGGTGGTTTTCAACCCCCATAATAATAATAATAATAATAATAATAATAATAATAATAATAATAATAATGATATCTAGAGAGTACAGCTGATGTATACAATGTATAATTCAGTGAATGGAAGCAAATGATATATGCACAAAATTGCTGAATTAAACACGTGAGATTTACTGGATTCACACAAATATTAAAAAAGAAAAGAAAAGAAAATCCATTGATAAGGATAATCTTGGTAGACTTTCTCATGCATGGCTGGTCATCTTTTTTACACAGTTATCTTTAAATGTTAATACATGTAAAAATGATCAAATATTTTAGAATGTATCAGGATGGAAGATATTTGATATGCCACTAAAAAATACAGTATGTTGAAATTTTAAACTCATTTTAAACTCAAGTATAGGTGCTTACTAAAATTATTGACTTTACACCATGAATCGAGGTAAATCAGCAAGTGCAATATAATTAAGATGCAAAAAAATCTAACCTCAAAATTATGGGAAATTAATCATCATGGGTTATGTAGGCTATAACATGATTATACAAGAAAAAAAAATAGACACATGCTTCAGAAAAATTCAACAAATCAATACTTGACTATGGATCACTCACAGAAGTCAGTGATATTGAAGCTGATTTCATTTAAGCAGGGTTGTTATCCGCACTGTGGCTCTGAAGTCTCCTCTGTCTTTTCTTCTCTATGTTGAGGGCCTGTGAAGTCCAGTCTGTTGCAGGAGTTTGGCACACACTTAGTGTGTGGAGGGTTCAGTTCTGGTTGGTGGCCAGGGAAGCTTCTTGACTCTCTCTTTGGTGCTGATAAAGTGGAAATACCAGGGTCTTAACATACGGATTATTATTTGGTTGAATTTAAAAAAATGATCAAAATTTACATAAATAATAAAGTATATTTAAGAAAACCTACTTGAGTAAATCGGCCGAACATCAGGTTTATTGTAGCTGGAATAATATGTGGTTTCAAAATAGTGAGAGAACTGTGAGGGGGAACAAATTCAGTGTTATTTCACCGTTGAGCACAAAATAGAAGATTTGGACTAAATCGCTTAATTCATACGGATTAGTTTTTTATAACCTCTTTATGAACTTTTTGAAGCGTCAAAGTAGTTGCTTAGCTTTCAGCAGAGGAATTGAAAACTCTCAGATTTCATCAAAAAGATCTTCATTTGTGTTTCGAAGAAGAACGAAAGCCTCATGGGTTTGGAGCAACATAAGGATGAGTAATTCATGACAAAAAAAAATCATTTTTGGGTGACCTATCCCTATATGTAACAGTTAAAAATGCATATTACAATAGCAAACCAAGTAAGCTATCATTCAAGATAGCTTTCACATCCAAAATTTTACATTTTTAAGTTTTAAAATGATTAAACAATCTATGTTCAATGTTAAAAATGAAGGGGAAAATGATGTGCCCTTTTTAGTGGAACATCTTATGATTAACCACACCTAGTAACAAGTCATTATTGTTTTATATTTAGCCTATCTGAAGCAATGAAATCCAAACATTTTAAACGTGACTTAGGTGAATATGTGTTGGTTTCACGGACAGGGCTTGTATTAAGCGCAGGAATAGGCCAATAGGGCACTGAGGTAAATTTTATAGGCCATATATATGTGCCTTAGAAAAGAAAACCTATGTGCAACTTGATGCAAACCAATGACACTGACGTATTTATGATATGTCAGTGCCAGTTTCTTTCAGTTAAATCAGCTCAAATATTCATTTTAGTCTGGAACTAGGCACCTTGTCTGTACGTCTATGGTTCTACCATGTTTTTTCCGTAACAAAACCAACCTGGTGCGGAAGGGGGCGTCGTAACGCCACAGTCCGGCGAGTGTCAAACCTCTCTTCCGACCAGTTACCGATGAGGGTTGCATTTGAATAAGAGTCTTCTTTCGTTGAGGATCGCCATCCGTACTGGTTGAATTTCGCCTCATCAGTAAAATCATACCAGACTTCAGATTGTCCAGAAGCCCGAAGCATCTGATGAAAAGCAGAGCTGTTTCTTATCCATGGAAACTCCATGTAGATATAGCCTATCGCCTGAATAGAGAATTCATTTTGAGAAATAAAAAAGATAAACGTTGTTTTTAACAAACTGCAACCACAGCAATATACAAAATGCCCATTAATAGTCAACTGTTTTGCTGACATTGAACAAAACTACATTTTTTTTCTGCCAAGTGATTTTATAGGCTAACTTTAACGTTACGTAGCATTCTTTTATAGTAGCCTAAGCAACATTTTCAACTGATTTTGAAATCAAATAATTATCACTAGCAGCTAATAGCCTAATGTTCTTGTTATAGACTACTTTTTATAATAAGTAACGGCCTAATAAATTTCTAATAGGCTACAACTACCCAGATAGCAACAAAGTCTGGGCCGAGTCTGGCTTATATTCGGCACTTCTGGCTTAATTCTGGCACTGTTTTTTTCACACTCTTGTGTCAAACAGTACTAGGCTAAGCTCTGGCTGGAGTCTGGCTAACCAAAAGAAACAAATCAAATTGTATCTGTTTGGCTAAGCTTTGGCTTGAGTTCGGTCTGCCAGAATAAGGAAATTTTTAAGCTGAAGGAATGTTCTTATATCAGTAAATTAGCCTAGAACACCTACATTTTGTGGAAGTCGCTCATTAACGTAGCCTACCAGTAGCCTACGGCACATTACATTTTATTTACCAAGTTTGAAGTGAAATCAATACTTATTTGTAAAGATGCACTCACCTTGCTAAGAACGCCAAGCAGTCATGGTCTCCGTGGAAACGCACATGACGCAAACAGTATGGCAAGCCGTTTTGCTTAATTGTACCCCATACACTAGACCTCACCTTGGGGTTCTAAGCATGCGTCAAAACCGCCGCCATCTTGGAACAGGTGTCTTGTCATAGGAAATAGCTAGGTAATGCTGCTATCTCTGCCTTTACTTCGAATTCATTGATGGTGGCGGACTTTTGTGCAGCGTATGATGTTCACGGACGAAATCTGAACTAGGAAGAATGTTTTCTTTCTGGAATCAATGATAAATACATGTCTGACCGTTGGAAGTTCACAAACCAAAAAAACAAGAAAAATCGCATTCATGATGATTTATGGTGATTTTATTTCCGTTAGACCTGTGTCTACTACATTGACGCTGATGCATTAAAGTGGAGGGGCTCCCCTGTTTTAAGATGGCGGCTCTATTGACGCATTCGTTCCAATGAACTGCCGTAGCCAAGGTGAGGTCTAGTGTATATGTCTATGAATTGTACCCAGATTCGTAATTTAATTTTTACTAGTAAGAATTCAATTAGAGAGTTTTACAATTCAATTAGTACTTGTAGCAATTACAATAGGCCATATGCACGCATAAGTTCCGCATTTGACGCAAGGCTGGTCTTCAGTTTCCGGTTGGGGAGATTTAAAGCGGAGGAAAAGCGAGGAAAGCGGGATTATGGCAGAGTCTTCAAAATGTACTGTCCTCCCGTCTTTGAAACAAAATTTTAATAAGTTTAGATGTAATTTTATATATTGTTATGTTTATTTAATATAATAAACAAAGAAGCATAAACAAAAAGTGTCTGTTTTTCCGTTTCATTAGAATAGCAATATAGTATAAAAACGAGTATAATTCTCGGCATAGCATTGAACTCTACAATCGGCGGAACTAATCCAGCATTAGACCTTCACCAGAAATACCGCTATGCATAGAGCCCATTAGAGAGCTCTCTAATTCAATAGGAAGGATTACGATAAGAGAACTCTAATTATTCGATTCTTATGGTGCGTTCACGTGCTTTGGAAAATAGGATATTTTCCACTTGTGAACTGGTATTCTGTGTTGTTCGTTCAAGTGCTTTTGTTGTTGTAATGTGGTAAAAAGATGGAGATCCAGACCTGTTATTTAGCTAAAACTATTTTAGATTGCTTAAGTCATCTGCAACAGCAAGAAAATGATTTATCAAAACTCAAAAGGTAAATAATATGCTGTATATTTTCTAGATTATGAATAGTATATATTTTTACCATTCATGACTCCCGCAGTGATCTCCGCCATTTTGAAATGGTCAAAGGTTATCTCATCTTGGCAAAATATTCTACAAGTTGCCCAGTGGAAAATACCACATGAGGGGGTGTTCATACATTTTCCACGTCAGCTTTTGGTATTTACCATAATTACCAGAGCACATGAAAGCACCATTACTAGAATGTATTTGCAGAGCGCTTTAATTTAATGAGCTCTGCAATTGCATTCTTACTATTAAGAATTGAAGAGCTCTCTAATTGTAATTCTTACTAGTAAGAATTGAATTGTAGAGCTCTCTAATTGAATCCTTACTAGTAAAAATACAATTACAACGAGTAAGGCTGGATACAATTTAAGCTAATACGGCTTGCCATACAACCAGCGGTTACCTTACGACACTCTCATAGACTTCCATGGGGAAGTAACGCGTGTCGTGGCGCTAACAAAGTTCCAAACAAAGCATTAAATTAATTCCATTCATTTAATTTATTGTTTTTCAAGTGCACTGGTTGGTAAATAGTTTGTTGACATTTTAACGTATTAGTTGACCTCCCAGGAATAGAGTCATTATTTGTATCTTTATCGTTTGATAATAGATTACACTATCGCAGCTAGCTAACGTTAGCAACACTTGTAGGCTACTGTAGGCTACCATAACCAGATGCTCTAGGTTTCATGTTTTTAAGTTTTATTGAGCCTTTCTGCAAATTGATTAACTAGCTATTCACTTATTGTGTATGATTATGCGAGTATCATAAAAAGAACATTTGGGTATGATTAATTTAAAAGTTAAATTTAACATGTTTTACGACAGCTCTGGATTACAATGCTAGAAACTAAATACTGTAGGCTTGCTGCTAAAGACTATCAAGATCATTGAAGCCAGATGCAATCATTTCCTGGTTGAGTAGTAATTGATTTTCTCTTTATTTCCCATTCAGAACTTTCCTTACGCATCAGGCAATACTAAGAAACACTGATCACATGCAAGAGAAGCAGCCATGTAGTTTTATTCAAACTATTGCATCAATAAGCGTTTACAGTCTACAGTCACTGTTCTGTGTGTTTTCCTTATCTGAATAGTTGAGTAGCGTAGAGATAACAAATGTAGTGAGACACCATAAAGTGCAGAGTGGAATCAAGAATCATGTTTATATTCGAAGCAGCATACAATCCTAATAGCAGTAGAAATCCCATTTCTGAAAAGCAAAAAAAAAAAGAATATAAATTATGTATCAAAACTCATGAATTAAAATTCATGTAATTGTTGGTTTTTGTTGATCATAACATAAATAAAAGATTCATATACACACATCAGTCTTAACCTCGACCTCAGCAGGCATTAAAGCGTGCGTCTCTTCAACAACACTGCTGGGGAAGAATCCCAGACGAGCCTCCTGCTCTCCATAATACGACCCTTGGACCTTCACAAACAGTTATCTTCTGTTACACTTTGTGTCTTCATTTTCAGAGGGGAAAGCATTTGTTTTTGCACACAAGACAATCGTGGATTTGAATGCTGTGATTAAAATACTGCAATAGAGATGTTCAAATCGGCCTTGTTTGGCTATAGTGTACTTACACTGCCAGCCCAGAAGAGGTTCCCACGGTCTTTCAGCATGGCATACACATATACAGACTGGCCTTGCTGGATGGGAATGAAGCGACAGTCTTGCGGGTAATAATCCTGCAGAGCTCTAGCGATGAGAATGGGATCTGTGAAAACACAACCAGATGTTTAGTTGACACAATCTCCTACAGTCAGTGTGACATGCTCCTTTAAATCTATTCACTGTAAAAAAATAAATAAATAAATAATAATATGATGAAGTCATGGCAACTGGTGGTTTTCTGCTACTGGTTTTCTTGTGATAAATTGTTTTCTATTACGTAAACTCATCAAAATAATTTAAGCAATTTCATATTTTTTCTATAAGTTAAACAAGATTTAAATAATTTTTCAGCTCAGTTTAATATAGTTTAAGTTGAAAAGTTAATTATACTAAAACATTAAGGCAGCAACATAACTTAAATTTTTAAGTTGAAATAGTTAAAAAATAGTTTTGGTTTATAATTTTATTTTCATATTGTTGTTTTATTGTTTCTTGTACCTCATATTAACTGTGATTTGAAATACTAGAAGTATTTAAGTAAACACAAAAAACTATAAAAACTAAAAATGATGAATCATTTGATCAGTATCTTAACATGTACACTTTCCCTTACAACTTCATTTAAAATATAACAAAATGCAAAGGAAATAAATATGTCCATATTATTTGTCAACTATAAAATTAGAGACTAAACCAAATAGCTTTTTTTTCTTGTGCAACTGCCCCACATAAAAATTGAACAGAATGTACAGTATTTAAAGATATGGTAACAATTTATTGATTATTTTTAGGCGATATAATATTTATCATCATATTTTTCATAACAGTATTAATCTTTTTAAAATTAGTTTATAAAATATACAACTCTTGATTGTATTAATGTTTTGGTAAATGTTAACTATAGGATTAGTAAAGTATTATTCATTGTCAGTTCATGTTAACTAACAAGTGCAACCCTAATGTAAAGTGTTCCCAAAGTTACTTTGCAAAATAAAAAAATAATAATAAAGTTAGCATTACTCACGGCTACACTCGGAATCGGCGCATAGCTTCTTGTCCGAGAGTTTTGGCATCTGCCTGCCGGCCTGAGAAGCCAGTGGCAGGAGGCCACACAGCACCAGGAGAAGAGTCCAGTTAGCACAGTGTTTCTCCATCTCTGTGTGTCTAATTCTTAGTTTATCTGAATTGGACTAAAGTTCAAGTGGGAGGGGCCCAGTTGAGGCAAAGCCCCTCCCCTTTTTAGAGTAACACTCTACTCAGATTAAATGTATTTATTTACATAGTACACAAGTGATTTAACTTATTTTTTACTGAATAATTTAAAAACAAAATGACTCATTGCAAAACAGACTTATCTAGTTAACAAGGTTTTCTTAGTCAAGATTCGGTGCAGGGCCCAATGCTGTAACTAGCTTCATTCAGGCTCTGCAAGACAAACATATAAAGTATAGAAAACAGGAAGCATTGCTGCAAGTTTCACAGGCTCTCACTTGTGTAGATATTACCAATCCTATCTAACTCTACACTCAGTTCATTGTTACCTAGTGAGGGACACAGCCAGGCCACAGGTCACATAGCGCCAAGTTTCAGAGACTGAGGCCTTTGCCAGGGTTTGAACAACCTGTCCTTTCAGTGGCAAAAATCAACACTCACTTTGATTCAAAACATTCCTTATAGTCTCTCTGAGCCATTTCCATATTCAGATCGCCTTAGAATATAATAATCAATCAAACAAAGCTCAATTTAAATTAGATTTATGTGAAATCGTAATCATCTCCATTCATGGCGATGGTTTGCCTGCAACAGAAGTGTGACGAAGTGGGTGATTTTAACCACAAAGTGGCAGCACGCAGATTACATAACAGCCCCTGAATGGCTTCTTTAATGCTGAGAATTTCTACGTCCGACACTGGAAATTACGCATACTTAACTTTCATAATACAACGCTCTAGATAGAGGACAGTTTCGTAATATTATTATACAATTATCTTTGAAGGCTTAAGCATTTTGTATTTCAAATTATTATTAGCCTATTTTTTTTTTTAGTTTAGAGATGCAACTCATAAAAGTTTTAAAACCGAATTCTTATTTGATAATTTTTTTAATGGTTTATATAAAGAGATATATAAAAATTTTAACACAACAATAAAACCATTGTAAATCTATACACATTTAGATCAAAAGCTAAAATAAGACAAGTGACGTTCATACAGTGCTGGCAGGGACAAGACATTATCCGTTACGTTTGCAGACATTTCCTTTACCCTAAAAGTCAACACAACCAGAGACAACACAATACAATGCTTAATTTGAAATAAAGATAAAACACCTGTGTAAAAATCAATATGGAAAATTACTTCTTATTAATACAATGTGCCCCCCCCCCCCCCTTTTTTTTTTTTTTACAAACTTGTGTGTACTACAGGGGGTTTTATAAACAGGAAAAAATAATAGATAGAGATAATAGAAATAAACCTAAAGAAGATACAAGTATATAAAAACATGAAAATGTTCTATTTTTCAAAATTAATGCTGCATTTTTTAGGTAGATATCAACTATAGTTTATTTTCTACATATTTACATTCATGTATAAAGTGTAGTATGTGTGTGTGTTTTATTTTTAGCACCAAACTATCTCACCTGTGCGTCTGACGTCTGTGACACCTTCCCTGTTTGTTGCTACTAGGCTCCTCCTATTTAACTGATGACGCAATGAGAAGGTGTGGCTAAATTAACATTACAGCAGCGCTTCCAAGGCGACCAGTAGTACCTCCCTGTCACCTTTCCAGCTAAGTTTGAAGCAGGAACTTCCCAGGTAGGAAAAACAAAGCATTACTTGTTCTAAATAGTCAATAGGGACAATTATACTATAAGCAGACGCTTTCTGTCGTTAAAAGAAAACGATTTTTAATATAATACGTTCTTTCATTTTCTGAAGTCTTTTAATTAAGCCTTAACTACTTGCAGTGAATTTGATACGTAGCCTACTCTTTGGGTTGTTTTAATTAATTACACGACACGACTGTAGACTAATGTTGTAGTTGATTCAATAATTAAAATGTCATAAAATTGGCTTTAAAAAAAGACATTATGTTAATAATAACTTTAAGAAAACTTTAACTTGAGATTCTGGTTTATGACATTCATGCTTCCTCCATTAGAGAAGAAGCCTGCTAACCCCCCCCCCCCCCCCCCCCCCCCCCCCACAGACACACTTTTCACCTATGCTACATATAATGTAATGGTGGTGAAATATCGGCATTTTAGATTTAAGGAGGTCAGCGTCACCTATGTCTCAGACACCTGTGTGCCTGTTTAGCCTAAAACCTGTTTAGCCAATTGTAAGGGGTGTAGTCACTGGGACACTGAGGAGTCTTGAATGACTACTGGAATGTGAGAGAAACACTAACACTTTGTTATGTTGGTCATGTCTACAAAAGAAGCTCCTTGACAATAGAAATGCTCCAAGGTAGTTCTGTATAATGTGTTGTTTATAAGGAAGGACTCGCATGTGTAGGGAAGAAATCCAAGCTCTTTACAGTCCAGGAGGATTAGATTTTATAAATGAATACACCTATCAGTATCTACATTGTGTCATAAATTTCAAGGTGAGTTCCAACACAATTGTCACCTGTTCCAACATGTTTTTGTCCATAGGGAGAATTATTATACGGAAGATTGTAGATAAAGCAAACAATAAATTAACTAATGATTCCATTCTTTCAGCCTCAGTACACCCTACATGTGACACACACTAGGGTTGATCCATTTTTAAAGGTTATACAAAATCAACGTACACAGTTCACATGACAGAACATAACAGGTGTCAGGTTCACACATTGTTTTTTACTTTTTGTTACTTTAAATCCAGGCATTTAGACTGGGAGAGATGAAGATAAACAACGTTTGACTATCAGGGCGGTCACTTGGAGTCCTGCTCAGCATTGAACTCAAGGGACGAACCAATGTTTACATCCAAGAGAGATAGCCTGCCCTCTCCCATCCTGGAGGATTCTTTCTTCCCCTTCTCTTCTTCACTCTCTTCCTCCAGTCACCGGGTCATGGCTCCTACAGTAGGACCAGATGATCTTCTCGCCTCACCTCAGGATGACAGCAGCCCTTCTCTGATGGAAAAAGACCTGATTTTGGCGGCTGAGATGGGCCAAGCTTTGCTGGAGAAAAACGTGGAGCTGGCTGCTCACATAGAGCAGATGGAGAGAGAGATGGAGGTATGAATGAGGATGACTTTGGTCAAGAAGATGGAGACTATGAAAGTCCCTATAATAATAACTATAAATTTTAATAATCATTCTAATTCTCTGAATAAGTCCACATCACACTAAAAAAATCACGAGAGAGTATAGATTATTGTTGGAATCACTTTCAAAATGATTTTTTCCAGCCGATAAAAAACAAAAACAAAACATTGACAAGCCAATCAGAATCCACCGACTTTAAAAAGTTCAATTAAAGCAGGAGACAACACAGAAACTGGACGCTCACTTATAAAAACAGAACGTTATCTTCCTCTGGTGTGGACACTAATATAAATATAGATATTGATATATTTATCTTTAGTTATCGTTATTGGTGTGAACAGGCCTAAAGCCTATACAGTTACCTTGTTTATGTTTATTTAAATGTGTTATATAACAGTCGTGTACACCACTTAAGTCTGATTTTTAGGGATGCACCGATACCAGGACAAGGGTGTTGGTCCGATACGATACTGTGCTCATGTAGCCTACTCATACTCGTAAAACTACCCCGGTACAACCGCCTTCCGATACCACTTAAAGGGGCCGTTCACATATTGCATCTAAAAACGCGTGGAAAGCGTGGCTGGACCGTTACCGTAAATAGTTTCTCCTCCTTTCCACAAGCGCTTGGCATCTGTTGTTGCTATGCAACCAATAACATAGGCGCACCTGGAAAAATGAGCATGTTGCCACACGCCTACATTTGAAATAACTACACAAAAAAACAGATAATGTGAACGGCCCCTTATGGCAATGTGACATTAGCCAGAAAGTGAAAAAACATCTGATGAAAATAAAACATTGTTAGAAGAACTTTAATGGTATTAAGTACTCATGTCGTTACTTGGTATTGGCAAGTACCCAAATGTAAGTACTTGTAGGCTACTTGTGCATTGCATTGTAAAACATTACAAACAATTTAAACCTAAATCATTAAAACCCATCATGTCTAAAATGATAACCAGTTTCCTGGTTTTATATCCCCAAATTTGTCAAGTTTACTTTTACGCCTAATTATTTATTATAGTATTGTATTGGAATTTTTATAGATTAGATCTACACTACCCTTCAAATATTGTGGTGTCAGTACTTTAAAAAAAATACTTTGTCAGCAAGGACCCAAACATTTGAACAGTTACATAAAGAATGGAAATTCTGGCGATAGGAAAATACGATAGAGAACGATTGACTTTGTACCGATGTTTTAATAGACCAAAGGTTCATTGTTCGCCGGAGTTCTCCTTTAAAGTCTCCCTGTAGTCAATCATTTATCCCTTAAAACTCATCTTTGATCACCAATATGACATTAAAACTAATGTATTGAAAAGTTTCATCATGCCTTAAAACATATTAAATGCAACTCTACACCCTTGCCTTACTTAGTGTTCTATGAATATGATAAATAGCCCCGCCTCCACTCACTCACACCAGCTCAGAGATCCACTCGTTGACGATCTGTATTAGGATATCTTTTAAAAACAAAACAACACAAAACTGTTCATTTAAACAAGTTTAATTATACATTTATAAATAATAATATCATTAGTAGCCTACCGTAATTATCGCATATTCACAACAGATAGGCTATATTTCCATATCCATTCAACATAGCTTAGAACAAGATAATAAAAACAAATATATATATATTATCTTATTTAGATATTCTGTTGACAGTGAGAGAGACAAAAGAATACATTGAAAATTAGTGCAATATGACCGTCTATGGCCTAAATAGGTAAATATGTTAAATTTTTGTTTGTTAAATGTTAAAACATTTCATATAAACATCAGGTACCAGCAGGATTTTTTTTTTTTCAACAAAGTTTTTGCAGATATAAAATTCAAAACGGTCAAAATGACCGTCATGGCCGTTCAAGTGTTAAGGACAAAATACTCAGCAATGGTGTTGACTTATGAATTTTCACATGGTTTGTCTTAATGCATATTAAAAACACCACATAGACATATAAACAACATTAAAAGCTTGATTTTCACCACAGGGGGACTTTAATAAAACCTATTATATAGTAGCATTATACACACACTATACCACCTAGTGCAGGTGGAAAAAAATACCTTCAAGAACCTCAAAATAAACATTTCAGCATCAAGGTCCATTTAGGTAGATTTGATTCTACATCGATCGCCTTAACATTGTTAAAGAACTCTTTTAAAGTGTGTGAATTACTATGTTTGATGTCCAACAGGCTACGCAGCAGGAGAAACACATACTGCAGCGACATCTGGAGGTGCGGGACCTCGAGGCAAGTCAGCGGGAGGCAGAACTACAGGCTGACATCACATCCTTGCGTGCGCAGCTGGAACAAAAACACGTTCAGAGTCGTGACCGGCGACGTGAGGAGAGCGAGCAGCTCACTCAGCTGTCCAACCACAACCAAAAACTCGTGGAACAGCTGGCAGAGGTGACCAATCAGAAGCTTTAATTCCCTAGTTTACTGGTTTAAACATCATCTTGCAAATCTTTTCATAGGCATTCAGCTAAATGTCTCTAGTGACGTAGAAACACTGATACAGTTAAATGCAGGGCTGGAATGTAGATCAGTAGGTTTAGCTACCTGTCTCTTGTCATGTTTGATTACATGTAAACCTTTTGCATCCTCCTTCTTTCTTCCAGGCGGTGGCATTAGAGCATACTTTACGCACAGAGCTTCGTGCTTTGAGAGAAGAAATGGAGGATTCAAGTTTCAACAAATCTATAAGCTCTGCTAGACTGGACAGTCTGCAAGCAGAGGTAAAGACATTTATAGACACAAAAGTTTCATTATTATCAACTTTGATCTATGGCAAAATGGTCAAAGAAAGTATGTTGATTCATGGTTTCTGACTATTATTTTTCACTGATCTTGTACCATAGAACAGGGTCCTGAAAGAGCGCTGCATTCGTATTGATGAACGATTGAATTCAACCCAAGAAGACAATGACCGGCTGAGGTCTGAGAGGGATGGATTGAGAGAGAGGGTGATTGAGCTTCAGACCAGCCTGAAAGATCAAGAAACTGAGGTGAGGAGGATGTGCCTGATGATGATGGGAGAGTAAAGAGCAGAAGGAGAGAGAGGGAATCTCTGTGTAATTGTCATATAAATGCAGCATATAATCATAATTTACACCCTACATTTAACATAAGAAAAAAATTATAGCATTTTGTGAAGCTGCACCAGGTCCTCTTCTACAGACACCCACTACCAGTACTTTTGGGAAGTACATTTAACAAGTCTTCCAAAAAGAATGAAGCACAAGTAAAATATCTAGTTTAATATGATGAAATATCAGCCATGTACAGTATATTCACTACAGTTAAAAAATTTGGGATCAGTATAATTGAAAAAAAAAAAAAAGAAATTTGGGTAACACTTTACAATAACGTATCATTTGTTAAAGGGATACTCCACTTTTTTTGGGAAATAGGCTCATTTTACCACTCCCCTAGAGTTAAACAGTTGGGTTTTACCGTTTTCGAATGTATTCAGCCGATTTTTTTGATATTTAGAAGAATATCAGTAACCAGACAGTTTCTGGTCTCATTGACTTCCATAGTATATTTTTTTCCTACTATGGAAGTCAATGAGACCAGAAACTGTCTGGTTACTGATATTCTTCTAAATATCAGAAAATCGGCTGAATGGATTTGAAAACGGTAAAACTCAACTGTTTAACTCTGGGGGAGTGGTAAAGTGAGCCTATTTCCAAAAAAGTGGAGTATCCCTTTAAATAATGGATAATATACAGTCCTTGATCAGTGTCTTGCATCACTCTGAAGGGTTATTTTGTAATAAGTTGCCACATAAATACATAATTAGACAAGAAATATTGACTCAAGTTGAAATATTTGATTAGGTCTTAAAATGCAAAGCTTCTGCGGAGAAAGCAGCAAGTTCAAACTAGAATGACATTTAAAGGAGAACTCCGGCGCAAAATGAACCTTTGGTCTAATAAAATATCGGTACCTAGTCAACCGTTCTCTGAGATTTGTTTTCATGATAATCGAATGTAAAGAGTATTATCTCTAAAAACTGTTTACCGTATAATGCTAGTACTGGGGGCATTTACGAAGTAAAAAGAAATCACTAGTTTATACCACTAACAAGGCTCAAAACAGCCCCACACTAACACAGTAACATAATGAGGGTCCCTACATGCAAAACGAAGCATTGAGAACTTTGTAAGAGTACAGACCGTTTAATAAGAAGATACTTTATAAAGACAGTTCACTTCGTGTATACAGGCAGGAGCCATCTTAGAAAACAGTCACGACAAGTCAAACCACGAACGTCGTGCTGAGTGAGCTGAACTGTATGAACGGCGTTCGGGGATCGACTTATCGAGACTATTTTTTAAGATGGCTCCTGCCTGTATACACGAAGTGGACTGTCTTTATAAAGTATCTTCTTATTAAATGGTCTGTACACAAAGTTCTCAATGCTTCATTTTGCATGTAGGGACCCTCATTATGTTACTGTGTTAGTGTGGGGCTATTTTGAGCCTTGTTAGTGGTATAAACTAGCGATTTCTTTTTACTTAGTAAATGCCCCCATTACTAGCATTATACGCTAAACAGTTTTAGAGATAATACTCTTTACATTCGATTATCATGAAAACAAATCTCAGACAACGATTGACTAGGTACCGATGTTTTATTAGACCAACGGTTCATTTTGCGCCGGAGTTCTCCTTTAAGGGATACTGTAGTCATACCACTTATCACATGACATTTTGCCACATAAATAATTATGGGGATTTGAGATAAAACTGTTTTAAAATCGCACCTGGGAAAAAACAACTTTAGCTGAAATAAATTAGAATGAAACTAAATTAGATCTGTGACTTTTGGCAACTTCATTCGTTGCACAAATAAAATGGCTTAATAAAAAAGGGATTCAAATTTTAAATGTTTCGTTTTTTATTTTATTTTCATTTCATTTTGTATTTTAAACCAAAACTTAAAGTGTGTCCTATATTGCACAAATATGGGTACTATGAATGTAATCTAAACATATTACATCCATAATAATGGACCTACCAGTCTCAGTTGCGTCACTTCACTGCTATACATTAATCCTCTCCCTTCCCTAATACGATCAGAAGTGTACATCAAATGCGCACTTCCGAATTTTGGAGGAAGTAGCAGATCATCTCGGTACTTTTCACCTACTGTTTTTTTATTACTATGTATTCGGACATACTACATAATGTGTTTTGCAGACTATACTAGAGAAGTAGCCGATTTTGGATGTGGCGTTAGAAAACCCACCGATAATAGTATGTCAGGGTAGCCATATAGTATACTAAATCAAGAGTCACACTTAATATAGTCCTGCATTCTATTGGTCCTAATTTAATAGATTGGGAATTGGGAATCCTAGGTTTCAGGCACAGCTTTGACTGCTGGTCAGGTTGTGCTGATCAGAGTCCATCCACCCTTAGAGAGTTTCAGCCTGGCTGTCTCTGGCTCTTTCACAGCTGGAACAGGAGCACAGCACAGTGTTTCAGCTGCGAACGGTCAACCGTACCCTACTGCAAAGGGTTCAATCCTTGGGAGAAGAGGCCAGTCTGGGGGAGGCTACCTGCTTCCCTTTGTCACTTCAGAGTGAGATCCAACAGTGCCAGGTAGCTCTCAAACCCTGCTTAGTGAAAAGATAGGTGTGCATGCTTCAACTTAGCTTGTAGCAAATGTTTAGAGCACAGTTGTGTGAATTGACTCGGTTTTAATCATGTAAGTGCTTGTTTCTCTACAGACCCAAGTCTCCTTTTAGATTGGGCAGACCACTTTCTATTTCTGCGGACTGATTGTTTTTATTTTGATCTCCAACAGGCTAAAGAATCCATTTTAGCCCATTCAGCCATTCTGCAAGAAAAAGAAGAAGAGATTCATAGGTTACAGAAAGAGGTTAGCTACATAATACAATGCTATTTACTTTTATGCATTTGGCAGACACTTTTATCCAAAGAGGAAAACAATGCATGCTTATAGACTGTTTTTATGATATAGGTGATATGTGATATTTTGTTCTTTCGTCAGCTACTGTCTAGAGAAACTGAATTGGAAGAGCTGAGGGAGGAGGTAAAACCATTTCGAAACAGTACTGGTAAACCTACTTATAGGTGAGAACTGGATCAAAGATCTTTTTAATCTATATCAACATGGTTTTGTTCTATGTACGTGATTCCAGAGATAAAGTGATAAGCTAATGATCTGTTATGATTATGAATGGAGGACAGTTTGCATAATAGACTGTCGTCAGCTAGAAACAGACTCAATGTTTTTCTTCCCTCTCACCTACAAGTGCCTTGGAAGAGGAGATCATTTCGGCTCGGCAAGAACGTGATGCACTCAACCAGCAGCTTCTGAACACCATCAGACACAAGGTGGCACTGTCACAGGAAGTTGAGTCTTGGCAGGTTGGTAACTTCCATTTTATTTCTTATTCAGTTTTTTTTATATCTACTGGATTTTGTTTGTAAAGTGTTACACTCTAGAAACCAACCTGAACATTTAGAAAATGCCATCCTTGAAATTTTTCTCGAATGCAGAAACATTCTTCTGTGTACTCTGCATTTGTTTGGAGTTCCTCAGGGGTTAGTATTAGGACCCTTTTAGTTCCCGAATTAAAAAACTGTAAAGGACTCGGAAACACTGTATTATTGTTAATAAGTTTTCAATTCTGGTCCTGGGAATCCACCGCTCTGCGCATTTTGTATGTTCCTTCCTTATTTAAAACACCTGATTTAGATCATGAGCTCATAAGGAAAAAAAAAGGCAGGTAAGAGAAAAATATAAAAGTGCAGAGCGGTGGGTCCCCAGGACCAGGATTGAAAACTACTGTTGTAAAGTTAACCTTTGCTTTGCATTGTATGCGTTTATTAATTAAACTGTACAGTATGTAGAAAATGTATTTTTTGCTCTGTTACAGGAGGACATGCGTTTGGTGATCTGTCATCAGGTTAAACTTCAACAACAAGAGAAGGAAAAGGAAAACAAAATGGAACAGACAGGCTTTCAAAGAGGCACGCGCACCACCAAGTCACTGCGTGTACGTGGGGAAGATGGAAGGAAAGGGTTTTTCTCTACTCTATTTGGGGGAGACTGACTGGAGGACAAAAAAATTGGAAAGAAAGATGGAAACATTGAGATATGGAGATATTTCAAACTTTTATCTACAAATGGCAATTGGTTAATAATCTTTAAAAAATCACCTCTGTAAATAGAGAGAATCAAATCAATTATATTTACTCTGAAGTAGCACTATTGCATATTTATGTTTTTTCAATATTTATTGCAACTTCAAAATGATAAACAAAAATAAATGATAGCATTTATCAGTGTTTTTCTTGACTCTTTTATAAGAGGGGTTATTTATTCTTCAACCATAAAAGAAACGGCCTCTTTAGCACCGTTAAAGGCAGACTTCAGTAAGGCGGTATGCAGCATTAAAGTCAGTAGTATTTCATGTAAACAAAACTTTCACACTCTCAAATTTTTCATTTACAAACAAGATGAGCTGTGTCCCATTATAAATTATGGCCAATGATCATTATGACCTTTACATAAACACATTCACATAGTGTACCAGAAGCGGATATCAATTTTCAATTTACAAACATTACTTTTACAAATACTGTTGTGTAAACAATTCAGTGAACAAAGAATCTTACATCACAAGATAATAGCCCAAACACAAATCTGATCTCAGTATTATTGGGTCGAGACATAAGAAACTGAGAATTCACTAAGTGCTTGTGAATAACACAATTAAAAGTTTCAGAAACACTTTACTATAAGGTCTCATTAACTAACATTAACTAAAAACAAGGAGCAATACTTCGTAAACGATAGTTTATAAAAATACAACATTGTTAGTTTATTTTAGCTCAGTACCATTAAATAATGTTAACAGAACTTTTGATTTTACAAATCTATTCGGTAAATATTTAAATAATATTAACTAAGATTAATAATTGCTTTAGAAGTGTTTTTCATAGTTAGTTCATGTAAGCGAATGTAGTTAACTATGAAACCTTTTTGTAAAGTGTTACCAAAGTTTCCCAGTTAACTTCTGTTATTTAAATCAAATCAATATTTGGTCTCAAGATGGAAAATGATGTTTTACTTAGCATCAGTAATGTATAAAAAACTTACTTAAATGTCCTAATCTTGGCTTAATCTAAGCAATGTCTGTAAAAAAAACCAGGCCATAGTGTTTCAAAAGTCAAAGACCACATTCAAATACAATATTGGTCCATTTAAAAGCTGGAACAAATTTTTTTTCACCATAGTGGTCTCAGACTTTTAAAAGCCACTTTGTGTAAATGTGTATGCACGCACACTCAATAATTTTCAATTATGGTATGCGTTTTGTATGATTTTCAACACAGAATAAATAATAGATTCGATTGTCCATATATAGAGTCCGTCAACGTGTCCAAACGGCAATTCGTTTACAAAATGGTTAGTCACGTGACGAGTTGCAGAATGTGCAGCTCCATCTTATTTCTAAAGTCGGCATGCTTTCTTGTGTCCAAAATCTGTTCAACATCATTGCAGTAGTGCCACAGAAGAATCGTTTTGGTAATGTAGTACCTCAACTCAAAGCTGGGCAATGAGCGACAAAGTGGGCATTAACCAACAAGGGCCAAATGTCACATATATAAGTGTCTAAACAGGTCTTCATATGCATAGCATGATAAATGTTAGTTCCAAGAGTTCCTGATGCAGACGAGAGTTCTGAACTCTGAACTGCCTTTGAGAGAAAAGGGAATGTTAACGCATAGTTCTCTCCTCCAGGTATAATAGACCCCATTTCATTTCTATGCCAGTGTCTGCTCAACTGAATATGCCATCATCAAGTTTTGCATATCTACTTGGGTTGCTCAGTGTGGCATGTTTTTTGCTTGAATTTGGTGGCTGACTTCACCTTAGAAGCCTTGGTTCATACTCGTAGCCATTCTCTGATGAGTAATAAGACAACAAATCATCTTCCTCCTCATCCTCTTCAGCAGGCACTTCGCTTTCACAGCCATTCCCAGAAGAACAGGGAGTTTCCTCTGCACAATATCTATCCATCTCGGAGTTCACAAACGTGTTCACAGTAGTTGCTTGTAGAAATTTGGATGATTCTGAAGTACATAAAGACACTGGGGTGACTGGATGCATATCATCATGATCATCATCCTCCTCCTCCTCCTCCTCCTCCTCAGATATTACACTTTCTTCACTAAGTTCCAGATAAGTAGCTGATGTGTACTTATAACACTGATTTGATGTCTCAGCCTCAGCTTGCTCTAGGTTTTCCCTCTGATGGTAGAACTGAGAGCCATACTCGATATCCTCCTCTGAGACAGAAACACCGTCCTCATTGTCCGCTAGTTGTTTTTGCCAGGTCTGTATAATTTTTTGGAATTCCTCAGGGATTAGTTTTAGGACACAGTTATTTCCTGGAAAAATGATCTGTAAAGGATATGTAAACACTATTATTGATGATAATTATCCTCTACCATGCCTTGCATTTATATATTATACACATTGTTTGCTCATGTAAGTTTAACATTTGGAACCTTAATAGTTTTACAGTTTGTTCATCATATATATATATATATAGACATAGTGTCCCCAAAAAGTATTTTGAATCTTAAAGGGATACTCCACTTTTTTTTTGGAAATAGGCTCATTTTACAACTCCCCCAGAGTTAAACTGTTGAGTTTTACCTTTTTCGAATCCATTCAGCCGATCTCCGGTTCTGGCAGTACCACTTTTAGCATAGCTTATCATTGATGTGCACAAGACCATTAGCATTTCTCCCAAAAAAATAACCAAAGTGTTTCGATATTTTTCCCATTTAAAACTTGACTCTTCTATAGTTACATCGTGCACTAAGACAGACGGAAAATGTAAAGTTGAGATTTTCTAGGCTGATATGGCTAGGAACTATACTCTCATTCCTGCGTAATAATCAGGAAACTTCACTGTCGCACCATGAGTGCAGCAGGCGTAATGTTATGACGCAGCGCCTGAAAATAGTGCCCAGCTTCCAACGTGACCGGGACTAAGTTTGTGTAGTCATTACGCCTGCTGCACTCATGGTACGACAGTGAAGTATCCTGATTATTACGCAGGAATGAGAGTATAGTTCCTAGTCATATCAGCCAAGAAAATCGCAACTTTACATTTTCCGTCTGTCTTAGTGCACGATGTAAATATAGACGAGTCAACTATAGATGAGTTGTAAAATGAGCGTATTTCCAAAAAAAGTGGAGTATCCCTTTAAGGTCTGGTCACAACATTTTGGAGAAATTTCATGGGCAAAAAAAGTCCATTTCCATGTCTATTGTCAATATTTTAGTAATGTATGAAGCATATCTCACAAAGAAGTGTTTTTGAAACTATCTTTGGTTCACTGCAGTTTTAAGGAGAAAATACTCAGCAATAGTGTTGAGTTACGAATTTGCTCATGGTTTGTCTTAAACCATATTAAAAAGACCACATAGACATGTAAACAACAGTTAAAAACTTGATTTTCACCACAGGGGGACTTTGATGATTTAAAAGCAACAGAGTTCCTCACTTTTTTTAAGTTAAAGCTGCAGTCCGCAGATCTGCAATTGCAGTTAGTCGCGGAATTATCAACTTTACGTGAGTTGTACCACGGCACAGTGCGGATGAATCCAATGTTTTGAGGAGAACGTGAGGCTGTCAATCACCGTGCCGATGTGGATACTGGCATTCAGAATCACAGATTCTACGTTTTGGAAGTATGAACAACATAAGAATTTTCACTTTAAAATGTCATCTGAACAAGTAAGTAATATCCACTTTTGTTTTTCTGGGAGAAAAATCTGACGATCAAAAGCTCAAAACGATCAAAATATTTAAAAGCTGATTAAATCTTACGATCAATCAAATCACGTCAAACCATGCAAGTTTACTTTGTTCTCAAATTGTTAATTGTTCCGATATTTATCCTTGTTCTCGCATGGGGCGGTTGCAGTCTCTTTTCCTAAACTCTCAGTCTAAGTCTTTTGCATTTTACAGCGTGTGAATCTATTGTCACTGGTGATTGTCGTTTGAACCTTTCTGGATCCGCAATCAAATTGATAAGTTTATTTATATCAAGAGCTGTGAGAAAAGGCTATACATGTCCATCTCCAACGTCCTCACACACAACTTAGCCTACAAGCCGAGACTACTTCTTTATGTGTACAGATGTGACGTAATGATGCAAAGACATGCTCGAATCTCCTGCAAAAATCCACCAGTACCACTGGAATTAAAAACATTCATACAAGATTACCGCTTTGAAACAAGCTAAGGCAAGCAGAGAGTTATGAACACTGGCTGATTATGTTAGCCTGGATGCCAGCCCGAACTCCGCCCACAACATAGTTTGGTCTGGACTTGATCCATTGAGGAGTAATTATGATCAGACAAAAAATGTTTGTGCCAATCAAATTGCCAGGGCGGGCTTTATACGATGATGGACAGATGATCTGCAAGGACGTAATCATCACGTTATCAAAGAGCGCTTAACTGGTTTCCCTCAGAAATGACTGTAGCTGGAGAATTGGGATGCATAGATTCCGCGCGCGCCTGTTGTGAAATAAATCGACAGCACATTCATTTTAATAGACAAACAGAAAACTGCTATCAAGGCATTTGTCGAACAGAAAGATATTTTTGCCCTCCTTCCTACATGATTCGGCAAAAGTGTAACTTATCAGCTGGCTCCGATTGTCGCTAAGAAGATGGAGGAGTCATGAAAGATGGAGGAGTTTCACGCACTCATGGAGGAGTAAGTAAACGAAGCAACACTCGTTATTTAACTTCTAAAATAAGTAGGCTAAGTTCTGTAGTTGTCAACTGTATGCAAAGTAGTTGCCTTACTGTGTTGCTCTGATTGGTTGTAGGTTTACCGTCTATCCAATTGAGCGCAGAGTATTTTGTTTTTTTTCCTGGTTCGGTTAAGACACGCCTGACAATCAAAGCCCCAAGGAGCCGTTTCAGACTCATATTCCGACAAGAATATGAGTATGATGAAGTCAGGCTGTGATTATGTACTTGGTCAAACTTATTTTGGATAATGTTTAACCCAAAAAAGTTACGGACTGCAGCTTTGAAGTTAACTGATCACTTTTTATAGTGTGTGAAATCTGCGTGGGGAATCTTTCGTCCTATAAAGTAAAATTTCATCCGTGAAAATTTGCCCAACAATGGTAAAAGTTACCAAAATTAAATAAACACACTTTATACATCTGTGTCAATTTGTAAATGAATTAATAATAATACATCCACAAAAAAACAAGACCAGTTGGTTAAAAATGAGTGAAATAGTGAAGTTAGATCTGATCTAATTTGTTTGCAGAATACTCTTGGTTTGATATTTTGTAAATAATGCGTGTGTGTTTAAATTCTTTTGGGGCCTATATATTCTTAATAAATGTTTGAAGGTGCATGTTCAAAAAACTCAATCAAATAATGTTAAGTGAATTATTTTGATCTAACTATTAATAAATGCAAATTAAATTCTCAAGTCAAATACATATACAAAGCTTGATGAACTTCAAATTATTGTAATACATACCAAGGCATCTGGAATGCGGAGTTTCCTGATTTTAAGCCTTGTGTCGTAAAAGCAACCAAAAATTACAACAATCCCAGTTGAAAAGGTAAGCAGCAGAATGGCCGCAATGCACATCATTATCACAGAGCTTCTAGGAGGATCTTTAAGAACATAAAAGACACATTAGCATATATACAGCAAAATGCAAACATAAACTACTGTTCAAAAGATTGGGGTCAATAATTGCGCTCACCAGGGTTGCATTTTATTGATCAAAAATTATATAGTGAAATTTATTAAAAAATTAAAATAACTCTTTTTCTAGTTTAACATATTTTAAAATGTCATTTATTTCTGTGATAGAAAAGATGAGTTTTAAGCAGCCATTTATTTGGTCTTCAATGTCAGATGCAAGTGCTCAAGAATTTCAATTCAATTTATTAATGGATAGCCCCTTGAGATGCAACATCTCATTTTCAAGACGGTCCAATATAAAACAACACCAAATAAAAAAAAAAAAACATTTTTCAAATCAAGAAACATTTTTTATGTTTGAAAATTGTTTTTGCAGCTCAATATTTTTACGAAAAGCATGATACATTTTTTTAATAGAAAGTTGAAAAGAACAGCATTTATTTGAAATAGAAATCTTTTATAACATTATAAATACCTTCACTGTCACTTTTGATCAATTTTATGCATCCTTGCTGAATAAAAGTATTAATTTCGATCTAAAACAAATTTTACACTGTAAACATTTAAATGGTCAATAAGTGATGACATCATTGAAAAATCAATTTTCATTGATTTTTAACTCATCATAATTAGTTAAGCGATTACCTTTTTTATACGTTATACAAGATTCAACATTTTTTTTAAAGTTAGTTAATGTAATTTAAGTTGAAATGACTTAAACATCAGAGTTGATTGTACGTAAAAATTTGAGACAGCACTTTTTTTTTTTTACCGACGCCAATAAATAAAAATGATGCTGTATTTGTAAAAACAAATATATATATAAATATGTACACACTACCTAATAGAGAGATACACTTGGTGGTGTTGAAGTTGTGGTTCTTTGAGGCGAATTGATGACTGGCAGAAACACTAACACAGTAGTTCCTGCCAGATGGCACATCAGGGAAAGTGTAGGAAGAACTTGAGGTTGATTTCGGAAATTCACACTTCATAAAAAAAAAAAAATAATAATAATATGGACATATAGAATCATTTCAATTAAGTAATGCATTCTAAATTGCGGACATTCTGAAATTTCATTATAATAAGCAGTGATGGTACATTGGAACAGATATTCTTGCTGATTACCTTTGATTCCTCCGTGGTGAGACTTTTCCAACAAAGGTATAGCAGGAATTTCAGTGGTCCGATCCCTGGTTTTGATTGCAGCCAGTGACTAAAAGCAATACTAATGGCCTTTTGGTCAGTTGAAATAGTTAAATTCGGAGAACTCAGACGAGCTACAGAAAGATCCAACAGAGAGTCAAGCACAACCATTTCAGAAGAGCATTATTTGAACTTTTTTGACAAAAACGATTTATGACATTCAATTTAAAAGCATTTTAAATTGGAACCTACTGTCTCCATATAGCTGGAAAGTCTTCGATGTTCTACTCCAATTGGAGCTCTTCCCTCTAAATGTGGTCTTGACCCTCACAAAATACGTCCAAAAGAGCTCATCAGGTTGCAGGTCAAAGGTCAGCTCGCATTTCGGTATGGCTATATTAGTGCAGTGTGGAGACCGAATCCACTCTCCCGTAGACCTGCATGAAAAACACATATCATTATCATTGCTTTATTTTACAGTCCTCTTGCCCATGTACATACAATGTACTTATTACATTAACTACAAAAACTATGCCATAACTAGGTACTAAACCTGAACCTACTCCTAAACTTAACCCCAGTACATATATTACCCAGTATTATACCTTCTATTACCCAGTATTTTCTTAGATAAGTGCACTAAGTACATATACTAAAAAAAGGGTTACACTTTATTTTAAGGTGTCATTGTTGCAGTGTAATTGTATATAATAATAATTTGTTACATTTTATATAGTGCTTTTTCTGGGACCTGAGTACTGAGTATTTAAGTATTTAGTAATTAAGTACTGAGTAATAACAACTACATGAGTAATAATAACTACTACTTACTACTGGGTTAGGATTAGGTTTTGGTTGACAGTTATTTGCATGTAAGTGATTATCCATTATTTATTATTATTACTATGGTAAGTACGTGTAACATATAACAAGGACACTGTAAAATAAAGTCTTACAAAACAAGCTACACAAAATAGGTTGAAAAGCATTTATCTGAAAATATATTAAAAGAATAACAGTTAGTTATGAAAGTATTTACATGTTTTGTACAGTTATAAACTCCAAGGTGTATTTGGTGCCAGGAGGGTTTCCTTGTCCAGGAAGCCATTCAATGGTAGCCTTAAAATCCAATAATCCTACAGTTAGGTTCTCTGGACGAAAAAGCATTGCTGTAAATAAGAGGGAGGGAAAAGTCATAGCATTACAAAACATACAAATGCCTAAATAATATACAAGGCAACATGTATTGACAGTTCCAGGGTGCGTGCAACAAAATATATGTATATTGTGAGGTTAAGAAGGGAGGTTATCATTTCTGACTTTCAAGTCAAAATTCAGAAGCATAAAAAATTTTAGCTACCTTTAGATGGCACCAGACATATCTGGAGCAATGTGAACATGCAGGTTAGAAAGCAGGTCATTGTGCCATTAAATCATGTTTAAAAAGGGCTGAAGTTTATCCTCAATCCTCCCTGCAAAAACATTATACAGCACAAGACATACAATTACAACCAATCACTGATATTTAATCATGTATTAACAAACATGAACAATGAGCATTTTTTTACAGTATTTATTCATCTTTGTTATTGCTAGTTAAAAAGACATTCATTGTTTTTTGATGTTAGTTCACAATGCATTGAATAATGATTAAGATACAGCCACTAAGACTAACAAATCTTGTAGAAGTATTGTTCACTCTTAGTTCATGTTCACTAAAGTAGTTATATAAACACTAATAAAAAGTTTTGTAAAGTTATTGTTATTGTTTTACCATTAAAATGAGGTTATACAACATAATATAAATAGAAAAATGCAAATTGGCATGATTAGTCTAGTGCTTTCCATATTTGACTTAAAGGGCCAGAACAACTTTAAAAAACAATATTAGATATTACAATAACAACAGGAGGAATATAATACTAAAAACAATAAGTGTTAAGTAAAGGCACGAGTTACTAATTAAAGACAATAAGAGTCATACTCACCATATTTGATTAATCTCTGTTTCTATAAATAAAACACCACCCCGAAGACAGCAGATCCATCATAAGCTCCAGCAGACATTGGGTTTAAACAAATGATTAAAACCAAATGCAACTGCTACGAAAGTGTTACTTTCACCACAGGAAATCTCTGTACGTCACGTTTAAGATATGCCTCCAAGAAATTGAAAAAAAAAAAAAGATGCATAAAAAACATACAATTCTCTGACAAACATTATACAGTACTCAAAATGGTAGAACTATCTTCAGGTTTAAAATACACAGACAACACAGGAAACAAGTCCAGACCTCTACAGATCTAAAGGTATATGGGCTTAAGCCCCTCCCCTGTTACCTGACACATGAAAACAAGTTGTTCCAGTCTCCAGTGTGGAATCTCACCTGTCTTCTTCATCAATGTCTACCCAGCATGCATCTGTTACAACCACAGTAACAATAATATGTGAACCAATTGCAATGTAAATAAAATAGTCAATAATAAAAGGAAAAATAAAAAAAAGGAATTTAGGATGAGTATTTTGGGTCTTATGTATATGGATAACATGATTAGTAAAAAAGTACACTAACATTAAATTACAGATTCATAAAACTCTTCATAAAAAGGAACAGCGGCCACTATGAAAATATCCTTAGGCTAAAACAATTATTAAAAATATACTTATTTGTCATAGCCAGGATATTCTTATGACTAGTAATGTCTATGTTTATTGTACATACATGCAAATACTTTATAATGTCATAAAATGGAGTAATTCCACACAAGTGAATCAGGACAACAAGATACATCCACATTTTACAGCGAGTTCTCTGGTAGTAAAAAAAAAGTAGTAATGTGAGTGATTATGCAATAATGTGCGATTATGTACTGAATGTGAATGTTCTCGAATGTGCTCTTGAAGTTAATACAAAGTACCTAACATTTTTGGAAAAATTCGCCAGTTGTTTTGTATAATTTTGTCAGTGAACAGAATTTTCTCCAAAAGAAGCAAGTTTTAGGTGTTCATATTTTTAAATAAATCAGGCTACTTTTTTATTGGAATGTAGGGTTCCATGAAGAAGCTTTAACATCCATGGAACCTTTTCATTCCACAAAAGGTTCTTTAGATTATTAAAATAATCTTCACACTAAGAAAAATATTCTTTTAAGAAGGGTTCACTGTTAGGTTCTTTTGCCGCTTTTCCACTGCTGGTACGGCTCAGAACAGTTCGGCTCGGCATGGCATGGTTCGTCTCGCTTCGATTTTCCGCTGCGTGGTACGACCCGGCTCGGCGCGGCTCGGTTGCAAATACAATGACGCTGGTAGTGACGATTCTGTCTGACAAATCAGTGATCTGCAGTGGTTCACGTCACTTTTTAGTACCGGTAAGGTACGCTTGGAACCTCAACAGACAAGGTACCATTTAAAGCGAGCCGAAGCAAGCCGTACCATACCGTACCATGCAGTGGAAAAGCGCCACAAGTGAGCCGTACCGAGCAGAGCCGTACTGTACCATGCAGTGGAAAAGCGCCAAAGCGTGCCGTATCGAACCGTACCGTACCATGCAGTGGAAAAGCGCCATTTGTGGAACCTAAAATGGTTGTTCAATGTATCACTGTGAAACAAACTCTTTTGGAACCTTTATTTTTACAATTTTGCAGGTTTTCCCACTTACAAAGCATGTAGAAGTCTGTAATTTTGATGTGAGTGAAGGAATCTAAAACAAAAATCTAGAAAATCACATTGTATGATTTTAATTTAAGTAATTCATTTGCATTTTATTGCATGACATAAGTATTTGATACATCAGAAAAGCAGATCTTAATATTTGGTACAGAAACCTTTGTTTGCAATTACAGAGTTCATACGTTTCCTGTAGTTCTTTACCAGGTTTGCACACAGTGTAGCAGGGATTTTGGCCCACTCCTCCATACAGACCTTCTCCAGATCCTTCAGAGGTTTCGGGGCTGTCGCTGGGCAATACGGACTTTCAGCTCCCTTTCTACCATTTTCTATTGGGTTCAGGTCAGGAGACTGGCTAGGCCACTCCAGGACCTTAAGATGCTTCTTCATAGAGCATCCACTCCATAGTTGCCCTGGCTGTTTGTTTCATGTCGTTGTCATACTGGAAGACCCAGCCACGACCCATCTTCAATGCTCTTACTGAGGGAAGGAGGTTGTTGGCCAGGTTGATCTCACAACACATGGCCCAATCCATTCTCCCCTCAATACGGTGTAGTCGTCCTGTCCCCTTTGCAGAAAAGCATCCCCAAAGAAGGATGTTTCCACCTCCAAGCTTCATGGTTGGGACGGTGTTCTTGGGGTTGTATTCATTCCTCTTCTTGGAGTTTAGACCAAAAAGCTCTATTTTTGTCTCGTCAGACCACATGACCTTCTTCCATTCCTTCTCTGGATCATCCAGATCATCACTGGCAAACTTCAAACATGGACATGCGCTGGCTTGAGCAGGGGGATTTTGAGTGTGCTGCAGGATTTTAATCCATGACTGCATAGTGTGTTACTCATGGGTTTCTTTGAGACTGTGGTCCCAGCTCACTTCACGTCATGGACCAGGTCCTGCCATGTAGTTCTGGGCTGATTCCTCACCTTTCACAGTTGAACAGTACCTATGATAACAATAACAGACTTCTACATGCTTTGTAAGTGGAAAAACAAAGCTTTGCTGATAGGCTGTCCCAATCAGTGGTGCCTGCACAATCCAATCACGTTTGAGAGGGAAACAACATATTGAGGGTTTCTGAGATTTTTTTTTTAGAAGTAGTAACGGGTACTCATGGTTATGGACAGGAATGCAGTGGAGTAAAAAGTACAATATTTCCCTTTCAAATGAACTTGAGTTAAGTCATGAGTACTCCCCAAAAATGATACTTGAGTAAAGTGCAGATCCCTCAAAATTGTACTTAAGTACTGTACTCAAGTAAATGTACTCCGTTACTGTCTGGCTCTGATCTTCTTATTCATTTCTATGAACTTTGGAAGTGTGTCGAATTTTGTCTTCAGTACATGATTTTGACATATTTTTGCCAATTTTGTCTTCATATTGATGTCTTTGTGGAGTCAAGGTGTTTTTCCCCCAACATCTTATTGGTGGAGAATGCGGGCACGTTTGTTAGGCATCACCTGGAGAGATGAATTGTTCAGACTAACAGCAACTAATTGAAACACAGATCCTAACAACTTCCTTTCAGTGGGATACATTTTTATCATTAATAAAGCATTTTTTTTCAGGTATTTTTAGACGTCAACAATCCTGCTCCATGGGGAATCACTGTCGAGCAGAGTTTAATTCCAACCCCAATCAAACAAAACCTGAAGCAGCTAATCAAGCTCTTCAGGGTCGCTTGTAAATGCAAAGGCAGGTGTGCTGAAGCAGGTTGGAAATAAACTTTGCAGGACAGTGGGTCCTCAGCAGCAGTGTTGAAGACCTCTGTTTTAGGGACTGTTTAAGGCTGGTTCACACGGCAGGATTATTAGCCCGATTTTAGCCCCGATTCACCCCTTCCGACAATCTTAAGGATTCTCCTATTATCGTAAAATAATCTGCTCAGATATTCCTGCCGTGTGTGGTGTGTTAAGACTGCTCTCGTCTGCTCGGAAGGATGCCGGGACCGCTCCTATCTCAAATCGGGGATATCCAACATGTTGGATTGTTTTGGCCCGATTTCTCCTCGTGTGTGGTGTCCCCCGGGGACGAACGAGCACGCAGCCTGTGAACTGTGGCATGTAGCCAATCAGAAAGCGAGGTGACGAGGCGTAGAGGAAGCACCGGCGGGAAACAAAATCAAAACAGCCGGCACCCAGCGGTATAGTGCACCAGAATGTCCGGTGGACTTTTTTTTCCGTTAAAAACAAACCACACACTATCGCCACTGCATCCTCTTGGTCCATCATGATTGTTTACTCTGAAGTCGCGTTTGATCTCGAGGGATTTTGCGAGATTTTCCGTCTGACCTAGGAATGCTCGGGAGTCAAATCGGTTCGTGTGTAATGTGTTGATTTTGCCGTGTGGCTGCGCACGACACACTGTACGACCAAAACTGTTAGACCCATGATTTTTTTATCGCTGTGTGTGGGGTCTCTCAGGTTTGGAAAATTGGCCGACAATTTTAAAATCGTCCCGTGTGAACCAGCCTTTACACAACACTGTTGTATGTGTTTTGGAGGTTCATTTACATGACAATAAAGTTTTTGACAACATTGTTGTCTGTACGTGAAAAAAGCCAAGGATTTCCCCCCATTTTTAGTACATCGTTGTGTAAATGTACTCTTAGATCATGACTAACTTCACAGTTTAATCACATTCTGTGAATGCAATGTAAAACACTTAATTCATTAAAATGATCCTGTATATGTGACTCATAAAACTGACCTGTGCTTTGACAGACTTTCTCATGACCACTCAGTTTACATAATTACTAACCAAAATAAAAATCTAATTATAGAGTTTCTATATAATATTATTTAGCTCTGAGACAGGCACTTGAGAATACTGACAGAATACATTATCTCAGTTCTTTATTTCCAGCAGTTTGTTTACTATGATATTAAGATTTGACATCTGAAGCCAAGATCTCTATAATACTTCTCACAATAGGCTACAGAAATTACATTTATATTACATTTACAAAAATAAATGACAGGTACATGGTAAAAGTCTCCAAGATTGTTTGAATATGTCCTTCATATATCAAAAATTAAACAGTTGAAATCTCTTAATTTTAATCAAATTCAGCCCCTACCAAAAGTAGACAAAGCACCCCAAACAGTCTACATTCATCACATTGCACGTAAATTTGGTTGTCACTTCACCTTTTAGTGCTTAATCATGTTCTGTACACACACACACACACACACAGTTATTTATGGGAGTGACAACAAACGTGTTCTACAACCGAATGAACTCCTGAAAATTCAAGTAGTGACAGCATCATTTAAAAATTTGAATGCAGTGTGTGCACAGAACTGAATAACTATTTCTTTATGATGTATATATAACCTGTATATCAGAGATGTGTCTTTTTTCTCTGTGTGCACTGGAAAGAGGCAAGAGCCTTGACTTATTCACACATTTTTTGACAAAGGTCTTTCCACACCAGCCTTGCGGTCAAGGGGCTAAGTTGCCAGATATTTCTATGAAAAAAAGCAAATTAACACATAATCAATTACTGTAAGTCCAAATGCTGTAAATACGACCAAAGTATCGGAACCGGCAACTGCGTTTATTAACTATGTTTACATTATTAATGCCATAAAGTGTCTCATTTTATGAGGCAAGCCCAAACAACAAGCCCAAAGACGCTTATAAGTTGAGATGACAAGGCTGCAAGAAAACACAGCAAAGCAGCCTCCTGACCATAAACAAAACATATTGTCTAAGGGGATTTATTTAAAATTGCCAGATATAATGGTGCATTCAAGTCATTTCGGAAAGATTGTGGTATTCACAAGTTGAACGCACAAGAACACCATCATGAACGCAAGTTATAAATACTGGGAAGCTTGGGATTTTCTTTTAACCCCGCTCTTTACGAGTCAAACATGTCGGAATACAAAGATATTAAGAGGTATTTAGCAGTTATATTGTCAAGCTTTTGTACTTACAACAAAATAAGCGAATTTCCTGCACAAAATATGATAGCATTGTAATATGACCATATAATGTGTAATGATAAAGTTTACAGTGGCTTCATCAATTATTAAAAAAAGAAAAAAAAAACGTTAAAAGGCGAAACAACTTGAAAGTATTTACTATTTTCTAGAAGTAGTGTTTCACCTGACATCGTAAACCCGACTTATCAACTCGTAAATACGAACTTTCCAGGAGGACTTGAACACACCATAACAAGCCTTTGGTAGTTTATATCACTATGGTTAAAGGTGCTGTATGTAGGCTTATTTTTTGACTGTACTAAAGCATAAACATACCATAATATGTTTGCAGATATTTAGGAAACATGCCAAGTTCACATAGTCGTTTCTCTGAAAAACAATGCCGAATGCTAACATCAGTGTCTGCTTTTGTTTTGGTCTCTGTGATTCCACCCACTGCCAATTTACCAAATACTAATTTGACTCCAGTTGGCAAAAAACACAACGCATTGCAGCCAGCAAATGATGCCAGCAAATGAACTGGGTCAGAGATTGCAGATTCTACCTGACAAAAAATGTCTCAGCATCCAACAAAAAATTTCTATGAACCGAGGCATATTAAAATCCAGACAAATCAACTCATCAACTTACAGTAATAAGTCCCCTCGCCTTCCACTGTCAATTGCCCTTGCTCCTGTTGCGTGTCCTCAATCTGGCAACCTGAATGAGCATTGAGTCTGAGGAGGAGGGGGCCGGGCAAACAACTCTCTCCAATATCAAAATATTATTAAATATCTTAAATTTAGACTACAGTACCCGTTTCAACCACTAGGTATCAATATTACATAGAGCACCTTTAAAAAAAGCGAATAACAAATGGCTGCAAGATGCAAAAACATTGCTATGGTTAAAGGTGCAGTGAGCGATTACTGAGAAACGCTGTTGACATTTGAAATCACCAGAACAAACACACCCCTACCTAAAAAGGATCAAACCCGTATCTTGATAGCTTCACCCCCAAATTTACGAACACGCTATGCAACACAGGCACCTCCCCCTAATGAGTGTAAACTGATTGGCTACAAGTGTGTTTTGGAGCTCGGTCCGATCAACTTTCAACAGCGTTTCTCAGAAATTGCTTACTGCACCTTCAAAACTGTCAATCATCACAATTTTGGAAGTAAATGCCTTTTCACACCAGGTATGATAACTAATTATAGCTAAATAAGTGTATACACTCACAGACTATAATATTCTGTTTATTACAAGCACAAGCTGCAGTTGTCATCTGTCTCTTTAAATGATCAAGCTCTTTAAAGTTAAACAATTTTTTAACATGTTTCACAAATGTTTTTTTTTATGGTTGATCAGCTGGAAAAATCCTTCTGAAAGTGATTCCAATGATATCGCCCCTCTTTGTCATTTTTGTTATAGCAGTGGTGTGGAATATCTCTATTCTCATAGAATTAGAAGAAATATTAAAACTTTATGGTTAGTTATCGTCCTCCATGTGAACGGGTCTTAAGTCACATTAATTTAAGGGATATACTCTCGCATTTACATGCGGTTGACACTCTTGGCACAACGTGTATATGGTCAATATGAAGCAGGCTGTATTCACACCTGCATACCTGTAAGCCAATGGCTGTTATGCTTCATAAGTCAATGCAATACCACTCCACAGCTCTGACTCCAGTCTGATTTTTATCATATCAGAATGCATCCTTATACAGCTCACGCTGTCACTGTCCTTCCATTGTCATACTAGCCTTTATCCCTGAGTCTGTCCCCTAAGAAAAGACGTAAAAGTTAGTTTAAGAAGGAGAGCAAATTGTGTTTTATTTCAATGGAATTTAGCTGAGGGGATAACACATTAAACATTTTTGGACCTCTTTGCTACTAATCTTCAGTATGTTTGGCTTGATTTATTGATATTAGAGTTTAAACTATAACTGGAGTTTACTAAAAAAATGTATCTTTAATAGAGAAGTC
Organism: Pimephales promelas; assembly: GCF_988280905.1. Taxonomy (NCBI): domain Eukaryota; kingdom Metazoa; phylum Chordata; class Actinopteri; order Cypriniformes; family Leuciscidae; genus Pimephales; species Pimephales promelas. The sequence continues at coordinate 8,891,273 of NC_142772.1, read as the reverse complement.
ACAGGAAATTATGCGACACTCATTTACATAACTGCATTTGCCTCTGCCAACAGATGCTTCCACCTTGTTCTTAAATAAGAAAAAATCTGTGAACATACCTCAGTTATTTAACTCAGTTACTTATGGACCAAAACAGCTAAACCTTTGAAACAGGATGGAACAAACAAAGAAGGATTTGTGTTCCTGGCCTTTTTAAGCCCTCATTCTTGCTGGCCATGAACGGCATGATTGTCCAGTATGGCAAACAGGGCTTTGGTTGGATTTCCTGTTCTGTCCGTAGTCTGTGGTGGACGTGTGTCTTTGGGCAGACGTGAAGGTGGTTTTCTGGGGTCCCCAAAGTCTTAAGCGGTGCCTATATTAAGTTAGGATCTGTATCTAACCAACACTGACCCCAAGACCGACCTGCAACTTATCCGCTCTGTGGTTGACAAAGGCACCCATGATCAAGGTGGCAGGCAGAGGGTAGAGCCGCTTTTCCAGAACCCCACCAATGATACAGCGGCTGTCCAACATTCCTAAAAAAAACAAAAAACAATTATTTACAAAATTAAGAGCTACATGTGAATCATTAGGCATTTAAAGGACTACTGGCTTAACAATGGCCGCAAGTGCTATATTCTGTAATATATACATAGACTACCATTCAAAAGTTTGAGGTCAGTTTTGAACACTTTTATCCAGAAAAGGATTAATTAAATTGATCAAAAGTGATATTAAATACTTTTATTATGTTACAAAAGACTTTTTTTAAAATCTCAAATAAATAGTCTTCTTAAAAGGGACAATCCACCCATTTGCATTAAGATTTCCATTGTTAGAAACCCAGTCATACTATTGAATGGTTGTGCAACACACTCTCATTTTCTCCTGAGACGAGAGAAATCTGCTTTTTACCCTTTTCACTTCCTCCTACAATCACGCAAAAATCATTATTTTAGGGTTGGGTACCGAAACGCGGTGCCAATAGGGAACCGGTTCCGACGTAAACACTAATAACCAGACCGAATATGAAGACCGGGCCGAATCCCTGAGTCTCTGTGTCATGAGGCGCACACAGTCTCTCGCTCTCTCCCTCTAGCACAGTCTGATCTGTCTCGTATGCACGCTCTTGCTCACTCGCTCTAGATTCCGGGAGATTTTAACTAATTTGCGGGTATCAGGGAGCCATTAGAATTAGCCATTCGATCTACGAACACCGATCCAAGTGCGCTGAACTGTGCAGAATATCATATGGTCCGTTGTTTTCGGAAGAAACACAAACACAAACCATTTTCTTCTCTTCAATATGTACACGTAGCCTACTGTTCGCGCTCACCTTATTCACATCTCACCGGTGCACTTGGATCGGCGTTCGTAGATCGACTGGTAGAGACTATTTTTCAAAGATGGCTTCTTCCTGTAGTCGTGAAGTTGACTGTGTGTATAAAATATCTTCTTATTAAACTGTGTGGACACTGACAAAGTTCTCAATGCTTCGGTTTGAATGTAGGGACCCTTATTATGCTACCGTGTTAGTGTGGGGCTATTTTGAGCCTTGTTAGTGGTAATAACAAGCAATTATTATTTGTCATTACTCTATGCCCTATATACTAGCGTTATAGGCTAAACTGTTTTTAGAGATAAAACTATTTACATTCGGCAATCATGAAAACAAATCTCAGATAACGGTTGACTAGGTAGCAATGTGTAATTAGACCAAAGGTTCATTTAGCGCCGGAGTTGTCCTTTAAACTAATGTTTATTGTTATTGCTATGCCAAGATGATGTCTGCAAATTTTATCATATGTGTTCTATGGGAGATGTATAGAGCTTTGTTAATGACAGGGGTTCCAACTCAAGTATTTTGAATAGGATTTTTACTTCCTGATCACTACTGTTGCCGTCTAGAATGAGGAGTATGAAAAGCAAAACACTAATTTGAGTAATATATGAGTATATGAGTCAATGTTTAAAAACAGGTTTAAAAAGAGAAAGGGTTCACATTATGTCAGTATTCAGACTGGGCTGAACTTGGGTCTTTTATGATCAGTTTTGTGGCAAAAGATTGCTTGGCTCAACTATGAGACAATAGTGACAATAAAAAAATAAAAAAAAATCCAGTTACGGCACTCTTTGATATTTATATATTGCACAGTCAGTGTATCTGCCATTCCTACCTCTGAAGACCATTTTAGCTTCAGGAAGTTCCATCTGGTAACCAAAAGAGAAGGTTGTCTCTTGGGTCCTAGTACTCGCCTCAAACTCCACTCCCACCTGAATCTGCAGAAATCAATTAACACTCTGCAGCCTTACGAAACTATTGCGGTGTCTTGTCATTGAAACAATAACACATCCATCAACAACGCCATACCTGTTTGTTGGCCCTGTGGTAGTAGCTAGCATGTGCACCTCCTTTACCAGCATTCAGAGTTGCAACCCAATTTGGCCCTAAGGCAGAAAATGATATGACATTTGAGCTTTATGTACCTTTGAGAAACAGAACATTGAACATACAAATAGGATGAGTAACACTAAGTAACTGCTTAGGACTACTTACACTGGTGTATAACAAATGGATGACCATTGCACTAAAGCAGAAGACCCATCTAACCTGAGTACTGGCCTGCCAGGGTAAGTATGCCCCCTTCTTCTGATCGACCTCGATGGTACACCAGCTCTCCCCCCAGTACCAGCTGCGGGGATACGCTTTGAAGAAAGTGTGCAACCATGATAACTGGCACAAAAAAGGCACAAACAGATAACAAACATTAACTAGAGTTTAATTTGTTAATAAATGTGAGCAGGGCTGCCAACTAATGCAATTGCCGCTATGCATGGGTCGGTTATCTTTGCAATATCCTAGCAGCACCAAAGTAGAATTAATATTAGGAAATTATTTCACAACTTTTATTACATACACCTCGGAAATATGCTGAGTTCTGGGCCTTGGGGATCTCAATGGAGGGTATGGCCCTGGGTGTGACAGGGCCTCGGTTTAAGCCATGTAAACCGATCATCTCTTCCTTTTTACAACTAGTTATAGCACGAAATAAACATGAATGGACACCCAAAAATTTAACTGAGATTGGAATCGAGTCATGTGAACGTATGAAGACCCAAAGATTGAATCGAGATTGGAATTAAATCGTGTGAACACGCGAAGATTGAATCCAGTTTGGAATTGAAGACCCGTAGGTTGAATCGAGACTGGAATCAAGGCATGTGAACATACGAAGATCTGAAGATTAAATCGATAATAGAATCAAATCGAGTGAACACACAAATACCTGAAGATTGAATCGAGCTTGCTAAGGTTGCTGAGGTGTACTGAGTGGTTTTAGTTTGTTGCTATGTGCTTGCTAGGGTGTCTGAGGAGTTGTCAGAGTGTTGCTACTTAGCTGTTATGGTGTTTTGAGTGCTTTAGCGTGGTGTTAAGGCCCCGATATACTTCAAAAGAAGTCGAAGAACGAACTGATGTGACATTTTGAACAAAATCAGGTCGAATAAAAGTTCATTTGGAGTTCGTTTTGGGAGTTTGAAACTTTATGGAAAGGTAAACAACTTTGTACTACCATTGGTCCGTGGTGTTATGTAATAGGTAGCTGTCCACGTTCTTCCAGCATATACTGTATTTACAATTTACATATTCAACTAAAAGCTGCTCTCAGTAGTGTGGGCGGTGTTGGATGTTTGCTAACAGCATATCGCTGCTCATGTATGATTTAAGAACTATATCAGGGACTTTATGCGTTGCCGAACCAGTTTGGCCTAAAATATTCAATTAAAGTACACCCTGAATGTTTATGGTTATATTTTAATATTTCAACACATTCGCATGTTCACAGTTATGTCGGTTAATGGTCACAAGACATGCAGGTAAACAGACAAACTAATCACTTTTAGTAAGTGTTATTATTTCAACAGGTTCTATTTTAAAATGATTTATTCATTATAATTAATTATTAGTTTTTCACCAACTCACAAAATTGCTTCTCTCAGGAAACCCCAGATTGGTAAACCATGTCTTTTTTACAGAAGCAGAGTGACTCTTAAGGAGTTTAAAATGAATGCATTGCTAAAAAAAAAAAAAAAAACATAAAAAAAAACATTATCAAATTGACGTGCAAGAGCAACAGAAGAAATACCTGTTCTGCAAGTTCTGTATTGTGTTTTTTTAACCAAAGCACATTCCTGTGACATCTATAAATCTGTCATCTGTCATAATGAGGAACTCACGCGATCATACCTGATTCCCTGAGAATGTCAGGGTTGGCCAAAGTAATCGCTGCTGTGAAGTCACTGCCTCTATACTCCGTCTCAAACTGCCATGTGACAAACTGTGCCTGTTGAGTCTATATAAAAGAATATGAAGTCAGTCCACACCACATTGTTAAAAAGTGTTTAAACTAGAACAATATTGCATAATGCTACTAACCTGAAATACTGCTTTAGCTCTTATTTTCTCACTCAGATGAAACAAAGAGTGTGCATTTAAGCTGCCCGAGGAGTCCATTTCCCCAATAAGCATAGGTGAGTCCTTTATACACAAGATAATTGGATTGTAAATTCATCATAACTTATCCAATGCATATACCTAACACACTTCAGGCAATTAATCCATTATTATTTAAACCTGCCCATTAGGATGCACTCCTTTTGAAATGTGTTCAAACAAACCTAATAACTTGTACTGCAGGTTTTTAATTTATTCAAACATTGCATAATATACAGAATGAGTCATAAGCTAAAAATAACTAATGTTTAATGATAAATAAGTTACCTAACCGAAAGCCTACTTTAGAATTTGGTAAGAAAAGGCATTCGAGTTATCCAACTATGTCAAAAGTCAGTATCAGTCCATTTTCATGTCTTTATGAAGTAGCAAATGTTCCCAGAACAAAACATTGCTATTAAATAATATTTGGCAGAATACTGACATACTTTTAAAAGGTATGCATTTCTAGTTTTTAACTGCAAAAATGCACTGTGTGAATGGGGCATTAATTAATGAGGATAAGAAACTTACCAACCCCAAAAGTTTGAATGGTATATAACGTATAGTGTGTGTAAGCACCTTTAGAAGTGCTACAGTATATAAAATATTGTCTTTATTACTGTACTCATAATTCAACAAAAATCACAAGTCCAATTTTCCTGCCATTTTGCCCTGATTCCAAACTACATCTATATTAAAAGTGCTGAATTTCTCAGTGTTTAATATGTGACAGCATAGTTGCTGAACTAATATACACAACATTGTAATGTCATTTGTAGGATAACCCAATCAAATTGTAATGCAGAAGATTAATACGAGAAAAAAGAACTGAACATGATCCAGATCTGTCAGACTCTTACCGTTTCTTTACTGTCAGTGTCTGATTGTAGGTGCTCAGCGTGAAAGCGATAACTGGACGGAGCAACAGCACTGAGGTGAAACGTGTGACTGACCTGAGGAGAGAAGAAACACAAATATTTAGTGTTAAATTGTGCTGAAAATGTTCAATAAAATTAGTGAAACTGTCCTGGATAGTGTCATAATTGAACCACATTTATGAACAAACCTTGAAAAAACTGCTGAGGGTCTTATTTATCACCAGTTTTACACCTTCAATCTGCTGTGGAAATACATCTAGAAGCACAAGCAATTAAAATGACTTCTAATAGACCACTTTTTACTTTTTTAATTTATACTAAAATGTATTTTAATACAATCAACAGAGATAGAAAAAAGTATCAGACCTTTACAGTTGCGGTGTAGACCATCAAAGCTTCCCGGGTTAGGCAGCCGTCCATCTCTCCTATCCCACCGTGACAAGGGTCTATCTTGTGGAAAGGGTGAGTTTTGGCGCCCTGGCCGGTTTGACAAGGCCAGCACACTGCCCATGGGAACCCAGAGCCAAATGAGGACCACACACTATCAACCTGATCTTCTGAACCGTGAGAGACAAAATTATTAATTTAATCATAAATACAAAACATTGGATCAAGCATTCTTCATTCACTAAGATATTACTTTAAGAATTACTAAGATATTAATTTAAGAATTTACTGAGATAATACTTTGCTAAATTGGCCACATTTCACAAAAATATATAAGAAAAGATAATGGTGGGAGTAAATAATTTTCAACTCTGCAAGAACTCGAATCAACATGATAATAATAACGAATGACCTGCTGCACAATTGAGATCGTCAATAATCATGCATTTTCTGACATTACTTACGCTGAATAAATGTGGGTTGTGCCGTTACAGTATGCAAAAATGATATCCTGAAATCATACAGAAATATAGCTTTTTATATGCAGTGACCGCTGGAAGAGAGTAAGGTGAAAGGATGCTGAGGGATGTACAGACAACTCAACTACAGACTCTAGCGGCGGAACCAGCTGATCAGTGCAGTCATTTAAAGAAGAGCAGCTATGAAACACCTCCGTGCAGAAACATGCTACTGTTCATTCGGCACACCGCTGAAAACAAGACATTTGAACAATGAATGAAGCGTATTTGCAACGTTGTGTTGTTAGCATAATATATTGTTGTGATATAATACAAGGTAGGCTCTTTTAATAATAAAAGTCACTTTAAATAACATATTCTGACGTCTAGGGACACGTACATTGGGGTGACTCATGACCCATTTCTGCGACTCGGTTCGTTTCAATGAACCGGTTCAGCCCTCCTTTAACGTCATCACATGGTCCCTGTAGGCGATAGGGCCATGTCCAATAAAGCCATCTGTATGCACGCTCATGTAGTTCTTGAGTAGTTGTTTAGTAGATACACTAAAAAGATTCGACTCAAAAGAACGACTCTTTTACGAACCGGACACCGCAACTGTCAACATGGCAGATGAAGCCACTAGAAAGGCAGTTTCTGATATACCGCTTTTAAAAACAAATTCAGGACCAAGAGACAAAGAACTATGGGTTCAGAGACTTCGAGAAGAATATTTAGCTCTCATAAAGGTGAGTTAATGTATTGTAGCAAAAGCATATTAGGGAGCTACGATGCTAGCTGTATGAACGAATAACCATACGTGTCATTAGGTTGAAAGTTTTCAGTCTTATTGACTTAGCTCATTGTCATTTATGATTAACAGTTTGCGTACAAATATAAACTTAATGTTACAAAATGTATGCGCTTCTTATATAATTGCGTTGCCTTGCAGTATGTTGAAAATAACAAAGCAGCAGACAATGATTGGTTCCGTTTGGAGTCCAACAAAGAGGGTACAAGGTCAGTATTATTACCAGTCTTCGTTTTAGGAGCTCTTATATTTTCATTAACATCTTGCTACCTTTTCTGTGTAGGTGGTTTGGAAAGTGCTGGTATATTCACGAGCTTCTAAAATATGAATTTGACATGGAGTTTGATGTAAGACATTTTCAATTCACGTACATTACTTTCAACTTAATTTTATGAAAGTCTGGATAATGTATTTAACTTCACCCTGATTTCCAGATTCCAGTTACATATCCTGCCACAGCACCTGAAGTGGCCATTCCTGAGTTAGATGGGAAGACAGCGAAGATGTACAGGTCCGCTTCATGTGTTTATAGCTTTTCACTTTCATCACAATTATGTAATATTGTGTTAAAATGTACTTTTATTGTGAAATGATCTTTCAAAACCATCTTTTGTCATAGAGGTGGAAAAATCTGCCTGACAGACCACTTCAAGCCACTGTGGGCAAGAAATGTCCCAAAGTTTGGTCTGGCTCATCTAATGGCTTTGGGAGTAAGTAAAGTTACATGTCTAAAATGATATATAATATTATGTCATTCATTTCCTAAACTAATTCGTTTCTTTAAAGGAATTGCATCTTATATTAATAAATAATCTCTGTTCTTTCCAAAGCTTGGACCATGGCTTGCAGTTGAGATTCCAGACCTCATTGCGAAAGGCATAATTGAACATAAAGAACAGCAAAACAGCTGAAAGTAGCCATAGCATCCTTTGCATTTCACTATGTCTTAATGATGCAAACACAAATGAGGTTTTAACATGTTTTGTCAAAATCATGGCTACCTACTCTGTGGTTTGAACTGTATATGTCACATTCGTACGTCACTTTTTTTTTTTTTTTACCGTTCAGGTTAATAATGCCTGTTCAATGGAATGTGTATGTATTCATCAGTAAAGCCTGGTATGTAAATAAATGCGGGACCATTTTAAATTGTGGTCTTGGGGAAACCTCACTAGCATTTAAAATGTTGAAGTTTTATAGCTTGCAAAAAAAAAAATAAAAAAAAAATCATAGTATGATTTTGCCAAATTATTCACTTTCTCATCTGGAAGTTTTTCTGCTTCCAGCTTTTTAAATAAGAAAAAAATGTGGTGTTGTAGGTTACTGCTCATCCTAATTTACTAGATATTTATTAATCCGATGTGTCTTTTAAATGACAAGGTTCAGTGACAGGAGGTTCCCATTTCCTTCTGGGTGTAATGGTTAATAAAGCAAGATGTAATGATTCCTATAATTAACTCTTACTCCATAATGAAATACTATGTTGCAAATAAATCAAATAAAAGAACAGATATCATTGAGACCCATGAAATATGGCTATAACAAACATTCCTACAGGTTTTGCAATTGAAATCCTCATAACTATTGCATGTGTAATAAGAACAGGAATAGCTCTGATCATCTATTTTCAACCATAATGCACAAAATGGATGCATTTTTTTTAATATTTTTTTTTAAAATAAATTTAAATATAGTATAGACCATTAAATCATAGGCAATCAATATACTTTCAGTTTTGTTTATAAACTCAAATATGGTGCTGAAAAAAAAGTGATTGTCAGAGGATGAATGCCAAAGATGATTGTGAGTCCCTGAGAACTATGAGGAAAGTCAAATCTTATATACACAGATAAAACTGGTTTCAGTTCAACTGTAAACATTAATTACATGTCAACAATCCAGCCTAAAACAAGCCTCTGGATGAAGCATCCGTCATGATCAGTTCTGATTAATAGACATCACACTTGTGTTTGATCATAAGGGTGCAGATAGTCTCTCCACATCCCCAACACACCTGTACAGTATGAGCAGGGCCTACTTTTAACTTGCACACTGCACAAGTACCTGAGGTGTTCAAATTTGTTGGAGCCTTTTGGTTTTGAGAAATGAGCTGTTTGAGCTCAGTTAAGATGGTCATGTTGGGAGCAAGAGCAATATCTGTGACCTCGATACGTGCTGGGTCAAAGACACAGTCCTCTTCGAGACCGCTAGGCACAGCTTTCATGCCACAGTTAGGAGGTACCCAGGCCGTGTCATAGCCATGGCTATTCCAGGTCTTCTGCATGGGATGGTTGTCCTTATCAATTTTTTTGATTTTTCCACAGTCGACGCTTAATTTAAGCACTATTCTGTCAGTAGGTTGTGATCTCAGAGGATAGCGCTCTGCTTTCTTCTGGTCACGGCTCACATAAACACCAGGTCCTAGCATTCCATCTGCTGATGGCCTGAACCCATTTGTTATGATCTGACGAGCTTGCTGCACAGAGGTGCCATGATACATTGTATAGCGTCTGCCTGATTTGGCTTCCTGGTTTGCCCGAAGATGACGATCTTCATCATAGAAAGCCTCCCAGCCAAAGAATTGGATGGATGACATTTTTTTTTTATTTCTCCTGTGGATTAAATGGAATAATAATAATATTAATAAATTCCTTGTCAGTTTGACAGTACCAGCAAAATATCTGGACACATCTTTATTACTATTTTCTATAATTTAGAATACTAATAAAGTCAACCTAAAACTATAAAATAACAAATAAAAGTAAGGTAATGTATGTTAGTTAGACATGTTAAATCAATGTTTCAATATAAATCATTATTATAGCTTCTTCAAAGTGACCACCTTGTGCCTAAATTACAAATCATTTGCTTGTATAATAACTGGAATTTTACTTTTTTAAATAAATTAATTGTACGTATCTATATCTGTAATGCCAAACATCACAAACACATTCAGAATGAATTAAGTTTGTCCAAATCCAAATATTTCACTCCTAATGTAGCCTATTGTCAGTTCTTTGTGTGACTTTTGTGTCAGTGTAAAATTAATGTAAACATTTACAATAGGCCAATGTCAGCAGTTCCGCGATATAGTTCGTGTAGCCCTCAATCGGGTCATCATGGGTCGTCTATCCCAATCGACTTTTACTTAATAAAAAAAAATGGTTCCCTTCATCTCAGTGGAATTAGATTTTGTGACTTTTCATACATTATCTACCTATACACACACACACACACACACACACACACACACAAACAAACTGGGCTTGATTCGGTTGTTCTAAAGGTAGCATATGTAAAAATAAATGTTTACGGGGTCAATAAGACGCCACATTGAAATGGATGGGAAATGTGAAAAAAAACTAAATATATTTTCTTCATGTGTCAATAATAATAATAATAATAATAATAATTCCGGCATAAATCTGAAAATTTTTACACAGAAATGAAGGCCTAGTAGGCTACTAGAGCATAAATGCAATGTATCATGAAAATCTCCATCTCTATAAAATCTCTATCTCCAAAAACAGCATTAATGAATAGATGAGAGGTAAACAAAAAAAAATTATATATTATTTGTATGATTAAAAATTGATATTTTTGTACAATAACTCAATCAATTGTTGGGGTCGTATAGACCCCGAAGCCCAGACACAGGAAACGAAGACCATTTGAAGGTAAAAACATTGAACTTTACACATTTTATTTTCTCGAAATATTAATCGATCAAGATAGCCCTTTATTATTCTAAAAGGAAAAGACCTACCTTAAAATACTTCACGCAAGTGAACAAAAAATTACATGAAACTCCGAGTCTGAACTTTCTAATTTGGTTATACTCTGGACGGGAAGCTTTCACTTTCAATTATTGTTGAACAACACCTCTTCCTGTTTTTGCTTGGGGACAGGGTGGAGTGAAAATCCATTTCCTATATTTAAAAATATAAAAATTGTCTTTCACTTGCTTACCAAGGGAAGTCAAATGTGGTTCACCATGCATTAGTTTAATACTTGAAAGTGCTGACACTTGTGATGCGTCAATCAAATAGCCTAGTGTAGACCCGCCTTCTTTTTTATTTATTTATAAAAAAGTATTTCATATTGAACAGAGTGATAAACTTGGTGACCAGCGATGTTGCCATATCCGCTTATTATGAGCTAACTTTTTCCCCACAGTTGGTCAATAATTTGATCCAAGCTACATAATGTCATTAATCACCATATTTTTTCTTTTTTTTTGACGTGTTTCTGCGTTTCAAAACTCCCTCTTCTAACGTACTCTCTACCTAAAACATACGTATTCACGATTTAAATGACCAATATCTATAGGCTTACCTGGGATATATATTACAAAATGGGTTGCATAAGGTTGATTGAGATAAATGGGGAAAAGTGTAGCCTGAATTGTTCGAAGACGTGGCCTCTACAAAATAACTCTATTATTTAAATTCAACTCAATACAATGATCGTGTCCACGTATTTGGCAAGAGGCGATTAAATAAGATTTTACATGCGATGGTTCAAATCACCTATTTTGGTGCGGAGTGCGGACCCGCTTATTTTTCTAGTAAGATCTGGCAACACAGCACATGTGCTGTGCTAACGGGAAACTGGAACGTGGCCGGTGCGTGAATATTTTGGTTATAAAATTAGAATTTGAACATGTAGGCTACTCAAGGCTGGCGGTATAGAAAATAATTTCGTCATAATATATATATATATATTTTTTTTAATTATGTATTGTTGTTGTTTATTCGTGTTTTTTTAATTGTTTTTTGTTTTTTTTTTTACCTGGATTGCTCCCAGGACACATAAAATAGTTATTTTTACTACATACTACACGCGCTCGCAGCGTATCTCATAGTAACCGGTGTTCTTGTTTACGGTGGCAGAAGCACCGGTTGTTTTGTTTTCCACTATGCGACATTCCACGGGGAACGAAACTTCACTGCTACTGCTGCTGCTCGCTAGCTAATGACATTGAACCTCTATCTTTCTCAATTACACCGTCTTACGTAAACGGGACTAAAACCTGCTGCTAAAACCACCTCTGGTCTTCAGGTGTTGCGTTAGCTCCCAACCAACGTCATTAAGCTTTGGTATTTTAATTAGATTTCAAGCTGTATCGCGAGAGATGCCAGAGCGTCATGGTGACATGCAGTCTAATGTTAATGCCGCATTGTGTCCTGCCAGCCTCCATGCGCTCAGTTCAAGCTCGATAGTCAACGGGACGCAGTAACGCCTCCTCAAAATGTATCGAAAAGTTTGGTTCTCCTACTAATGTGACAGCTTGCTGAATTGTCTGCTTGGCATTTTCTGGAAATGTCCAAGACACGCGAAGTGCTACTTGTTGGGGAAGGCAACTTCTCTTTCTCAGCAGCTTTGAGCGAGACCGCAGGCGATGAGGTCGGCTTGACCGCCACTTGCTTTCAAAGCGAGAATCAAACATTTAAACACGAGGGAGCCTTGCGAAACGTACAGCGACTCCGTGAGAGAGGTCGGTGATGTGGTTCTTCATCCTGATAATGTTGTCAAGATTGTCTTGTGCACATGCTCTTACTCCTGCGGTGCTTTCTTGCGTCTTTGTTGTCCAGTCTGCATGATTTCTGAAAGATATTTGTTCTATTTGAGTAAACCCAGAGTTTATAATCCGCTAATGTAGACATTTTTAAGTTTACCTATTCTTCCTACATAAGTAACGTTATCATAGCCATGAATTTGCATGCCTGCAGCCAAGTCCATAAATTTATCCAGCCGGTTGCTATGAAACGACTGAGGGTTTAACAAGCCTCCTTGAATTCTGTATGATAATTCCACAGAGGAGAGGCCTTTAATTCATTATAATATTTTCCAACAATTCCCATTGCAGGAAATGCTGTTCTGTTTGAAGTGGACTGCACTTGTCTAAAGGAGCACGAAGCCATCCAGCATCATCTTTTTGACTGTGTTATTTTTAATTTCCCTCACTGTGGGCGTAAAAGTGGCGTAAAGAAGAACCGCATCCTGTTGGTGAAATTTTTTCAAAGGTAAGTGACACACACTTGTGGCTACAACTAAGGTCTTTATAAGGGTGTTACATAAGATTGACTTCTAGCATTATATAATGTTAATACTGAGGGGATCAAGAGCTTCGCATTTCATGTAAAATGGATGGATGTTTTGTGTTTTTTTTGTTTTTTTTTTTCTAGTGCTGTTGCAGTCCTAAAGGACAATGGGGAAGTGCACGTCACCTTGTGCAATGGGCAAGGCGGCACTCCGTGTGACAGTCCAATGAGAGAATGGCACAATAGTTGGCAGGTGGTTGCCATGGCAGCAGAAGCAGGGCTAATTCTCAGTGAAATCCGTCCCTTTGACTGTGAAACGTATCAAGGTTATAGATGTACTGGTTACAGGTAAACAGCTTTTCACTTGGACAAGTGGACATAGTCCACTAAAATGTGATTTGACATGTAGTCAAGTCAGCTTTATTGATATAGTGCTTTATACAATACTGATTGTTTCAAAGCAGTTTGACAGTGATAACAGGAAAATTATGCACTTTTTTGGTTCCGTTGAAAAGATCGTTAATTATCAAATTAGTTAATGTCACCTATAAAGCAGTTCTGTAAAAAAAATGATATCATCATCCAGCTCAGTTTAGTTCTAGAATAAAGAACTTTTAATATTCCTGTTACAATTATGTAATGGCGTTCAGTTTTAAATTTAATAAATACAATTATTTTGCTAAGGAGTCAAGACAAAGGTTTTCATGTAGAGGGAGGTCTGACCCACATCTTCACTCGGAGTCTCCCGCACACCATGCCTGAGAAACTGAAAATGGAAAAACCCATTGGGAAGGAGACTGTTTGTTTTGAGCTTCCGGCAGAGTTGAGTAACTATATGAACAGGTGAGTGGTAACTTGTTGCTTATTGAATAGTATCGAAACTAAGTGTGCGGTTAAACTGAAAAGTTTTCCTATGCATTTTTTTGTGTGCAGACGATAATGTTGTCAAAACGATCCAACACTAAAAACACTGTTTTATGCATGCCAGGCCAGTAGTTGGCGCTGTCACAAAGAAACACTACACGCCTATACACTGAACAAATAATATGCATGTGCATGACGTCACCATATTCACAAATTCGCGGTTTTCGTTCGTTTGTATGTACGTTCGTTTGTTTATTTATTCATAGTTGTTTATATAGTTATTTTGTAGTTAACACGGAGACGATAATGGTATCGCATTCAACAACTTGAACTTTGAAACCTGTTTTCAAAAGTTTGCATTTTCAGGTCCCAAAACACCATTGTCCTATAAATGAATGCCCAAAACGCATACAGTCACATTCTTTGTAATAATCTGTAACATTCAGTTATTTATTTTCAGAAGTGACTTATATAATGTTATTAATGTCAAACATGCAGAAATCTGCATGAAAAACAAATCAGTTCAAGCATAGGTGGCAATAGTGGCGCAGATAAGACATACTTCACCATTAACTCATTACCCAACTCATTGAAACATTTTTCCATCATTTATGACGCAGCGCTTTCCCTCCATTGAAACAATTTTCCGTCAATCTGTGTTTTCACTTATATGGTAGGGGGCGCTATTCCACATCTTCTGAAAGAGTACAGAATCTCTGGAACAAAGCACTGGCGAAGAAGCAGAAACAAGTTATAGAGCATTTACATTTAGTCATTAGTCAGACGCTTTTATCCAAAGTGACTTACATTATAGAAGCATAGCGTATGCACATGTAAAATAATGTGATCATCAAACATTGTGAACATCATATACAGTTGTTAACATTTTAAGTGGATCAAAACCTTTCATCAAAGATGAATTTTGAACAATACATTTGTCTTAGGACAACTTTGAAGAACTTTTTTGATTCACTTCAACTTTGGGGGTGTTGATGGACTGTCTTGTTGTCTGTTCTTTCAATTTGACATTATTACATGACATGTTTAGATATTCAAACAAAATATTAATTAAAAAAATGTTGACGATGGCTGGCAACTTTTTTAACTCGTTAAAATATTTAACTTTTTTTTTTTCTGTCATCCTTTGGCTGCGCTACAGTATATGATCTCGCTATCATTTATTCAACTGCTATTAAAGAAAGCGTGATGAGAAATATAAGAAATTAAAAATAAGAAATTAAATTAAATCTGTACTGGCATGCAGTCTGTGGATATTCCTGTCTGTGTGCCAGACAAAGAGGACTCATGCTCACAGAAATCTGTTTCAGACATAAAAGTATGCCAAAATGTCTGCTTTGTCAAATATTCTCGTAAGCACAGTCTTAAACGAGTTAAATGAAGTCTTAAATTTAAAAGTGTTAAAGTGACTGTCAGCCTAATAAACGCGCTGCTGTGATGTAATTAAAGGAATAATTCAGTTTGAAATTAATTTTTGATATGTTTTAGCTTACCTCAAGGGCATCCAAGATGTAGGTGTCTTTGTTTCCACAGTAGTTTCAATTTTGATATTTTTCGGTCAAACCGTTGTTGTCTGCCAGTCATATAATGGAGGTATATGGGGTCCTCCTCAAAGAGCATGCACAGAGTAGTTCAAATTAAACATGATTTACTGACTCGTAAATGTAATGGCCTAAGACACGAAACGAGCGGTTTGTGTGAGAAAACGAACAGTATTTATATTGTTTTTACCTCCTGTAACCACAGCCATGTAACCTGGAAGTGATCTCTTGCGCGTGTACGTCACTCATTGTTTACATAGAGATTTCGGAAGTTTTACCTTTTGCTGTGACGATCTAAACATATTTAGATATACAGGAAATCGCAATGGAAGGCGATTTCGATATATCTAAATATGTTTAGTGAAAGATAAAACTTCTGAAATCACTTCCGGCGCTTGCGCAGACCGAAGCGCTCATGCCGTCAGATCAGTTGGACATGGCTGTGGTTACAAGAGGTAAAAACGATGCTCACACAAAATGCTCGTTTCGTGTCTTAGGCCATCAGTGTGTACTTATATTTACGAGTCATTAAATCATGTTTAATTTGGACTTCTCTGTGCATGCTCTTTGAGGTGGACCCCATAAACCTCCATTATATGACTGACACACAAAAACGGTTTGACTGAAAAATATCAAAATTGAAAATACTGTGGAAACAAAGACACTACATCTTGAATGCCCTTGAGGTAAGCTAAAACATATCAAAAAGTGAATTATCCCTTTAATGCTAATCAAAGGACAAAAGAAAAAGAGAAAATCACTCACTGCTCTTGAATTTTGTAGCTTTAATAAGGATTAATCTGTTTATGCAGTGGCCTCAAAAGACTATGAACCACTTTTATGTTGCTTTTTGCGAGGGATGTACAAAATAGCTCTATCATGTTGTATTATATAAGATTTTTAATTTATTTATTTATCGGCATTCTTTATTTAGAATATTTCATTTCGCATGTTCATTTATCCTATTTTCATATTTTGATTGCTTTTCCCATCGCTTACAGGCAGTGTTGGGTGTAACTTATTACTAAGTAATAATTACTGTAATTTAATGACTTTTTCATAGAAAAAGTAAAGTAAGGGATTACTTTTTATTTTTCTGTAATTTAATTAGTTCTGATTTAATTGCATTAAATTTAATATAGATTATGGAACAATTCTATATACAACAATGGAGGAATTAACATCAAAATTTTACATCTAATGTTAAAATGTATGTTTTTAATGTAACCTTCTCCTTTTAAATACTTTATTCAGTTCAAGAATAATTTATGCAACTATACATTTATTTGTACGAATTAAAAGAGCAGTGTCAGGTCTATCCTTGCATATGGGATTAGCAATAAGTATTGTAATACTTTTTAGAGAGATTAATCTAATTACACTGTTGAAGATGTGATTAGTAGCTAGTAATTAATTACTTTTTTAGAGTATCTTACCCAACAATGCAGGTTACAGGTCATAGTTAATCTTTAAAATGGATAACTTATATTAATACAATTTTAACTAATAATTTATAAATGTAATCTTTAGCAAACATTAAAACATTTTTCAAACTGTACATTACAATTTTGTGATTCTTTAAGTTACTAATTTCAATTTGTTATGGAATATTGCAGTATATATTTTAAATGATTTATGTGCACATCATTTTTTTTAATCTTGTGTCTTAATCTTTAATCAAAATGTTATTTTCTTGAAAACCTTTGATGGACTGTGGCGCCCCTTTTTGGATTATTTACTGGCTAACTCCCAAGACACTTAAGCTGAGCATTTATTTTATTTTATTCTGTAATACTTTAAGATAGCATTTTTTTTTGTGTGTGTCTTTGTCCTGTTGTTATTGTATCGTGTCTTTTTTTTCTTTTTCTTTTTTTTTTTAATTGGAAGCTGTATGTTGTTTATTTGAGGGAGGGTATTATTGGGGTTTCAACGGTGGGGAATGATAATTTAATAAATTCAATGTTATTATCTGTTAACTTGATGTTCCAAGCAGAAAAACTAATAAAGAGATTTAAAATAAAAAATGTTATTTTCGATTAAAATATAATGTTATTCAATAACAATAGCAAACAACAACAATCCAATCAATTGGGCAAAATCATTTCTTCCGTTTCATGGCGACTTTAATCTATAAAACAATTGTTTTTACATTTTAGGGTTTTATTTTGTGTAGACAAAACAAGATAGGATTAATATTTGTATTTTTGTTTTTGCCATTTATTGGTTTTCAATAACATGAAAATGTTAGTGGCCTGGATGGTTCTTTACAGAAGTCATACAGGTTTGGGACAGCATGAGTGTGAGTAAATAATGACAGAATTTCCTGTTTTGCATGAACTATTCCTTCAAAGGGGCATTTGGCAACTTTTTCAATTTAATAAAACCATTTAGAAATCATTTGAATGGTTCAGTAACCTGTTCTGGAGTGAATGGTGGCTTTCCCCACTCCCCCCAGCGTCCCCAGCGAGAACGAGTGAGAAACACAAACTGCTTTACGACATAATTCTATGATTCTATGTTACTCATTTGGTAGACACAGCTCCACACGATAGAGTTGGCCGGCTCAGATAATAACAGAAGTACATGGAAAGCTGGAGGAAGGCGCTGCAAGTGAGTTTCTTTATGACAGTGTTGTGAAATCTAGCTATGCCGCTCAACTGGAGGGGGAGCTGATGAGAACACATGCCACAACAAAAGTGGAAATCAGCGAAGATAAAACTAGAGTTGGGTAATGAACATTCAAAAACTAGAGGTGACAGCGTAATCATGGCATTTATCATTTATATGCAAACTCATCTGTAAATGGTGACGTTGTCAAGCTAAAATCACAAATTAAAATCTGTTATCAGTCTTGCACTATATTATCCACAAGTTTCCAGGGGGCGCTCCTGTAAAAAATAAAGTGGGTGAAACTTCCGGTAGCGAAGAGGCTAGCTGTTTTTCTGAGAATTATTCTACTATTTAAAGACTCAAATCTTTATGAGAGATGTCGTTATGAAGCTCAGCGACAACATGTGCTGTTCGCGGTTGTATGTATAACCGGACTAAACTAATTCAGTGGCTTAAACGTGATTGTTTTGAACATAAGCTGAAAACGAAATCAGAGTGATCCTGCTAACGACTGTAGTTTCCATCACCTCCCAAAAGACGACGAATCTTCCTGTGTACATTTGTTTAAATTCTTAATATTCTATAAACTCTATCAGCATGTGATTGGCTGTTCGCTACTGATGTTACACCTAAACTCAGGATCAAAGCCTGTGTTGACAGAATACCAAATGTGCCAGTTAATGTATTCAAGTAGCACATTCATTTATAATTTTGAATAAACTACAAAGCACAATGACTAAGTGTGTATTTTTTATTTTAATTGTTTGTCAGCTCGCACAACTGCCTGTCACCATGCCTTGATGAGTATTGATTATTAATAATGTTATTATAATAGTCCCAATCAACTACTGCGGAGGGTAAAGGTACTGTTATTTCACTCTTTTTAATTTCGTTGAGGTTGTGTTCGTTCCCACATCGTTAGCTAGTTTGGATCGCTATAACTTGAATGACTGTCAACTGTTGAATGAACGAGTGTCAAGCATGTCAAGTCGCGCTTTGTTTACTTTAAACCGGAAGTCGCGCCCACTTTTGACGCAAGGCCTCATGGGGCGTAGGAAACTTGTGGATACAAAAAAAAGATGGGCTGTTCACTTTAAAAACAACAACTGCGATATTTTTGTCAGTATGCTTATGGCTTATGAATTTAAGTGTTTTCATTCATTTACTTGATTCTTGTGTCTCCTGTCAGGGACTTCCTTGGTCAGCAGTCCCATCATCCAGTGAAAACTGTCCAGGAACAGTTACTTCGAGAGCTAAAGTCAGTCTGGCCTGTTTGCAGCATAAATGAGGACTTCCCAGAACTGGTAAGCTGCCTACCAGAAACACCTGAGGCTTGTGACTCCACCCTGACCCAGTCGGAGGTCTACTGGATTAAACCTACCGACACCTATGTATTTGACCAAAGCGAAAATGAGCAAAAGGACTGTGAGTCTATGGATGACCAACAAAGCTTTACTGGCCGCTATGCACTTCGACCGTCTCTGTTGCTGCATGTCCGAGAGATCACCCAGAACGAGGACTTCAGCCCTGGTACGCTTCATGCGGTCAGTGGCCTGGTCTTTCAGAGAGTGCCCATCTCCCTGAGCCGTTCTCCTGCATTCCACCAGCTTCTATTGGTGGGAATGTTCCCTACAGAATCCCGTCCTCTCCAGTGCTTCCAAGATTGTTTGGAGTCGCTTCTCACTTCTTACAGCGTCTCCTTTGAAAAGGCGCGAATAGGCCGAGAGCAGCAAGTGTGGATGAATTCAAAGATGCTTCCCAAGTTTGGGCGGATCGCATCCCTACCCGCTTTGTCTTCAGCCCTCGAGGACGGTTTACAGTTAATCGCCGTCTCAATAAACTTGGATCATTTAGCCACTGTGATTTTCGGCATTTCTGACTGGCGCTTGCTTTGGAGTGCCGATCCTCGCTTTCTTAAGCAGTTCGAGGCCAATCGACTTGGACCTTTCACTCCTTTCTCCCTTTACCCACCTAGCTACTCACATGATGTCAGTTTCTGGATGGACCCAGAAATATATGAGGAACTGGACTTCCATGCAGTTGTGCGAGAGGCTTCTTGCGGTTCTGTTAAAAACGTGGCGTTAGTAGATCGCTTCAGACACCCACACATGGGTCACGCTAGCCTCTGCTACAGGCTGACGTATCAGTCGTCAGATCGCGCCCTCTCACACGGCCAGGTCTTGGGACTACAGAATCAGCTACGGAGACTGTTACCCCTGCGCCTGCAGGTCACGCTGAGGTGAAGAGGTTTAAATGGATGTATAATCTCAGATTTTAATTTTTTTCTTTATCTTTATTTTAATTTAGTTTTTATTTTGACAGATTTTACTTAGACAATTTACTCACCCCTATGTCATCCAAGATATCCATGTCTTTCTTTCTTCAGTCGAAAAGAATTTAAGGTTTTTGATGAAAACATTCCAGGATTTTTCTCCATAATAATGCACTTTATTGGGAACCAAACGGTTCAAGGTCCAGTGCAAACTGTTCAAAGGGCTTTAAACGATTTCAGACGATGAATAAGGGTCTTATCAAGCGAAACGATCTTTCATTTAAAAAAACAAAACAAAGTTTAAGTATTATAAACTCAAAAGTGGTCGCTTTGCTCTGTTCTGTGATGCGCGTTTCGTGACTCTCCTGTTCAAACTCGTTTATCAAAATGAACAAATCTTTTTTCGTGTCATTTGGTTCATTCAATGAACGAGTTGACTCGGGAAAAGATTTGTTCATTTTAATGAACGAGTTTGTATAGGAGAGTCACGAACGTGCATCACAGAACAGAGCAAGGCGACCATTTGAACTTATAAAACTTAAACTTTGTTATTTTTAAAAAAAAATGAGCAATCGTTTCACTTGATAAGACCCTCATTCATCGTCTGGAATCGTTTAAAGCCCTTTGAACTATTTGCAGTTTGCACTGAAACTGTCTTTTGGACCTTGAACCGTTTGGTTCCCAGTAAAGTGCATTATATGGAGAAAAATCCTGGAATGTTTTCATCAAAAACCTTACTTTCTTTTCGACTGAAGAAAGAATGACATGGATATCTTGGATGACATGGGGGTGAGTAAATTATCAGCGAAAGTTTTTTTTTTTTATTTAAAGTGAACTACTTATTTCAATTTTTTATGGAAAAATTAAAATATTGCTTACATATTGATATCCAAGAAATGTTTACAAATTTAAGTGGTACTGTTAATTTTCCTTGTTGTTTAATATGAATTAATTTAGCATGTTTAGGGATCTCATTTAATTGTGAAACTTGGATACATAATTATTCATTATTAACTGCAAATCATGTAATCGGATGCATTTTTTAAAAACGTTCTTTAATATTTTTACAGGTTCTTTGTTGTGTATGTTTACAATATATCTGAAGCTGCATTTGATACTGTGATATTTCTGGAATGTCTATGTGTATGATCATTTGTGACTAAATTGTATTGTTGCTTCAAAGTGTGTCATTTCTATTCTTCTGGCAGTAGAGTCAACTAAACAGGATCAGAAAAATAATGGCTTGTCAGATTACTTAAAACTACAGTAACCCGCTTGATGCTTAAACTGCTGGTGTAACTTACTGCTTAAGCAAAAAGAGGTAAATATTTTGTTTCGGGTTTTTTCTGAACCTGAAAGGACACCTGAATTCCAGCAAAATGTGTGTGTGTGTATATATATATATATATATATATATATATATATATATGATATAAAGACCATTTGCAAAATGATTACTATCTTAGACTTGTATATCATTGCATCTAAAAATGAACCCACACTAGTGTAATATTTTGTTGCAAACATTTCTAAATGGTCTACCATATGGTCTATCATTGAACAATTTTTGGAAATAATTGAAGTGTGTAGCAGTTTTTTTATTATCATTTCATGTATCATGACACAAACCAAACTATTTATCATGAGACTATGCTCTTGTTCGAGAATACAGAGGGCTCATCATTGGTGTAAAATCTTTACACTATAACAAAACAGGAATATGTTTTTTTTTTAATTGGCAATAATCTATCTAATACTAAAAATGTGGAATTTCACATGTAGTTGTTTAAATGTACATTTTTGTCCATTTGCATCGATATTGCATATCTAATATAGAAAACCACACTAACCAAGATTAACATGGTATTATGAAACAATGATAAAATTGTATCTAAATGAACTGGTTGTATATAAGTTAGGTTGTTATAAATGATTAGGCCAATCTAACTAATTTTATGGGGTAAATACCCTTTTAATGTTACAGTTGCAAAAAAAAAAAAATAAAAAAAAAAATTAGTTACTACCAGTGTTGAGTGTAATGTATTACTATGTAATGAATTAATTATTGTAATTTAATTACTTTTCCTTTGAAAGAGTAAAGTAAGGGATTACTTTTACTTTTTGTGATATCTTACCTACTTCTGATGTTTGCATTAAATACTGTACCGAACAATTAAATATAAGGCAATAGGCAATAGTGGATTTAACATAAAAAATTAACATCTAATGTAAAAATGTATGTTTTAATGTAATCTTCACCTTCAAATATTTTGGTCAGTTCAAGAATCATTTACAAATAATTTAGTAATTTAATTACACTGTTTAAAATGTAATTAGTAGTAATTAATAACTTATGGTTTATTGCCATCTAATAACATTACTGTACCATAATACAATGGTACTAAGTATTAGGCTAATACTGATATTAATCTAATTAATTGTTCAGCTGGCTTAGATAATAGCCAAATGTATTGAATGAGAAAAGGTTTATATTAACTGTGTAATGAAATGTTTGTATATATCGAAAAACTTAGTTGTAGTAAAAAGTAAGCTACTTTGTCAATGAAAGCATGCTCAATTGGTGTTTGCTTCAAAGTTATGAATTAACATAAACTTTAAAATTAAAATGGAAAAAAACTGGTAAAAAACTAATTCAAAATACCAAAACCACTAAAAAACATAATAGTTTTTCTATTATACTAATAATGTAATATTGGTAATGCTCGCCATCCGCGTGCTCTCCGTCGACCTGCGCTGCGCGTTCGGCGTAATGATGACGTCACGCGCGGCCAGTAGAAACATGGCGACGAAGAGTCTCCGTCAACGCAACAGACGGGGAAGCAAACAAGATGCCAACAACGTGAACAACTCACCTACCACTGACAGCCGAGCGACAAAAGACGACAAATGTGTTGAGGACAATAACTCTAGTGACCCCCGAAATGAGTAAGTAACCATAAGCCAGTCCAGCTGACGCGCGGTGTAACATTGTGTAGTGTTGACAGGTCGCTAGCTCGCTAACGTCAGGCTGTCTGGATTTGCGATTAATAGGCTACCAAGACAGATGCCAAAGCAAACACATGAAATATTGACTGACTGTCTAAATAACATGACGACATAGAAATACTAAAATGTATCTAGGTGAATGTGTCCGATGTAACATGACGGTTTTCATTCATTCATTCAATCATTCATTCAAAGGCAGCTCTTCTACCGGTATGTAAACGCTGATCAGCGCTCCACAGAACAAACAAACGCTGAAAAAGAAGTTGTGTATACAATGGTCGTTCTTTTATAATGAATGCTTGTTATTAATGAGCTGGAATACTTAAGTGCCACCTTTTCAGATTTGCCTATTAGTATGTTGTTTGATGCTGTGTAACGTAAATCTCAGGTGCACATCCGCGCATGTCCAATTTCATTATCTTCTTACATAGTCATTAGCAGAACAGGAGGAATAAAATGACACTCCATTGACAGTTTTGTCTATTTGTATATGCGAAAACCTGAAATTTCTCATGCTTACTATATTAATTATGCTTGTGAATGAGTTTACTGTTTTAAATACTAAATAAATTAATGACAACCTTGTGCTCTGTTCCCATATTGCTTATTAGTTTGCTCCCAGATAAGCACATTAGCTCCTATCCCCCGACTCTCCATTACAGGTCATCCAGTAAGGGAGGACAGGTGTGGGCTCCTGAGGGCTCCACAGCCTTCAAGTGCCTGGTTTCAGCCCGCTTCTGTGCTGCGCTGCTCAGTAACATCTCTGACTGTGATGAAACCTACAATTACTGGGAGCCAGTGAGTTACATTTTCCTAGTTCACATTTTTTTTTTGTTAAGCTCTCAGGATACAGTAAAAAAACCATCAACTCCCTGGGGCTAGTTGATGGTCCTGTTGGCCTGGCACTACGTTCTCATTAAGTCTTCCTATGTGCTTTGTGCTTTGCACACTTTGCTTGCATATATTTAAGAAATATTTTCATGTATATACTGTATAGACTTATATATAATTTATATTATATATAAATATTAATATTTTATATATAAATAATATTTCCTTCTTAAATATACATGCATTTCTACAGCTTATAATCATCTTTGAATTCAGCACAATAATGGTGCAATTTGTTTTATAATTTAAAACCATTTAACATGTATATATTATAACATGTTTAACATTATGTATTATATTGTGTGTGTGTGAAAATTATGACACAATGGTGCAAAATGTTATTTGTTTATAATTTTTAACCTATTAAATACTATAACATATTTACATTTAAATGTATTGAATTGTATTTTTTCTTATGATGTAATGAGAAAATATTTACAGGACAAGTTAAAAGCTAAAATACTGGTCTAACTGGGACAGCAGAAAGCGAATCCTTATTGTTGAGCCCTGATCTGTGTCACTGTTGTGTCCCGTGATGCCCTGGAGTATAATTCAACCCATACGCCTTATTCACGGCAGCGCCATCTTTGATTTTTAATGAGAATGAAAGCGAGGCTGTGAGGGATAGACTTGCATCTCTTCAATGGGTTGTACTGTTATTTAATGTGTTTTCGGATTGTTCTGCTCATGAAACACTGGAAAAATATCTTTCCAAGAAATGTCAGTTGACAAAAAACTTCCGACAATGTAAGCTGTGGAAAATTGTAAGTAATCTAGCCACTTTATTCAGCTTTTTACAGCGGATGCCATTGGAAACACGGTAAGTCTATCCCTCACAGCCTCACTTTCATACCTGTCATGGCGCTGCTCTGAATAAGGTCTATCAGCGACTGTCTGGGTGTAGTTCAGATTCAAGAACCTTTTATTTGTCTTCTCTAGAAGGTTGTCATGTCTTTTCCTGATCTAAAAACCTTATGAATGTGCCATTTTACTGAATTTCAACCTCCTTCTGAAAGCTACTCATTTAAGTATATAAAAGAAAAGTACCAAACATTCTTAAAACATTCTTTTTATCTTTCTCTGTTTGCTGGTCAGACTCACTACCTGCTATATGGAACAGGGATGCAGACATGGGAATATTCCCCGGCCTACGCAATTCGTTCCTATGCGTATCTGTGGCTCCATGCCCTTCCTGCCTGCTTTCATGCCAAAATATTACAAACCAACAAGGTAAACTAGTCACCAGCGCCAAACTAGGTACAAGATTGGTTACCAGTTTTGATTCTGTACTTGTAAGCATTTGTAAAGGTGAAGGATATTTCTTTGACCAGTGAGATGGCTAGAATGTAAAAATCAGATCTCAAATCTGAGGAAAATAACCCTGGGAAACCTGTGGTTCTACTTATACAACTCAGTGTAATAATTATTTATTTCTAACGATGAAAAAGTATATTTCTTTTTTTTTTTTTTTTTGTAATTCAACTTTTTTATTGTTCAACAGTCAAAACATCAGAGTACATCACATTATTCAGTAATCACCTTTGCAATTACACACTCCACCACTAGTCCCCATCAGTGGAATACAACCAAAACAAAAGCACATGAAAAATAAACAATTATTTTCTTATTACTGTTTATTTGGAGTGCAATTTTACAGTTGAGTTAATCAACTCTTAAGTCTTTTCAAATTTATTTTTTAAATAGCTTTCAGCTGTAATCTAGAGTTTAACATTAAATTATATTTACAGTAAGCATTTTGCAGACACATTTATTCATAGTAAATAGTATATATTGTTCAGTTGTGGTCAATTTTCTGTACACTTTGCAGAATCTGCTAAATGTTGATTATTTAAAAAAAAAAAAAAAGAGGGATTATAAAAAATGCATGTTATTTTTTTATTTAGTACTGTCCTGAATAAGAATAATTGTTTTGAATACATATAGTCCACAAGATGAAATAATAGATTTAAAAAAAAATTTAATGACCACGTTTAAAAGGTAACATACTCTTAATTATTAATACTGTATGTCGGTGTTGCTACCTAGATATCCACAAGTGTTTTTTTTGGTGATGGTTGTCCTGAACAGTTAGACTGAGGGATGCAAACTTTTAATTTGAACATCAGCGTAAATTGTACTTATTTTGTCTTCTAAGAAGCATGTAAGTATCTTCTGTACCTTCTGAAGGGCAGTACTAAATGAACAAATATATTTAAACAAAATAAGATCAGTTTATACATCATCTTCATACAAAAAAACAGTTATGGACCAGCCAGGTAACGTCTCTGTATCAAGAATCAGGCTTATGTAAACTTTTGAATGGGGTCATTTCTTTTTATTAATTCAGCTATTATTATGTCTAGTGTTTTTTTTGTGTTTTTTTTTTTTTTTTTTTTTAACAAAATTGTCCAGTCATTATATGCTTTCGTAGACATGTGAAGATGTAGAACTAATCATGTAAACTAATTTGCTGATGTTCCTATTCAGGTCCTTGTGTTTTATTTCCTGCGCTGCATGTTAGCATTTACCTGTTGTGTGTGTGAGCTCTACTTCTACAAGTAAGTGCAGCATACTACTTATGGCACCTCAGTATTGGGCTAAAATAAATGAACTTTACAGTGTGTGACGAAATAAAAGTGGTTTAAAGATCTGATGTCATGGGTCTTACACAGGGCCGTGTGTAAGAAGTTTGGCCTGCATGTGGGACGGCTTCTGCTGGCGTTCCTTGTCCTGAGTGCAGGGATGTTCTGTTCCTCTGCAGGTGAGTCATATTTGTGGCTTATCTGCTTGATCACATGGAATTTAGATATTAGTTGTAACTTAATTTTTTTGACATATTGTGTATATTATATTATATTGAGTTAATGTGTGTGTTTGTGTATGTGTTATATGCAGCTTTCCTCCCCAGTACGTTTTGTATGTACAGTACTGTGGTAGCAATGACTGGCTGGTTCCAGGGACACCCGAGTCTGGCTGTCCTGGGTATTGCAGCGGGGGCCATAGTGGGCTGGCCTTTCTGTGCCCTTCTCGGGTAAGAAATGGCCAACCATTTATATTTTGTATTTCGATAAGCAGGGTCAAAAACCTGCCATGAAACTGTATTTTGCATTACGAATATATAAAAATTAATATTTTGTCAAAATGAGAAGAATTATTTGGCTGATTTAATTTTCTCCACATTTTAGTTTTTGGGGGCTTAAAGTGTTCCTATTATGCTTTTTCAAATAGTACCCTTCATGCAGTGTTTAATATAGCGGTTTGTAAATGTAAAAGGTCTGCAAATGAGAGGAGGGGTTTAGATCTTTCTCTTTGAGAAAGGATGTGATGCTGCAATGTATTTTATGAAAAAATTAAAGTGTTTTTGTCGTTTGATGCATGTAAACTTATTTATGAGGCCTCAAACACAATAAGGAACCTTTAAAATAATAAGATAGGAGCATAATAGGATCTTAATCCCATATTATTTCCAGCACATGTATTTTATGTAGGGCTGTGCAAAAATTAATTGCAATTAATCACATCCAAAATAAAACTCTGTGTTTACATAATATATTTGTGTGTGCTGTATATATAAATACCTATGCATGCATCTATACATTTAAGAATTGTTTGCACTTAAATTCTGTACGTATATATATATAAATATATAATCTATATTATATAAATATAAATATTTTATATATGAATAACACATTTTCTTAAATATATACATGCATGTGTGTGTATTTATATATATAAAATAATTATATACAGCACACACAAATATATTATGTAAACACAGACTTTTATTTTGGATGCGATTAATCGCAATTAATTTTTGCACAGCCCTAATTTAATGTAATCACAACTGAAACCAATTTTCTAACAGATATTATTTTTAACCATAATATTGTCTATATAAACTAATGTTTAAACCTTTGGGCCAGTAAGTTTTTTTTAAAAAAGAAAGAAATTAATACTTAACATTGAATTTATGGAACGTGACAGTAATGTTACACAATTACTATTTTTAAACGTTTTTCTTTAAAAACGTACTCAGTTACCTAACGTAACCTTGGTTCTCTCTAGAGAGGGAACGAGTATTGCGTACGTTTAGCTTACGCTACAGGTAAAGTGATCTTTTCTTGATATATTAAAGCCAAAAATTATCCTTAATTTTGTATTCTTTGTCAACACTGCAGCAGCCAGCAGACCTAGAGCAGGCTGACTAGTGCGCTCATTGGCTGCTCTGCGGCAACTGCTGCAGTCTACCACTGAGCCTGGCGTGACGTCACGCCCAATGGTGGCGCTTCATGCCCACTACGCATCACAGCCCTCTCAAATGGGTGTGGCTTAGCGTATAAAAGCACGGCTCGGAGGCTGCTTCCCTGGTTTCATCATCTGAAGCGAAAATCGCTTGTGGCCAATTACGCAATACTCGTTCCCTCTCTAGAGAGAACCGAGGTTACGTAACGTTGTTCTTTTGTAAGAGGTTCTCCCGTATTGCGTAAGTTTAGCTTATGCTACGGGAACCCCTTGTCAACGCCGTACACGCCAAGCATCCACTCTATGAGTCCCAGGGAGTCCGGGGAACACTGAAAAGTGGGAATTCACCGGCCACCCAGTTGGGTCGACACGTATATACATAAGCACCCATGGGAAATGCAAAGCGGCGCCGCCGGGCTGCATGTTGCGTATCAGCCCATATAAATGAAGCTCAGCCAGGAGAGCAGCAGATGTCGTGAATGGAAGTTCCACTGGACCATGCCCACAATGAGGCCATACCTGGAATGAGCCCTGATGCCCAGAGGGCATTGCAGACCTTTTGACTCCGCAGCAACAGCGTCCTCGATCCATCTGGATAGGGACTGTTTCGAGGTGGCGAGGCCCTTGTTTCGCCCACCAAATGAAACGAAAAACTGTTCAGAGCGTCTGAAAGGGGCGGAGAGCATAATGTAAGCTCTCAGTGCCCTAACGGGACAGAGGAGGCTGTTGCTGCTCTTGCTGTCGGATGCTGGCAGAGCCAACAGAGAAACAATGAACAATGCAAAACATAGTAATAAAGTAATCGTCAAACTGTAGTTTAATCTATTAATTATCCTGCAGTTCTCTAATGAATGAAAATAGTATAGTAATGGTTTCATTTACTCTCAAAAGTCAATATTTACTCACTTTTGGTGAAAAGCCATAAAAATATTCCTGATCCTCCAACTAAGTGAATTTAGGATCTGTTTACTGATTGATTTTGCAGCATACCCATTGCCTTTGACTTGCTGTTGCTGAAGAAGAAGTGGAAAAGTTTTATCACGTGGACTCTGGTGGCGTTGCTGATCTTTCTGGTTGGGAAACTCCAAGATCTTTCTGTCTTTCTGAATTGTTTTTGTGCCCTTTTGATCTGACTTGACATCAGACACTGAGATCTTATCAATAGCAAAATGGCATTTTAAAATTAAAAAAAAATATCCAGAATCATTTTATTATACTGACATGTTAACACTTATCATTGTTATTTTTTTTGTAGGTCCCTGTTGTTGGAATAGACAGCTACTATTATGGCAAGCTAGTGATTGCTCCTCTGAACATAATACTATACAATGTTTTCACTCCTCATGGGCCAGATCTCTATGGTAAGCTTCAAATTATTTGTATATACTTCTAGAAATTATTGACTCATCCTTAAAGGTGCTGTATGTAATGTTTTTTTTTCCTGTACTAAAGCATAAAAGTACCATAATATGTTTGCCAAGATTTGGGAAACATGCTACGTTCAAATGCTGAATGCTACAGCCAGTTATTCAACTTTGAAATGTTTTTTCAATGTCAGAATGTCTGTTTTTGCATTGTGTGAACCCTGACCACTGCAAATTTACCCAATAGTATTTCGACACCCCGGGTTGCCAGTTGGGAGACAACAGCATATTTCAGCCTTTGAAGCTAGCAAAAAAGTGGGTCAGAGATTCCAGTCTTTACCTGACCTGACCTACAAAACCTGAACAATAATAGCATTGCAAAAGTACTGTCTACATTAGCTGATCAACGTACAGTGCAAAGGCCATTGCACACTGAGTACGAAATTTTCGTATGCGTTTTTTCGTGTTCGTCAGCCTAAAAATTCGTCACGCACAGAAACCTTGCACACTGAGTCCGATGCGTATTTATTAAACCTTTGCGGGAAAAAACGCAAAAATACAAAATGGATTCGTCAAGCAGTGAGGATGATCTTGTTGTCCTCTCTCTAATTGAAAAGAGAAGAGAAAATATTACGTCCATCCAATCCTGAAGTTGCGCTGAGAGGAAGCACTTCCTTATCAATGAGTTGCGAATTTATCCCGAGCGATTCAAAAATTTACCTCAGAATGTCAGTGGAACAGTTTGATGCTTTGCTTGCGATTCTGGAGCCTTATTAGATCCGAAATTTCAATCTGATTGAAAGGGGAGGTTTATTCCTTTCATAATCCAATCGAGAGAAGAGAACATACTTGATCGAATTGAAAACCGAAACTGAAAGCACTGTGCATATGTGCAATGATGTGCGGAACGAGCTCCATTGACAGTGAACGAGCTCCCCCCCCGGCCCTGAATTGTCAAAAAAGCTCTCAAAATGCTGGCTGTGGATGCGAAAAATGCAGAAAATCGAACCTGATCCGAATTTTTTTATGATGGACGAAAGTTTCGGAGGCGGTGTGCAAGCGTGAGTGACATAACGTGAGGTCTTTTTTTTTTTTTTTTTTTTTTACGTGCGAAAATTTCGAATGCGAATTTTGGACTCACGCTGCCTTCACACTGGCAGTTGAAATCAGCTCCGTAATACGCAATACGTTCCCAACGGACGTCGTACTACACAGTGAAAAGCGTCGGACGCGGGTAGAACAAAAATGGCGGAGAGATTAAAGTTTGATTCTGTCAGTTCTGTATGATCTCTCTGATTAGGGTTATGCTGCGTGAGGAAAGTTGCTCAGGACGTTGACATGTCAGGTCGGCTAAAAAATGTGATATAGTGGTCAATAGTTCAATGTCTACCTTCAATTTAATTGTATTAACTGCCCTTATAAACGTTAGAAAGTCATGAAAATAAAAAATGACATCACAACTTATCGTTATAAAATCAATATTTATTTTATTAAAAGTTAATAATTCAGGTTTGTTTATCAGTACCATAGCAACGCTCAACTTCCGCTGGAATTGTCGGATAGGAACCGTCCGTAGCTTTTCGCAAGAGTTCAAATTTTTGAACGCATCCGGATGACCAACGGACACGATTTTCTTCGCACCGCACTCGGTCGGACCCGTTTCGGACCCATTCGCATGCGGTCTGCGAATCTCCATAGGAAATGAATGACTTCCGGTCGTTTCGCAGCCGCATCGGAGCTGATTTCAACTGCCAGTGTGAAGGCGGCGTCAGTGTGCAATGGCCTTAAGGCTCGTCGCTTATAACTCTTCAATATTTTACATTTTTACTGCAGTACTCATTTCAACCACTAGCTATCAATATTACATACTGCACCTTTAAAAAAACAAGAATAGTTTACAGTAACATGATAATTCTTCTTAGTGCCGTCAGATGGCATCAGTCATCAACAGTTAAACCTTATTGCTGTGGTTTTTTTTCTCTTACAGGCACAGAGCCCTGGCATTACTACTTTGTAAATGGTTTTCTTAATTTCAACATTGTGTTTTTGTTGGCCCTGTTTTCTCTTCCTCTCACGGCGCTTATGGAGGCACTGCTTCAAAGATTCAATGGTAAGAAAGAATAATGTGTCTTTGACTTGTTTTTTGTTGTTTTCTTCATTTAAGTCCTTAAGTTGCCAACTAAAGCTCCAACAAAATAATTGTGACATGTTGGTGGCGTACTGGGCATTCTGTTAATCTCATGTTCCTTATTGTATAATTTGCAGTTCAGAACCTCGGCCGGCCGTACTGGTTAACACTGTCTCCAATGTACCTATGGATGCTGGTGTTCTTTACTCGTCCACATAAAGAGGAGCGCTTTCTGTTTCCCATCTACCCTCTCATCTGTCTGTGTGGGGCGGTGGCACTGTCCTCGCTGCAGGTTAGAATTGCTTCTGCATGAAACAGAAGTCTTCCCTGTTGTGACGTATATCCCAGTGAAACAGCTTCTCGAACAAAAAAAAATGTAGGGCGGGGCTTGATTTTGTCATTGGAATGTGATTGGATCATTGTTTTCTATTGCTGTGATCTTGTACCTTGGATCTTGGATCTTGTACCTTTATCTTGTATCTTGTAAACACATCATCAGAGATGTTGTTGCAAGAGTTATTTTAATAAATCATTCATAATAGATTAAAATAAGGATTATCAATTTTTATTTCATAGTGACTAATTATATGGTACTGAATGGTTTGTATGATTTGTATACTGAACAAAAATAGTCTTTTAGTGAAATATTATTACATTTTAAAATTATTCTTTACTATTTTAATATATTTCAAAATGTAATCTATTCCTGTGATGCAAAGCTGTATTTTCAGAATCATTACTTCATTCTTCAATGTCACATGATCCTTCTGAAATCAGTCTAATATGCTGATTTGGTGCTCAAGAATTATTTTTTTTTAAATGTATTTAATTATTTATTTATTTGACAGGGACAGTGTAAATTAATTAGCATTACTGCAAATGTACTAGAATTAGCCAAAAGGCTATTTTTCATCCATTGTCCCTGGACAGATGTTAATATTGTCTACCTTAAAAAAAACATTACAAGGAAAAAACTTTACAAGGAAATTACAAAATATAAAAACAATAAAACAATATAAATCGCTAAATCCTTTAGGTAAATACAGTGTACAAATTCATTATATTATCAACATTTTGGCAAAATATAAATGTTGAAAACAGTTACTCAACAAGGACACAGATGGCAGCACGATCAGGTCAGGAGAAATTATATGCTTATTAGTGCTGACATGACTGGTGTAATATGAGCCAATATAATCATCAGTTGTGCTGCTTAATATCTTTGCGAAAACCGTGATAGTTTTTTTTTTTTTTGTAACATTTATAAACTTTTCTTTACTGTAACTTTTGATCAATTTAATCCATCCTTGCTGAATGGCAAATACTAATTTGCACATTAAATATTAAAACTGCTTTCAAACTTTTGAACAGTAGTGTGCATGAAACTTGAAGATTCTTTTAAAGAATATCTTTGTATTTGCATTAGCACATGTCCAAAAACTACAGAGAACTGCACATCTTTATTAGCATATTTCCCCGGCGTTATGTAAATTAGTTTGCGGGTAAACCTGCATGGAATTTGAATGCAATACTTACATTTATTCTCCCTTTTAAACAGTTTTCTGTCTATTTTATTCATATAGAAGTGCTATCACTTCATATTCCAGCGCTATCGTCTGGAGCACTACACCATCTCCTCCAACTGGCTGGCTCTTGGCTCTGTGCTGTTGTTTGGAGTGCTCTCACTGTCCCGATCTGTGGCCCTTTTCAGAGGTAAGGACAAATCATTTAAGGGCTCAACAATAAACATGTTGAGAGAGATTTGGGCCAATTCGAACGAAATATGCCCCTAAAGGTAGGGTAATATAGCTGATGAGGTTGATAAAAAAAATGATAAAAAATGTACCTATCTTTACCTTGTGCAGAACAATACTCCATTTGTGATGTTTCTCTCACTTGGGGTTATTGTGTGTGTTAAGGTTATCATGCTCCGCTGGATTTGTATCCAGAGTTTCATCGCATTGCTAAAGACCCTGCAATCCACACTGTTCCAGAGGGAAGACTAGTCAATGTTTGTGTGGGGAAAGAGTGGTATCGCTTCCCCAGCAGTTTTCTCCTGCCCAACAAGTGAGTTTGAGTTCTGATGAAACTCTTAAAAACTATACATAAATATATACTACTGTTTAAAAGTTTGGAGTCATTAACACTTAAATGAATACTTTTATACAGCAAGGACACATTAAATTGGTCACAAGTGACTCTAAAGACATATAATAATGTTACAAAATATTTCTATTTCAAATAAATGCTTTTCTCTTCAACTTCAAAATTGTTAATAAATAAGCATATTTGAACTAACTCTAAAGGATCATGTGACACAGAAGACTGGAGTGATGATGCTGAATATTCAGCTTTGACATTACAGGAATAAATGACATTTTAAAGGGGTCATGAACTGGCTTTTTAAATTGTATTATATTGTTGTCTGAGGTCAACTTATGACGTTCGCTTGGTTTTTGCATTTAAAAACATCAAAATGAATAAGTAATAGGCTATTTTCTACCCTAGTTTTGAGCCTAGCTCAAACAGTTTTGCATAATATAATGAGTTTCAACTGACCCGTCGATGCACGTGGGGGAAATTGTTCTGAAAACTTCCAATGTTGGCAACCGGAAAGATTCACCCATACATGTTCGACCCAGAGTCCGTGTGTTGCACAATTTCTGTCAGATCCAATATAGACGGCACAGCACCGTTCTTTACTCTTAATCGGTCTGCAAATCCAGTCTTGTTTACAAAACAATCCTCAGTGAAATGAAGCGAACAGACGGACAATGTTTTACCCTCATCAGCTGGAACATCATTAAAAATTGTACATGCTAATTGCCTATTAGAATCCAGAGGAAGCTTATTCAGCGACTGTCTTCTTCCACAAACAGGCACTGCACAATAGTTTGTATTGCTCGCTCGGTAGCTTGATCCGGTTTGTCATCGTGAAGTAGGCCTATGTTATTTAGCTATGCATGTAATGCACGAATCGGTGGGCGGGGCTAAACCGGCCGTGTTGAAGTAGGAGTTGATCTTCTTCTGCGGGGGTGGTGTTTTATCCTCGTTGACGTCATAGTTCCCCACTTTTAAAAATGAGTCGTTTGCTGGGGCTGGTGTCAATAAAAGCTTTTATTGGACTAACAAGGACGTTTTCAGTTCTGAAACTTACAGGATATTCTTGTAATATGATGACCTCTTAGATGTCAAAAGCTCAAGGAAAATTTGATTTCTCAGTTCATCACCACTTTAAAGTATATTGTGATATATGTAACAGGTATCTTAAATTCTAATTATATTTCACAATATTAGTTTTTACCTATATTTTTAAATAAATGCAGCCTTGGTGAGCACAAGAAACTTATTTCAAAAACATTCAAAAATCTTATGAACCCCAAACTTTTGAATGGTAGTACATTTCTGTGATATATACTAACTATATCTTATTCATTTCAAGTTGGCACTTACAGTTCATCCAGTCAGAGTTCAGGGGTCAGCTACCTAAGCCATATGCCATGGGTCCTGATGCCACCTGGATACTTCCATCAGACATGAATGATCAGAATCTTGAGGAGACGTCTCGATATGTGAGTGACCTAACATACACTTGGGACTTCAATTTTGTTTTTTTTATTCAATCTCTTTTCTGTCTAATATGTTAAAATGAAAAATGTTTCTTGTCATCTTAAATTCTGTTAAATTATAACATTTTCAATTTAAAATAGTTAAAAAACGTGTAAAGTAAACATTTGTTAAAAAAAGTAGTTTGCATTATTGGATATTGTTTTCAGTCATTTAACATTTCTATAATGAAACGGTTGTCAAATATTTAGCTACTTGCATCTTATCATGCACTCGCCACGTTGAAATTGGCTCTGATCTTCTGTGATCAGTGTGGACTGCCTTCTTTGATTTGATTCGTCATTGCAATCATTTTGAAATTGAGGAGCGCTGTTAGACCACTGAGGCAAACAAGCCTAAAAATGAAACTTAAAACACTTTTTGTCCCCCTCAGTGTCTATGGTGGTTACACAGCCCTGCTCTATACTTAGTTTGAATGCCATTTTATTTCAGAAAATCAATTATTCAGCTCTATACACCCCTTTTTATATATTGTTTATAAATGCATGCACAAATTAAAGTCAGTGTCACTTATTTACAACCTTGTCTCTGCATATATCAGTGTTGTAGCTGAATGTGAAGTACATATGTCATTTTCCATGTTCTCTGGCTCTCAGGTAGAACTGAAGCAGTGTCATTACCTGGTGGATCTGGCAACAGAAACAGAGGCCCCTCTTGAACCACGATACGCCACTAACAAAGACGAGTGGAGCATTGTTGCCGACAAGCCTTTTCTAGACACTACCAGGCAAGTCTTTAGTGGAGGAGTATATGGGCATTTTTCAAAACGAGTGGAAATTTGTTAACATACAAGAGACACTTGTGGGTAATTCATTCAGAGTAAATTAATTCTGCTCTAAAGAGTCATTGAAAAGTGTAGGCTGTGTGCTTATCCACTAGAGGGCCTGCTTGTCCTTGTAAAGATACTTATGACATCATTCTCAAACACTCATAATGAATCGTTGTGACACAGGGTGTCTTATCATTCCTGAAAGAGATTATCCTTGACCCAATTTATCAGTAATGAGCTCTGTGTGTCTTTATTGCCCAGTTCATCATGGCGAAATAAATGTAGAAATGGCTATGAGAGTGGCACTATTTTGTGTATATTTCATCCTTTTCGTGTGTCTCCCACACAGGTCCAACAGACTCCTCAGGGCCTTTTTTATCCCGTTTCTGTCTGAGCAATACACAACCTACAGCAGATATGTCATCCTCAAACCGAAACGACTCAAAAACGCCCGGAAAAGAACGCAAGCCTGACCTGCCTTTCCTGCTATTTTTTTCATAATCTCACCCCTCCATAAGTCATGTCTCTTGCTGTGCATCATCAGTTGGTCCCAAGATGCTCCTCCACAACTCTTTCTGGCACACGTGGGATTGTTCTTGTGCGTTAGTTTGAATGAATGAATGGAATGAATGTATGTCAAGAGTTTGTTTGAGCAACTTCATCGAGTCATGCAGTGTCAGCCTGTATGTAGACATCAGCGCCGCTGCCCATCCTGTGGACTGTTTCAGCACAGAGCATGAATGCCTTACCCATCTTCCCCGATCATCTCCGCTCCATTCCATGCCTTCTGTTCATTCATTCCTGCGTGTGCTTCTCTGCATCTCTCTTTAGATGACCCTTTAAGGACTACAGTCCGTCATCCGTCATCCTTGATCTGGGACAATGAACTGTACTCCATGAATGCAGACCCAAACCAGATCTCATGTGTCCAGAGATATGAACTGCTGTTCATTTGTCCTGTTTGAGGCCAGCCTCAGAACCTCAGGATGAAAGTTGCACCAAGAACTGAAGTTTTTCTTCAGTTCCATCGTCTGGAAAAGTGGACGTTGACTGTGAGGTCAGACTGCAGACCAGAACAATTGAGTGTTTACATTCCAAATAATGTTTGTCATCTGAATCATATCAGTGTTAACTGTGATTGAGTCAAATAAAACAAGGCTATCTTAATGTGTGACCGTTTCAGAGAGGTAATTTCTGGAATGGATGCATTAATATCGGTTGTCTTTGTGAACTTCAGGGTTTTCCTGGTTATTAAAAACCTGGAATTGTTATTTCCTAGCCTGAAAAAGTCATTCAATTATGTAAAATCGTAAAAAAAATAAAGTTCTTCTCTGTTCCAAACAAGTAAATACATTAAAAAATAGAGATTTTCTTCTAAATTTCATGTTCAATTAAAAAAATTTAAGTTGCTTTTTTCATGGTTCTGCTCTTCTCCAAAAATATACAATAATTATTATTTATTAATTTATTAATATACAATAAGTATTATTTATAAAATATTTTTCAAAACAATTTATTACATATTTAAAATCATTTTTTTTTTCTAATTAAAATAAAAAATATATATTATTTTATGTATAAAAATGTATATATTATCACATTTTCTATCTAATTTTAAATATATTTTGAAAAATGTCCTAGTTGTGCTTCGCTGTAAAAATACTAAATATTT